>NC_047082.1:8717210-9036377 GCF_902459465.1 Asterias rubens
TGTACTAAGTTCTTCTATAAAATGATCAATTCAAACGTCAACAAGAAAAGTTTTCCCCTTCGTAAGCACTTGATTACTTGCTAAGATAGCTTCCTCAAACGTTAGCTCCTAAGAAAAGTACAAGTAAAGTCTAGTTCCCTAACTTCTTCTTTCTTTCGTAGGCACTTGACATTCAGCAAAGACTGTTTATATTACTCCATTTGTGTTTTTGTTTTGTCTGCAACAAGCATGGGCTTTTCTGGTTATGCCCCCATTTCCAATTCTCCGCTTACTGTTCTTTCTTATCTTTATTTTAATTCTCTGTTGGAATGGAAATAAAATGAGATGAAAGAAGTCTTCGTTCACAACACTGATTGTTACTGTCGACGGACGTCCAAAACTACAATGGAGATCCTATTTCAAGTGTATGAAAAGTTTTCTCTCCACATCACAGCTGCCGTGTTAGTTTGCCTTCAAGCCTCACTTTCAAACAGGCTGAAAAGTGTCTTTCAGATGAAAGCAATACTCGTAGAAACTTCTCCAATCCGGCAAAATAAGATGAAGTGTCCTTTTGAATCAGGAGCCAATATATTTGTCAACAGTGGTAGCCAATGGTTCGATTACTTTCCTATTGACAAAATACAACAGTCGTTACTGAAGTTTGACGATCATTCGCCATTAACATCTTGCAAACATCCCTCAAAATATTACCATGCACGAAACACACCCATTTTATATTTGATAATGTATTGTCGCTCAACCGATGACACAGCTCTATAGAGATAGTCCAACAGGTGAATTGCGATTAGAAGTTTTGACATACATCAGTAGCTTTTATGGTTTAAACCATAAAGAAGGCAATTAAGCCAATTAAATGTTTCGATCAGTTCTTGTCAGCTTCATTTATTGCTCTTGCCTCTTTTTCCTCGCTGATCAAAATGTCAGCTTCACGCTTGATTCTGATTGGTCGGTGTCCCCCTCATAGTCGTTGGTAAACGCTGCATTGTTTCCCCTCTTTATTCAGCTCATCCACGCTGCCCCTATTAAGTATTGATGTTTCTAACAGGTTTTCTCTTAAGAAATTAATCGGATGCGGGTAAATTGCTTGTTGAGTTGCCTTGAACGGGTACATGTTTGGAAAAAGGCCCTTGTGCATTGAGTAATTTACTCATAACAACCAAATGGATCACCAGCCAGAACTATGCGTAATGTACCTTTTATTGGGGGGGGGGGGAGGCTGCTCATTTCGACCTATAAAGATAATGTCACTGCACTTTTTTGTTCATTGTTGGTTAAAAAAAAGTACATGGTGCATGAACAAATGAATGTTACCATGGTGATGCAAAATTAGCAATGGATAAAAAAAAATTCAGTTTCATTTATGCTTGTGACAGTTAAAAGGACACTTTGCCTTGGATCAAGTTTTTCTATGAAAAGAGTTGGAAAATGTTTTTTTGTAAAGATAATGCCTTTATGTTATGGTTAGAAAGATGTTTTAAAAGTAGAATTAATAATCCACACAAACATGCCTGGAAATTGCACGGTTTTCCTAAGTTGTGAACCAACACGGTATGCCAATCTTTTGAGTCAAATCATTTTTTTTACTCCACAAACTGGCAGACCGTGTTAGTATTTGAAGTAAAAGCAGATAATTTTGTTTTTTTTGTGAAACGCTAGGACCTATTTATTCTACTTTTATAGTTTTAAAACATCATTTCTAACCATTATGCGTTTGAAATGGTTTCAAACACTTTTCACAGACAAACTCGACCTATCCAATGCAACGTGTCTCTTTAATATAGACCTTTAGCATTGACCTGTAAGCTTATAACTATGGAAACGTTCAGTGATGCTGATAATCTACATACATGTAACAAAATTATGAGCTGTCTCCTAAAACCAATGGTTAATTAAGCCTATTAGTAAACAAATTTATTGCCTTGGTGACAATAACAAAAAAGTGCGTTGAGCCATTAGCAATATTCTCAATAATTCCTGGGGGAAAAATTACATAGTTAGTAAGATGTGAATGGGAGTCAATTTGTTTATTGTTTCACTTACCATGGTTACACACTGAACAGCGCAGCGCGAAGAAAAACAAAAATAAGAAAATTTGTTCAGTTTTCGATGTGGGAAGAAAACCCTTTTGGAGAAAAAAAAAGCAATAAGGGACTGAAAACCATTGAAAGGCTCCCTCAAATCAGTAAAAGGGTCCAAGTTAGGGGCCACAGAGGTGGAAGTTAGGCCAAAGAAAAACCCTAGAGCTAACTTGATCCCCCATGTGGTATCCTTTATATCTAGTCTCTCCTCACTAATTAAAAACAATTTTTTTCCCACATGTTTTGTTGTGTTTTTTTTTATCCTCAATGTTAACTCCTTTTGTTTTCACACATTTTACCCAAACTCGTGTTTCACTTTTCCATTCACAAACAATTCTTTATATTTATCCAACGTTTCAATACTCAACCTTTTTTTTGAAATCTCTAACCTCTAGAATATAAACACATGATCTAATTTCCTGTCAGATCTTTTTTTTTTAAATCCATAATGTACAATATTTTTTTTTTCGTTCTTATTTTTAAAAAGTTGCTTTTTTAAACTGTGAAATTGATAAATTTAATCTATTTGTTTTGTTATGTAGGAACTTTATTGTGGACACTGTAGTGGTTGTACGTCACCTGTCACCAGACAGCCCTAGTAGAGACGCTCCTGCCGATCATGGGGCAGCTAAGAGGCCCTGTTTTAGCCTGAAGGTAAGTCAGTTTCATCCACAGTCAAACAAAGACGAAACTTAAGGGCGTTGGATTTGAACCTGTGTCCTTTTGATTCAAGTATGGATGGAAACTCTGCCATTAATTTATATAGTTTTTCAACTTTTTTTTTTTTATATTTTGTCTGTTCTAATGTTTTTCTTTTGAGGGCGATTGCTGTTTAAGATATACTCTAGACTTGTGGACAAGTCGTTTAATGTCTGTCGCGGTGATAGCGTTCCGACTCCCTACCTAGATTCCCACGGTATTCTACTACTGCTGTCATGACTACGAGGTCAGCAACTACGTGTAGCAGTTCACACGAGAGCAGAGATCTCGCCATAGTACCGCCATAGTACCGCCACAACTCGACTATCTCACCGTGTGGGACCATTAACGACTTGTCCACAAGTCTATATATATTTCTCTGTTTTTGGTAGTTCTTGGTCAGATTGCTTGTTCTCAGTCTTCTGTTTATTATTGTGTTGTGAAGCTTGACCGAATAAATATTTATAAGTAAAAGCCTCTTTTCGTTCCCAGACTAACTTTGTAGAGGGTCGTGATCGTTGGTGGCATGATGTCATGACTGGCGTTACCGATGAATGTGATCCGGTGTGGCTGGAAGTGGAAGAACCCCTCTTCATGCTGTACACAAGGTACAACAACTTCTTCTTCTTCTTCTTCTTCTTTCTTCTTCCTTTCTAGTAAAGTCTTCATGATTGAAGATAGTCGCACTGCCTGACACACTGAGACGTACTGGTGTCTTTTAATTGGGTTGACAGGACCTACAGCTGTAAAACAAAAAAACTTCTTCTTCTTTCTTCTTCCTTTCTAGTACAATCTTCATGATTGAAGATAGTCGCACTGCCTGACACACTGAGACGAACCCCTTCTCTTTGAGATAAGTGTGTACTGGTTTCTTTTCCTTGTGTTGACAGGACCTACAGCTGTAAGTCCAATCCGAAGGGTGAAGCAATGGTTAAAGGAACACGTTGCCTTGGATCGGTCGAGCTGGTCTTTGAAAAGCGTTTGTAACCGTTTTTTATAAAATGCATATGGGCAGAAAGATGTTGTAAAAGTAGAATACAATGATCCACACAAACATGCCTCGAAATTGCGTGGTTTTTGTTTTACCTCGTCGACTAACACGGTCGGCCATTTATGGGAGTCAAATTTTTGACTCCCATAAATGGCCGGCCGTGTTAGTTCGCACAGTAAAATGAAAACCACGCAATTTCGAGGCAAACTTGTGTGGATCATTGTGTTCTACTTTTAAAACATCTTTCCAACCGTATGCATTTTATAAAAAACGGTTACAAACGCTTTCTATAGACCAACTCGTCCGATCCAAGGCAACGTGTTCCTTTAAGTGTCTTGCTTAATTAAGGATACAAGTGTCACGACCGAGACGTGAACCAACACTTAGATCAGATACAGCAAAGACACTAAGTATTTTGTTTTCATTTTGTTATAATGCAGTGGTTCAACTGGGAAGCCGAAGGGTGTTGTACACACGCAAGCAGGGTACCTACTCTACGCTGCGACAACCTTCAAGTACTCCTTTGACTACCACGAGGGAGACATTTATTGGTGTACGGCAGACATTGGGTGGATTACCGGCCACACCTACGTGGTGTACGGGCCGATGGCCAACGGAGCCACCAGCGTTATGGTTGGTTTCTTAACACTTGAGAATTTCAAGAAGTTCTTTAACTACACAATTTCTTTACCATTGCATTTAAAAATATTCAATATTTCTATATTTGCGTGTCATTTTTCGTTTGTAGTTTTGTAGTGATTTTAAACTGATTTCTATACTTTTCTTTTTAATCATGATAATTACTTTGTGTTTAAAGTTTTTTTTTTTTAATGTTACTCTGTAGAACCATGGATTATGTTTTTTTTATGGATTGGGCACTTTATAAATTTTTGCTTTGTTATTGTAATTAAGAAGAAGAATCTGTTTTGTTATAAAGTTCCTCACATTTTCTGTTTGTTCGTGTCCACAGTATGAAGGGGTACCCACTTACCCAGATGCAGGGCGCTGTTGGGAGATTACCGATAAGTATAATGTAAATCTCTTTTACACGGCGCCCACCCTCATCCGATCTCTCATGAAGTTTGGGGAGGAACCAGTAAAAAAGTGAGTAACAACATCGGTGGGATATTCTTTTTCTTGTTTTTTCTTTTTTTCGCTCCAGGAGTCACAATTTGGATAGATGTCATTTATTTTACAAAATATTTTGTCAATTTATTATCTTTAATTTTAAAGCCAGTCAGAGCAAATTAGTTTTACATTAATTTGGAGGTTATTCGTTCTAATCCTGATCTGGTAAATCTGTCTTTGTTCAACTGGAAATTATTTACAACCTACCCAGTCAATTTTCCCTCAACCTACCCAGTCAATTTTACTTGAAACAAAATGAAATTAAAATAAGATTTGTACCGTACACTTCTCCTTTGTTCTGTAGGTACAGTCGCAAGTCGCTGAGAGTTCTTGGGACTGTAGGCGAGCCCATAAACCCAGAGGCGTGGTTGTTTTATTACAACGTCATCGGAGATGGTAGATGTGCAATCAGCGACACCTTCTGGCAAACAGAAACGGTAAGATGATGGAACGATAAATCCAGTCACTAAAGCAGGGATGTGATTCCTCCGCTTTTAACCAGAAATCCTTTTTTGTTTTACCTCCACCCCCAAGAATAAATAAATAAATAAACAATTTACAACATACAAAAAATTTTGTTGAAGTTTTGTGTTGTACATTTTTTGTTGTCTAAATATTATTCCTTTACCATGGTTACAGGGAGGTCATACTGTGACTGCGCTACCAGGCTGTACACCCATGAAACCTGGATCAGCAGTAAGTTGTTCAGATTTTGTTGTTGACTGTTGTACGTTCAAATGTTAATGTCAACAAGTTATGTATCATTTTGGAGAGGAAACACTCTTTCCAGCCATGATACTCTTGTCAAATTTGGTGTATGTTCAGTATTTTTTACTATTATCCAAGAAGCAACTTTTCTTTTTTCAGTTGTTCAAGTATCTTATTTTCTTGTTTCGTCCATTTAACTCTAGATTATCATAATGGCAGCTATTAAAGTAAGAAAGTCTGATATCATAAAAAAGAAAATTGTGTCCGGTATAACATTATAATACAAAGTGTTTTTGGTGGTGATTGCATTATTTATTAGATAAATATTTTCAGAAGTGTGAGTGAACATTGCGTGTATGTGCAGGGGCTTAGGCACATACAAGCTTTGATGGATTAAAAGTAGTACTTTATTTTAAAAACTGGCCTTTAAACATATATCGTAGTAGAACTCAGTAGCTGAACACAAGAGATCAAACAAATTGAGCATTTTTAGAAGTCTTGATTGGTAACCAAAAACTCAATTGTTTTGTTTGTGTTGTAGTCCTTTCCATTCTTTGGGATTGACCCTGCTGTGGTTGACGAGAATGGTGAAGAACTCAGTGGAGCGTGCGAAGGATATCTGGTAAGTTAGAAAGCAGGCAGGCCATGCTTCGTTTTTGAAGGATGCTTGATAGTCAAAGACTGTACCACGTTTGGAACAATTCAAATCTAAACTTAAAACCCATCTTTTTAAATGCGCTATACAAGAACTGCTTTTTATTATTATTACTTATAATTTGTCACTAGGTCTTCAAGAGGCCATGGCCCGGAGTAATGAGGACTGTGTACGGAGACCATGCTCGCTATGAAGGAACTTACTTCAAACAATTCCCTGGATACTACAAGACTGGAGACGGTAAGAAACTCAACTTGACCCAATTTCATGGCTCTGCTTACCGTAAGCAAAGAAGCTTACGGAAGCAGGGAATGCTGCGCTAACGTCGAGCATGTTTCACGGTAAACAGGAAGTTTGTGCTCGTGTGTGTGCAGACTCCCCATTATAGGCATCCTTTGCTTACGCAGTAATATGGCGCGTGCACAGTAAGCCTAGAATGCAGAATTGGCGGTAAGCAGAGCCATGATATCAACGGTTGTTTTCCCTTGTTTCTCTTGATGTCTTTCTAATATACATTAACAAACAGTAGCCAAGAACACAAGTAACCAAGAACACTGTTTTTATCCCAGCATAAAACTTAAACCCTGTTCAAGTTCTTGTCATGTTTAGGCTGCCAATATATCTGTTCATAAAACTCAAACCATGTTTTCTTGTCATGTTTAGGCTGCCAATATATCTGTTCATAAAACTCAAACCATGTTTTCTTGTCATGTTTAGGCTGCCAATATATCTGTTCATAAAACTCAAACCATGTTTTCTTGTCATGTTTAGGCTGCCAATATATCTGTTCATAAAACTCAAACCATGTTTTCTTGTCATGTTTAGGCTGCCAATATATCTGTTCATAAAACTCTAACCCCATTTTCTTGTCATGTTAAGGCAATCAACATACTTAGTACATAAAACTCAAACCCCATTTTCTTGTCATGTTAAGGCAACCAACATACTTAGTACATAAAACTCAAACCCTGTTTTCTTGTCATGTTAAGGCAATCAACATACTTAGTACATAAAACTCAAACCCTGTTTTCTTGTCATGTTAAGGCAACCAACATACTTAGTACATAAAACTCAAACCCTGTTTTCTTGTCATGTTAAGGCAATCAACATACTTAGTACATAAAACTCAAACCCTGTTTTCTTGTCATGTTAAGGCAATCAACATACTTAGTACATAAAACTCAAACCCTGTTTTCTTGTCATGTTAAGGCAACCAACATACTTGTACATAAAACTCAAACCCCATTTTCTTGTCATGTTAAGGCAATCAACATACTTAGTACATAAAACTCAAACCCTGTTTTCTTGTCATGTTAAGGCAATCAACATACTTAGTACATAAAACTCAAACCCTGTTTTCTTGTCATGTTAAGGCAATCAACATACTTGTACATAAAACTCAAACCCCATTTTCTTGTCATGTTAAGGCAATCAACATACTTTGTACATAAAACTCAAACCCTGTTTTCTTGTCATGTTAAGGCAATCAACATGCTTAGTACATAAAACTCTAACCCCATTTTCTTGTCATGTTAAGGCAATCAACATACTTAGTACATAAAACTCTAACCCTGTTTTCTTGTCATGTTAAGGCAACCAACATACTAGTACATAAAACTCAAACCCTGTTTTCTTGTCATGTTAAGGCAACCAACATACTTAGTACATAAAACTCCAACCCCATTTTCTTGTCATGTTAAGGCAACCAACATACTTGTACATAAAACTCAAACCCTGTTTTCTTGTCATGTTAAGGCAACCAACATACTTAGTACATAAAACTCAAACCCTGTTTTCTTGTCATGTTAAGGCAATCAACATACTTAGTACATAAAACTCAAACCCTGTTTTCTTGTCATGTTAAGGCAATCAACATACTTAGTACATAAAACTCAAACCCTGTTTTCTTGTCATGTTAAGGCAATCAACATACTTAGTACATAAAACTCAAACCCTGTTTTCTTGTCATGTTAAGGCAACCAACATACTTAGTACATAAAACTCAAACCCTGTTTTCTTGTCATGTTAAGGCAATCAACATACTTAGTACATAAAACTCAAACCCTGTTTTCTTGTCATGTTAAGGCAACCAACATACTTAGTACATAAAACTCAAACCCTGTTTTCTTGTCATGTTAAGGCAATCAACATACTTAGTACATAAAACTCAAACCCTGTTTTCTTGTCATGTTAAGGCAACCAACATACTTAGTACATAAAACTCAAACCCTGTTTTCTTGTCATGTTAAGGCAACCAACATACTTAGTACATAAAACTCAAACCCTGTTTTCTTGTCATGTTAAGGCAATCAACATACTTAGTACATAAAACTCAAACCCTGTTTTCTTGTCATGTTAAGGCAATCAACATACTTAGTACATAAAACTCTAACCCTGTTTTCTTGTCATGTTAAGGCAACCAACATACTTAGTACATAAAACTCAAACCCTGTTTTCTTGTCATGTTAAGGCAACCAACATACTTAGTACATAAAACTCAAACCCTGTTTTCTTGTCATGTTAAGGCAATCAACATACTTAGTACATAAAACTCAAACCCTGTTTTCTTGTCATGTTAAGGCAATCAACATACTTAGTACATAAAACTCTAACCCCATTTTCTTGTCATGTTAAGGCAACCAACATACTTAGTACATAAAACTCAAACCCTGTTTTCTTGTCATGTTAAGGCAACCAACATACTTAGTACATAAAACTCAAACCCTGTTTTCTTGTCATGTTAAGGCAATCAACATACTTAGTACATAAAACTCAAACCCTGTTTTCTTGTCATGTTAAGGCAACCAACATACTTAGTACATAAAACTCTAACCCTGTTTTCTTGTCATGTTAAGGCAACCAACATACTTAGTACATAAAACTCAAACCCTGTTTTCTTGTCATGTTAAGGCAATCAACATACTTAGTACATAAAACTCTAACCCTGTTTTCTTGTCATGTTAAGGCAACCAACATACTTAGTACATAAAACTCAAACCCTGTTTTCTTGTCATGTTAAGGCAACCAACATACTTAGTACATAAAACTCAAACCCTGTTTTCTTGTCATGTTAAGGCAATCAACATACTTAGTACATAAAACTCAAACCCTGTTTTCTTGTCATGTTAAGGCAATCAACATACTTAGTACATAAAACTCAAACCCTGTTTTCTTGTCATGTTAAGGCAATCAACATACTTGGTACATAAAACTCTAACCCCATTTTCTTGTCATGTTAAGGCAATCAACATACTTAGTACATAAAACTCAAACCCTGTTTTCTTGTCATGTTAAGGCAACCAACATACTTAGTACATAAAACTCCAACCCCATTTTCTTGTCATGTTAAGGCAACCAACATACTTAGTACATAAAACTCTAACCCCATTTTCTTGTCATGTTAAGGCAATCAACATACTTAGTACATAAAACTCAAACCCCATTTTCTTGTCATGTTAAGGCAATCAACATACTTAGTACATAAAACTCAAACCCTGTTTTCTTGTCATGTTAAGGCAATCAACATACTTGGTACATAAAACTCTAACCCCATTTTCTTGTCATGTTAAGGCAATCAACATACTTAGTACATAAAACTCAAACCCTGTTTTCTTGTCATGTTAAGGCAATCAACATACTTAGTACATAAAACTCAAACCCTGTTTTCTTGTCATGTTAAGGCAACCAACATACTTAGTACATAAAACTCCAACCCCATTTTCTTGTCATGTTAAGGCAACCAACATACTTAGTACATAAAACTCTAACCCCATTTTCTTGTCATGTTAAGGCAATCAACATACTTAGTACATAAAACTCAAACCCCATTTTCTTGTCATGTTAAGGCAATCAACATACTTAGTACATAAAACTCAAACCCCATTTTCTTGTCATGTTAAGGCAACCAACATACTTGTACATAAAACTCAAACCCTGTTTTCTTGTCATGTTAAGGCAACCAACATACTTAGTACATAAAACTCAAACCCTGTTTTCTTGTCATGTTAAGGCAATCAACATACTTAGTACATAAAACTCAAACCCTGTTTTCTTGTCATGTTAAGGCAATCAACATACTTAGTACATAAAACTCAAACCCTGTTTTCTTGTCATGTTAAGGCAATCAACATACTTAGTACATAAAACTCAAACCCTGTTTTCTTGTCATGTTAAGGCAACCAACATACTTAGTACATAAAACTCAAACCCTGTTTTCTTGTCATGTTAAGGCAATCAACATACTTAGTACATAAAACTCAAACCCTGTTTTCTTGTCATGTTAAGGCAACCAACATACTTGTACATAAAACTCAAACCCTGTTTTCTTGTCATGTTAAGGCAATCAACATACTTAGTACATAAAACTCAAACCCTGTTTTCTTGTCATGTTAAGGCAACCAACATACTTAGTACATAAAACTCAAACCCTGTTTTCTTGTCATGTTAAGGCAACCAACATACTTAGTACATAAAACTCAAACCCTGTTTTCTTGTCATGTTAAGGCAATCAACATACTTAGTACATAAAACTCAAACCCTGTTTTCTTGTCATGTTAAGGCAATCAACATACTTAGTACATAAAACTCTAACCCTGTTTTCTTGTCATGTTAAGGCAACCAACATACTTAGTACATAAAACTCAAACCCTGTTTTCTTGTCATGTTAAGGCAACCAACATACTTAGTACATAAAACTCAAACCCTGTTTTCTTGTCATGTTAAGGCAATCAACATACTTAGTACATAAAACTCAAACCCTGTTTTTTTGTCATGTTAAGGCAATCAACATACTTAGTACATAAAACTCTAACCCCATTTTCTTGTCATGTTAAGGCAACCAACATACTTAGTACATAAAACTCAAACCCTGTTTTCTTGTCATGTTAAGGCAACCAACATACTTAGTACATAAAACTCAAACCCTGTTTTCTTGTCATGTTAAGGCAATCAACATACTTAGTACATAAAATCAAACCCTGTTTTCTTGTCATGTTAAGGCAACCAACATACTTAGTACATAAAACTCTAACCCTGTTTTCTTGTCATGTTAAGGCAACCAACATACTTAGTACATAAAACTCAAACCCTGTTTTCTTGTCATGTTAAGGCAATCAACATACTTAGTACATAAAACTCTAACCCTGTTTTCTTGTCATGTTAAGGCAACCAACATACTTAGTACATAAAACTCAAACCCTGTTTTCTTGTCATGTTAAGGCAACCAACATACTTAGTACATAAAACTCAAACCCTGTTTTCTTGTCATGTTAAGGCAATCAACATACTTAGTACATAAAACTCAAACCCTGTTTTCTTGTCATGTTAAGGCAATCAACATACTTAGTACATAAAACTCAAACCCTGTTTTCTTGTCATGTTAAGGCAATCAACATACTTGGTACATAAAACTCTAACCCCATTTTCTTGTCATGTTAAGGCAATCAACATACTTAGTACATAAAACTCAAACCCTGTTTTCTTGTCATGTTAAGGCAACCAACATACTTAGTACATAAAACTCCAACCCCATTTTCTTGTCATGTTAAGGCAACCAACATACTTAGTACATAAAACTCTAACCCCATTTTCTTGTCATGTTAAGGCAATCAACATACTTAGTACATAAAACTCAAACCCATTTTCTTGTCATGTTAAGGCAATCAACATACTTAGTACATAAAACTCAAACCCTGTTTTCTTGTCATGTTAAGGCAATCAACATACTTGGTACATAAAACTCTAACCCCATTTTCTTGTCATGTTAAGGCAATCAACATACTTAGTACATAAAACTCAAACCCTGTTTTCTTGTCATGTTAAGGCAATCAACATACTTAGTACATAAAACTCAAACCCTGTTTTCTTGTCATGTTAAGGCAACCAACATACTTAGTACATAAAACTCCAACCCCATTTTCTTGTCATGTTAAGGCAACCAACATACTTAGTACATAAAACTCTAACCCCATTTTCTTGTCATGTTAAGGCAATCAACATACTTAGTACATAAAACTCAAACCCCATTTTCTTGTCATGTTAAGGCAATCAACATACTTAGTACATAAAACTCAAACCCTGTTTTCTTGTCATGTTAAGGCAATCAACATACTTAGTACATAAAACTCTAACCCTGTTTTCTTGTCATGTTAAGGCAACCAACATACTTAGTACATAAAACTCAAACCCTGTTTTCTTGTCATGTTAAGGCAATCAACATACTTAGTACATAAAACTCTAACCCTGTTTTCTTGTCATGTTAAGGCAACCAACATACTTAGTACATAAAACTCAAACCCTGTTTTCTTGTCATGTTAAGGCAATCAACATACTTAGTACATAAAACTCAAACCCTGTTTTCTTGTCATGTTAAGGCAATCAACATACTTGGTACATAAAACTCTAACCCCATTTTCTTGTCATGTTAAGGCAATCAACATACTTAGTACATAAAACTCAAACCCTGTTTTCTTGTCATGTTAAGGCAACCAACATACTTAGTACATAAAACTCCAACCCCATTTTCTTGTCATGTTAAGGCAACCAACATACTTAGTACATAAAACTCTAACCCCATTTTCTTGTCATGTTAAGGCAATCAACATACTTAGTACATAAAACTCAAACCCTGTTTTCTTGTCATGTTAAGGCAATCAACATACTTAGTACATAAAACTCTAACCCCATTTTCTTGTCATGTTAAGGCAATCAACATACTTAGTACATAAAACTCAAACCCTGTTTTCTTGTCATGTTAAGGCAACCAACATACTTAGTACATAAAACTCAAACCCCATTTTCTTGTCATGTTAAGGCAATCAACATACTTAGTACATAAAACTCCAACCCCATTTTCTTGTCATGTTAAGGCAATCAACATACTTAGTACATAAAACTCTAACCCCATTTTCTTGTCATGTTAAGGCAACCAACATACTTTGTACATAAAACTCAAACCCCATTTTCTTGTCATGTTAAGGCAATCAACATACTTAGTACATAAAACTCAAACCCCATTTTCTTGTCATGTTAAGGCAATCAACATACTTAGTACATAAAACTCTAACCCCATTTTCTTGTCATGTTAAGGCAACCAACATACTTTGTACATAAAACTCAAACCCTGTTTTCTTGTCATGTTAAGGCAATCAACATACTTAGTACATAAAACTCTAACCCTGTTTTCTTGTCATGTTAAGGCAACCAACATACTTAGTACATAAAACTCAAACCCTGTTTTCTTGTCATGTTAAGGCAATCAACATACTTAGTACATAAAACTCAAACCCTGTTTTCTTGTCATGTTAAGGCAACCAACATACTTAGTACATAAAACTCTAACCCCATTTTCTTGTCATGTTAAGGCAACCAACATACTTTGTACATAAAACTCAAACCCTGTTTTCTTGTCATGTTAAGGCAATCAACATACTTAGTACATAAAACTCTAACCCTGTTTTCTTGTCATGTTAAGGCAACCAACATACTTAGTACATAAAACTCTAACCCCATTTTCTTGTCATGTTAAGGCAACCAACATACTTAGTACATAAAACTCAAACCCTGTTTTCTTGTCATGTTTAGGCTGCCGTCGTGACGAAGACGGTTATTACTGGATCACTGGGCGTATTGACGACATGTTCAATGTCTCTGGCCATCTCTTGAGTACAGCTCAGATTGAAGCATCTCTAATGGAGCACCCAAAGTGTGCGGAGGCTGCGGTGGTGGCCTACCCTCACAAGACTAAAGGAGAATGTTGCTACTGCTTCATCAGCCTGATTGAGGTCAGTTTAAAGAGATGTGGTTTCTCCGTTAGTAAGCGGAATTTCTTTTTTTCTTTTTTGCCCCGAAAAGAAGAAAATTACAGGTTGTTTTTATCCGTCCCCCAAAAAAAATAAAAATAAAAAATAAAAATAAAAAAAATTCAGAAACACCATGTGTATTTAATTTGCTGTGTAGAAACAATATCCCTCGATGTGTATTTAAAAAATATTGATTAGTACATGTAACTTTTTCTTTTTTAATTAGGGAGCCGAGTTCACAGAGGAACTTGTTCACCAACTCAAAGATATGGGTAAGCTTCTTAAAGATGAAATATTATTTGCTTTTAACTAGCTCTCATTTATGGACTGTCCTCTCTTTTGCAGAGGGCACTTCATCAGATTTAATATAGTTGTGGTAATCAATGTAACAGACATGTAGTAATTATTTGTCAAACTGTCTCTGTTTTTTTTTTTTTTTTACAAAGCTGGAATATAAATACCTGTTTACGTTGTGTTACTCTGTGACTAAGTGGTTTTGTTTTGGTGGGTTTTTTTTTTCTTCGATAGTGCGTACAAAGATTGGCCCATTCGCTGCGCCGGACGTTCTTCAGAATGCTCCGGGCTTGCCAAAGACGCGCTCGGGGAAAATCATGCGCCGCGTTCTACGCAAGATAGCGCGTAACGACCACGACCTGGGAGACGTCAGCACCATGGCCGATTCAACGGTCGTTGAGGTTCTATTTGCCAATCGACCCGACGTGGAGAAGTGGTCGGGATTGCACAACCAGATTGTCCTGTAGAGTCATTCTGTAGAGTCATTCTGTAGAGTCTTTATGTAGAGTCATTCTGTAGAGTCATTCTGTAGAGTCATCCAGAGAGCCCAAAAGGAGTACTGTAATACATGTATATTGCCATATTTTGGTGAGATGAACAATTTCATCTGTTGAGCAGGGGGAGGAAAATGGGCTAGACGAGTAAAAATTGCTGTTATACTCAAAAAATTACAAGGAGATCGCCAACACATATAGCTCAGTTGGTGTCTCAGTTGGTGTCTCAGGGAAACCTGTCCATCGGTGATTCTGTCCCTCATATTATGGTTAAATGGAAAAGTTGTACACTGTTCCCCGTACATGCCCTAATGGGGTGGACAGAATCTCCTGCTGCCACACCAGCACGTTAATATGGAGGTTGTTGGTTCGAACCCCACTTTAGTAAATTTGTCCTTGTTCAACCCCAAATTATTTAAAATTTACCCAGTCAGTTTCCCCTGTTGTTTATTACTTGATACTAAAATACTGGTCAACTCTGTTTTGTTCTTTATTGGGCTGGATCAAGGGAAGTTGTGTTGAAGAAATATGAAAGTATTATATAAAAGATGAGTAAGAATAAATTTTAGGATTAGTCAATGTTATTTTTTTTTTTAGTTGGAATCATTTTTTATTTTTTGGGGAAACTGTATTCAGAGGACTCCTGCCTGCTTAAAAAAATGTAAAATGTTACCATGGAAATACAATTTGTATTGCTATGTACTAACTAAATCATAAAATTTCCTGTTTTTGCCATTTGCCAATTCTTTATTCATCTGTCAAATCTCTGCCCTGAAGAGGGAAGACTTCTGAATTGTTTCTTAAACTTAATGAACTGGGCTTTCAAAAATATGTGCACCATAATGATGTATTGACTCATGGTGCTTTTATTACTTAACAGTATTTGGTTGCCTTGGAAATTATGTACTTTTCTTCATTCTGTCATCGTAATAAAAACATGCCATAGAAACAGATATTATTTTACATGCAATATAAACTGCCAATATTCAATTTCAAAAACTTTTATCCATTATTTTTTCCCCAGAAAGATGCTCAATAGGCCTTACAGTCTTATTATAATGCCACCATATTTTAAATCTTGCTCCCTGTGTGTAAAAGCGAGTAATACCGAGTCTCAAATTCACTGGAAAAGCCCTATGAAAAATACCCAATAAATTGTTTTAAATTATAGTTTTTTTGCCAATTATAGTTTTTGCTAATTAACAAATTATCTTCAAAGTGCATTCCTAACTACATTCTAACATACATAGATTGAAGGTTTTTGTTACAATTGGTGTCACGATGGAGCTGAGGAATTTTCTGTATAAATTTTGGAGCATTTGATTTTCATAAAAGAAAACCAGCTGATGTTAATTTTTAACTTTTGATTAGGAGTCGCTCTTTGTCTAACTGCTAAGCATAATTTAGTACGGTATTGGTACAAACATGTTTATTATTACATATTAGGTGATTGGTAACATATTTCTGCTAAGCAGATTTTTTGCATCAATCAGCTTAAATTGCATTGGGCAAATCCAAGGACATGCAATAAACCACGCCCCTCCCTCACTAAACAAATTAATTGGAATGTGAACATATTTGTGTATTTTTATGTATTTTATAGAAACCAGTGAATACATAAGCTTATGAGGGAAGAAAAAAGGCAATTATGAAATAGACTTGTTCCTTTCAATGTGTGTAAATAATGTTCTTAGATTATCGTTCTTAGTACCATATACATTGCTATAAAACTGTGCAAGGTAATTAGTTTGATTGATATAGTTGTAGAGAAATCAGAACTGCAGAGGTAGATTGTAATAGCAGTTTATTGAGGATACCTAGTGAGGCTGTTTAACCAACAATGCGCACAATCAATCGCAAATTTCGCATGAATATGTAAAGCAGTTTGCATAATTAAAAGAGTGCTGTATCAAAGTCTCAGTTCTTGCGACAAAAATAGTATTGAAAACATGTAAATTGAGGCTTTTTAACCAACAATGCAAGTTCCACGTGAACTTTATAAATTAATGGGTTGCATAATTAAAAAGACCGCAAAATTTCATCTCTTTTCAAAAATAGTATTGATAATAAACCACTGTGTAAATTAAGCTTTTTAAAGAGGCTTTTTGTTGTACACGGAGTTGTGAACTCTCACCCAGTTACTAATAACTGGGTAAGAGTTGATGTACCATGTACAGCCAGAGACCTGTTTTGATCTTGACGACAAAGCCCCTTTAAGTGTAGCAAAATATGGCTCCCATCTTTGAGAAACTCGATTTCCAAGTTTTAAAAAGTTTGGTGCCACCGTGCACTTGTGTAAACATTCTCCTCAAGTTTGTTGATAGTTCAGAACGAGAGGTCACGGAGGTCATGACCTCTGTTGACCTGGTCTGTCCTTTGTTGACCTTGTCTTTGCCCCCTTTTAATCAGACAAAGTACCTGGGCCATATTTAATAAAGCCTGTAAGAACAAAAACTTGCTAAACACAGAATAGTTTAGCAACACAGAAACAGCGATGGTCTATTTTTATCAAGGTGTGTACATTTTTGGAGCTGTTAAGAATTACCAGTTTGCATTCAGTGTTAGCGTTTACAATTAAGGCCGGGTCGTCGCACAGGCCCTGATAACGAGAACAAAAATGAGAAAGATAAAAATGCACGCCCTCGATTGGTTGAAAAGCTCCTTGCCTAAGTGCATTCAACCACTCTATGATTCAACCAATCGAGGGCGTGCATTTTTATCCTTCTCGTTTTCGTTCTCGTTACCGGGGCCTGTGTGACCGGGCCTTTAATCAAGTTATGTTTAGAAACAACAATATTAAGTTGTTTGTGCATCTGAACATGTCAAACATTTTTGTAGTTTTAAATATTCTGTACTAAGTTTGTTTGCAAAGTGCAATCTTTAAACTTAAATTTTAGGACTGGTCAGAAATTTCCAACTTACATTGTTTTCAAATGCAAAAACAAAAACTTATAACTTCCACTGTATTCTACTATTTTGTAATTTTTCTATTGATTATTTAATCAAGATTACTGCATCAGTTTCATAGGTAATTATTTGATGTATTTCTGTACACAGCATTTATATATCGGACTGACCAATAAATTTTCAACTCTTGTAATTTACTATAAAAACCGCGTGTATGTAAGATGATATAATTGTGTTCCAGATCATCACAATTCTAACCCTAACCCAGCCTCAGCCCAACCCAAAACTTTTATCTGAATTCAGACTTTTTATGTCTGCATGATGAAGAAAATTTGATGTTATTTTCTCCAGATTTAAATATATCCTGCTATTTAATCTCCTTCTCTAGCGCTTAGGATACTCTTCCTAGAAGCCCCTTGAAATCTATCAATCATAGGGGGGTTATCATGGTTAAATGGTGGCATGGTTGGCGTGGTGGCATGGTTGGCAGGTGCGTAAAGCACTCGCCTCTCACCCTTGTTCGATTCCCGGCCGGGGCCATATTATGTGAGTCGAGTTGGTTCTCTGCTGTGCCACAAGGGTTTTCCAGTCCATCCGGTTATCCTCCCTCGGGAAAAATCAAACACTTTCGATCTTGGCTGTGCTCCGTGGTCATAATGGGTTGATGTGGCTGGCAGCCAGAGGCTCCCTTGCATGCCTGCTTCTCGAACACGTTGTAGCCGCGTCCTTCGCAATTCAGCTCTTAGCTGCGAGTAAGGATGATTAGCCCCCCAAATTAATTATTAATATCAAAAGGCTGAAATGCCATTATTCCAATATACCTCCTAAGATATGGATCCAGTTTTGGACCTTTTTATTCAATCGAAATTCAATCGAAATTGAATGAGCTGTACGTTGAATTGGATGACTTTTTTTTTTTTACAACATTCATTTTGCCTGGAAAAAGAACCAAAGGATTGATCATCAGTCCTAAAATACTCAAAAATGAAAGAACTCAAACAAACTAGTGTTGTTTCAAAAAACACTGACTGTATTTATTCTGAAAAAGGCACATACAATGATTACATGATTTGATCATATAAAAAAAGCCTATTAACATGATATTTGGCCCTTAGAAAAAAATGGGAATTTTTTTATTGTGTACGAATGGTACTAGGCCTATAGGCTTTTTTATAACAACTTTGCAGGTTTTTTTCTGAGGGCCAAAAAACAGAAATCAAACTTTTAAGAAGGAAGAATACCTTGCATGATAACAGAAAAGTTTGGATACATGCTTGTAACAAAACATATGTTTATATATTTTTGGTTTCTAAAAAAAAAAAGATAAGCTGAAGTTTGAACTGATATAAATATTTTTTAACAAATTTTCCTCGCTGAGTAAATACATAATGTGCATGAGAAGAAAAATGTGTTGGATTTTATACGAGCTTTTCAAAGAAACCATCCAATGCAGAAACAAACTGATTATCTAAAACTTAGATAAGTAAACGTGATTTTTACCTAAATTTTGAAAACAGAACAAAAGCTAATTACAACACTGTTTTTGAGAGTATATTTCCATCCTGTCTGTTTCAACCAACCAGCATTAAAAAAAATCCACTTCTGTCGGCAAGTTTAGTTTAAAGAGGGACTTAAATTCGGATTCAGTTTCATTTCTTTACTTTTCTTAATAGACAGAGTCATTGTGACAGTGGAAATTTCTTTTACTCTGACTCCAACTCCAAAGGGAAAGTATACCTTTTAATTTGTACGGTATTTTTTACTATGTTGCCGTTATGCTATTAAGTCAAAACCTCTGTGGGACCAGTCCTATTTGGTATACATTACTCGGTAACCAGTTTCCCTCGAGATTTTTCTGTTCTAAGCAATTCTTTTGCTTTTAAAAACAGCTCAGAGAAGCAGGTATATTTACAATTGGAAAAATGGCATCTAATACTCGAGTCACACTGAAATATCCCAGGTCCTCCCCACTTCATACCAGGGGTGCCCCTCTAACAATCCGAAGGTCCCCCTCCTTGGTCAAAGGTTTTCCCCCTCCTTGGTCAAAGGTTTACCCCCTCCTTGGTCAAAGGTTTCCCCCTCCCTTAGTCCAAGGTTCCCCCTCCTCCCCCAAGGTTTCCCCCTCCTCCCCCAAGGTTCCCCCTCCTCCCCAAGGTTTTCCCCCTCCCTAGTTAAAGGTTTTCCCCCTCCCTAGTCCAAGGTTTCCCCCACCCTAAGATTTTTCCCCTCCCCAACCCGATCATCAAGGTTCATCACGTATTGCTCACTCAGATATTTAGCTGTCCGTTGACTTATAGTGATCATCATCTATCGTTGAGTAAATATGTCCCTCGTTGCTAAGAAACTCGAGTGCTTCTCTGTATAAAAGAAAACAAGAGAAAAGAGAGAAAAAAATGAGGACCACGATACAAGACATACGACTCGAGCTGCCTTCGATAGGCTTGGACTGTCACTGATGTCTCACAAACATTCTTGTCTTTGATGCACTTTTGGAACTCCCTGAAACTGTGACACTTTCAAACTCACTTGGCATGTAGACCGTATTGACTAACCCCTTTGTTGCTATGAAAATCGCCATATTGTAGGGCAAACCGTATGCGCCTCTTAGTGCGTACATCAAAGAAGCACGCAGCGTTCCCGGTTTGATTTCTACGGCACACGCACACGCTCTCAGGCGCCATGTGGTACGGCAGGTCTTTGAATGGTGACGTCATATTCAATACCGTCTATTCAAGAACAGTTTAAAATCCTAAATGTAGTAATGGAGGTTTATCCTCCAGTCCTACTAACCTGATTTTATCTTGAGAAACTCGCTTCATGCTGGACGCTAGGTAGTTGACGCTTACTCCTTGGTCGTCGTTACATTCTGTGATGAGTTTATGAACCTAAACATAAAAAAGAAACCATGATTATCAGCGTGTCATGGTCGAGAGGAGTAGGTCTTATAATTCAAACGCGATCTCACATACCTTGTAGGAAAACACTGTATGTTAAAGCGCCTTGAGCGTCACTGAGAGACGGATATGCACTCCATATAAGAAGACACATATATTATTTACCTGTGATTGTGTGTCGTTAAGTCCATTCGATGGAGCGGCAGAAATGTAACCAGAGGTGCTTCCCATTCCGCCCTTTGCCGGTGTCATACTGCCTCCAAAATCACCGTTCGCCTGCTATGAAACAAACATCGAAACAAACCTTTAGATTTATGATGTCAAAATTGGGTTAGGTCTGGGGCTCAAGTAATTCATTGCTCAATAAGTTTGGTGTGATATTTCAGATGGTTTTGGTTTGAACAAAGACAATTTTAATAGAGTGGGATTCGAACCAACGACCTCTGGATTAACATGCCGGCGCTCTACCAACTGAGCTATCCAGCCCTATGTTGACGATCTCCAGATTTTGTCAATATCTTTGTTCAAGGGTGCCAGTCAGAAGCCATACGACTGTTAACTGCCGTGTAACCAGGGATCACACCTAAATATTTCAGATTCAGATTTTGAACTTCGAAGGGGTTTGTTCTTGTCCGTCTTACCGAGTGTTTCCTCTTAGTCAGAAGCATGTGTGTGTGAACCGTCTCCAGCATGTGTAGTGTCAGATCATTCATGTCTGTGATTGGTTTGATCTTGAACGGTGCGATGCTCCTCTTCCCGCCGAACGTCCGGATGTTTCCAATTACTTTGACGTAGGTGTTCTCACCGAGTACATTCGGCTGAACCTGTTCTTCTGCGTTTTCCTTTGAAGTATAAACAAGAAACATTGTTATCCACTAATATTCGCTCAAATGTAACAAACGACCATGATATTGTGAAGCAATTTTACAGGCTATGTTGTTCCTTAACTGAACCTCGTACTAAGTAAGTTTATATTGCCAGTAATTATAATTTGTATTGCCAGTCATTACCAAAAATAAACCAGACCGATTACTACAGTTTTCTACCCCCTTCCTTCCAATATCACCATTGTACTCACATCACTTTCTACCCATTGTCTGACGTCCAATACGGGACCTGTCCTATCGTCTACTTTGTAAAGTATGTTGGTTGCCGCCATCTCCACACTTCGAATTAGCCCAACGACTGACACCTGTAAGGTCAAGGGTCAAAAGGTAAGGTTCAAGTACACAATGCACAACTGAGAAAATATCAGAGGATAGTCCAGGGCTCAAGTTTCTAGAAAACTGCCTTCGGGAAAACACAGGACAGTAGGATCTCTGGACGCTGGCCAGCGGGTCAAGAACGTTAAAAAATAAGGACACAAAAAACAATGGCCTTTTACCTGATATATCTCCACCTCTCCGATTTTGAAGTGATCATCAATCTGTGTTGCTTGAAGGATTTGTGCGATGGTACAAGGAATGAGATTCTGAACTCTTTTACCCTAAACAAAAGAAAAGTAAAAAAAAAAAAAGTAATAAATAATGACACTGAAACATTTATTGTTTCAGTCACAGTTTCAAATTTTATAGCGCCGTTTCAGAGGAACAAATTTGTGAGGGAAATTAAGTGGGAGGCAGCCATACACAGGCTCGTAAAGTTAGATCTGAAATCTAACAAACCTTTGCAGTAACTCTTTGTATACACATGGCACGGGTTACCTTAGTCTGTAGTGGTAACCAAAATTAGTAGTTGGGTTTGTGCTTTTATAGCTCAGTTAAGTCGCGACTATTTGAGGCACGGCTAGTGGAGTAATAAATTTCACTAGTCGCCCGGGCTTAGACATGGGATAGCTGAAGGTGGAGAGAGCGGGAGGGGGACTCGGGTGTCAAGTAAAAGCCATGTATGTACCTTAGTTCCTCCGCCAGTAGATGGTGAACTCAACTGTCCTGCATTACCTCCTTGTGATTGATAGTAACCACCGCCCTGACTGCTCTGACCTTGGTCTGAGAAACCACCTGTGTGGGAAGTTTCAAGAAAAAAAAGACTTAGTACAGTCGTCTTCCGCTACCTATACGAACTCGGGCCTTTGTCTTTGCTTTGCTTTGCGACGAGTGAATTGTGTTCTGCTGCTGACTGAGTGCTGTCAAGTCCACCGCGGAACTTGGAAGATGTCATTGTCACCCTGTCACCTGTACGGCATGTTCTAATGATGGCGTAGCCGTATTTATTATTTAGAGTTTGCTAAACTTAAGTAAAGCCTAAGGAAAGATCATTGGGGCGTAGTCATGCCTCATGGTAGTGAGAACAAAAAATATGGGGAGACAGCTCCGTTTATTAGTATTACTAGTAGAATCAAATGTATGTAGACAGTAGGTAGTGTCCACCGAAAGGAGGCCGTTATTTAGGGCTAGCACAGCAGCACACAGGCACATCCATGACTGACACACTGACAGTGACACAGGCCTCAGCACAGCCATGACGACAGCAGATAATCATTTCAATTTTCATTCAAATATCAAACAAGATTTTGCACACACAAAAAACACCAAAAAAACACACACAGAAGTTTAGCAACCCAGCATGCTTCAATTAAACAAAGCATACTTCAGAAAACAAACAACGACCCTACCATGATCACAAACAGTGACGATAATGACATTTCAATGGTACTGTCTGACTGACATTTCAATTAAAAACAATACCCTCTATTGTCCGGAAATTGGCCCACTTAACAAAACGTTGTTTGAAAACACCATAAAGTTCCCACATGTTTTTCTCCAATTAAAAATAGTGATTTATCCACCGAATAGATAATATGCATACAAAATTACCTCCTTGGTTGTTCCACATTTTCTTCTCAGATTTCTCTAGAACAATGGATGATAAAGATGAATTTTAACGTAAGCCTTTCCACGATCTCTACGGACACAACGCAGTTTGAGTTCGCGGGGTTCAGCAATATGGCGCGCCATGTCCGGACCAATCATCCAATCACAGCCCCCGTTAGAAGAGCTCTTTGAAATTTGCATATTTAGAACGGACACTTACTGCTGAAAATGTACTAAAACACAAACATTTTGCAATTCAAAATCACACAAAATAATGAGGTTAGTTATATCAGTCCATAAGATCAATAATTTATTCCAAAGCTTTTAATATGAAAGTTGACAAAAGTTGAAAACGGTCGGCTTATTAACCCCATCCATCCCACATCAACTACACGTAGACAATGTTTTTAAGGCACGACACATTTTTTTTAATATAATCGCGATCGGAATGAGGTCAAGGCTCACACATCATAAACAAAGTTAAAAATTCATTTTTACTTCCAACCAGTTCTAGTAAGCATTGCCAGTATCTGAACAGAGTTCCTCACAGCTTTTGCAACTGCCAAGAGGTAAGTTAAAAGTACGATTACTGCCGTAAAAACGAGAAATAATGAGCTATGTAACTAGCTAGGTCCGCAGGATTGTTTTGGTAAATCGTGCGATGTAAACAAGTGCACGTGCTGAATGCGTGACCGAATTTCTATTATGGATCTAACTGGCGCCGTTAGTTTGTGCACAGAGAACACGTAATCCATGGGCGGGCCGGGTAATCAACGACTGAAGAAACCAGAAAGGGAAGGTTGGGCTCGCTTTACGGCCCCATGCGTTAAATCATTTTCCGTATTTTTACACACACCAGGATTGAACTAAAATATAATTGCTATTGTCTTTGTGGATAACTTTCCGTATGGCGCCACCACTTTTTCACTCATTTTTACAAAAAGATCATTGAGGTAAATAATATACTATATTATTTCATATCGGATGAAAAAGTGGTGGCGCCATACGGAAACTTTTCCAAGAGTTTTTGTTGGAATGGGTAAAATGTTATATTCATCTACATTAATAATATAACAGGACTTCCCATTTTTCAATATTTTAATATTTTTTTATGTCAATGACAATAGATTTTAAAAACGTTTTTGTGTAGCCTTCTGTTTATCATAATTTCAACGCCTGGTTTCAAATCTGTATATTTTATCTTTTTCAGTTTTACTTGTTTGTCTGCCTACACTACCCTGTTTTTAAATTGTTTTAATTGTACAATATATTCCAAGTTGAATTTAATTTAATTCAATTTAATTTTGATTTATTTGTAATTGTATTGTACAGTAGTAACAAAATGTACCATACGTACTGACAATTTTTTTACAATTTTTATTGCAGAATTTTACTTGATTTTTGCATTTACTCCCAAGTTTTTGATTGAACTATGGACCATAGACCATGTAGTAGGTGCATAGAGTAGGGAGTCTCCACCCTTGCTCTATAGGCATGAACTGATGGAGGAATGGTTGAAGATAAGGTCTGCCTGTGACTGTGAACTTCTTGAATCCCTTAAATTTCTCATGAGTTCTTTGTTTTTCAAGAATAAGTGGATCTATATAATGTGAATTTTGTTAGTGTTTTTATTTCAATTGAAATAATTTGTTTACGTTGACCATTATTTTAAGCTGTTTCCGAAAATGAAACTTGCCCTCAAGGCAATAGGCCTATTATTATAAGCAAACATCTGTCAACCATCCGTTTAAGGTACCAGCAACTTTTCATTTATAAAATGGAGGGATTATTTACAAAGTCAAGTTTTTTTAGAATCCAGCCAGCAGCCTTCCTTTTTCTGAAGCTTGTTTTTCCTCACCAAAAAGTATTTCCACTGCTTGTGTTTTAAAACCAGTATCCTATAAGGGGTTTGTGTGAGTTGTCATTTTAAATGTCAACTTAACTCACACTAAAAACAGGTGTGCTACCATTTTAGTAATTGAGATAATGACTACTGAGAGGGTGGAAGTGTGAGGCCATTCAGTTTGTTTTTACTCTAAGCCCTTTTGGTTGAAAGACACTGCTCTAGTAGAATTTTAAAGGCCGTGGGTTTAAATCCCACCCGAGTAATATGCCTGTGATTTTTTCATAGAACTCTGTAAAGAACCGAGTTTACAGTGCTGTCACACAAGGGTAAAACCAAATTTAATATTCTTTATCCCCGATGTAAATTTCCATCCATTAACTCTTTTTCTTGTAACTTTAAACCACCCATAGTCTATTATTAAGGACCAGCCATGCATGAACTGCGTGTTCCAAAACAGATGGTTTCCTTTCTGTATCCTAGCTTTGTTGACGCAACTGCCAATGTTGTAAAACCAATTTACGTTTTTCTTTTTTCTATTGTTATCTGATATATGGCATATAAGATTTGTGTCAAATCTATTACCAAAAGCTCTCCAGATAATTTGTATTCCACAATTTTTCTGAAGTTCTCAAAAAGACAAAAAAAATCATTTTATAAGTTTAATAAAAAATAAATTTAAAAAAAATTAATTTTTTTTTAAAGGGTACAAATAATATTCTATGATCCTTTGTGGTGCAGAAAGTGTGGTGTCATTGGTCGAAAAAACCCAAAAATACACTGTTTTCAATCAATGCATTTTAACTTGAAGAACAAATAAAATTGTGATTAAAATTGTTTAAAATTTGACGAAATTACTTTAAAAGGTGGAAGAGCTTATTTGGGAAGCTTGATCTCTTTCCTGTTGATTTTGAATTGACTAATTTTTTCTCACTAAAAATGAACAGCCAAAAACCTAATTGCAATACAATGTAGTGTATTGGTAACAGTTAATGGATTTCATCATTATTATTACTCTAATAAATCAGTTTATACGTTGAATGCCATAGGATCAACACAGTTATTCAAATTCATTCAATCATTCATTCATGACGTCTGTTGGATGTCATTTGTTCAAAACCTTGGGGCTCCTTGCCTCACTGCCAAGATGATGCAACCCTACTCTGAGGCCTAAACTCTACCTGAACTGGAACAGTCAAACATAGAATGTTAAAAAAATGCGCCCCCAGTGTCAGGTTGAGACAGGCAGTAATTATTAATGTATACAGCTGACATTTATAAATGGCAAGACTTTGTGTGTGGTGCTGCTGCTGATGTAGAAACTAGTAGCAAAAGATGATGCAATCTTGTTTTTGTTGGCCAGTGTGTGTGTTTATGCATGGTTTATGCAAACCAAGGACTTTATAAATTGAACAAAGACATGAAGGTCATTCTTGGGGGTGTGTGTATGGGTGATGAAATGGGGGGGGGGGGTTACTGGTAGGCAACCATACTTAACTTACATTCTAGTATTAGAAGAAACAAACGTAATCGCAATAATTTATTCAAATAAAGGCGTAATTATAATCTGGTGTCAGTCGGAAGCAATTCAAGTGCCATATAACCAGAAAACCAGAGTAAAATTTGACATACATGTAGATAAACAAATTTAATATTTATTATTTATTATTTCTGGACACAATGTATTTGGGCGGGTCTTTTATTTTAATCGCAACCTAATAAAGTGACCTACATTATACATTCAGTGTTGACCAAAACATAGCAATGCTGGCCTTGACATCATTTCAGTTACGCTCGAAAGTCTAATTCTTATTATTAGATCAAGCTTGCGAGGCCGTGCTCACGAACGTCTACGTCAACCAGTATGCTGGTGTGTCCTTACTCTATGGTGTAATCAACCTAGACACTGCCCAGCAGGTTTCTGGGTCGAGTATGACGTAAAACTAAAAGCATAGATGAACGGCTGATTCAAGTTCAGCTACAAACCTTGGAGCTGTGCAGTACAAACAAAACACCCACGTTCATTCTCAGAAAGAAGGCCTAGCCAGTTTGTTTACATCCATAGGATGGGAGAAGTGTAATTGCTTCGGTTTGGATTTGAGCTTGTTGGAGATTATTTGGCAGTTGTAAGTTTTTGTTTCTCCAGATGTATAGCATATCTATAGGAGAAGTGTAGGAAGAGAGTTGGCTTAGATTACGATTTGAGCTAACTTAAAAGTTGTTTAATATTTCACTCACTGTTAATGTTTTTTGTGTCGTCATTTAACCTTTGAGAAAGACTCTGCTAGATGTCGAAACGTCAGACCATTAACTATTTTTGGCATTTATACATCAGTCCTTGTGGTTGGTAAGTTGTTTGTAACAGCTAATTCTATTTTCTCATTTACATAGGTAGATAACATTTATCAAGCGGATATCTCAAGTTCATCAATCTGCCATCATGAGTGCCAGAGTGCTCAGTATGCGCTCCTTTGTCGCCCTCATGGGCCCTGCGAGACGACACATCCACCATCAGAGCGACTCATCCGGTATCCAACTCAGCGAGACGGCCAACAGTCGTTACATGGATGAGCGAAGGAACACCGCCCACGCCAACGAGTTTGTACCCATCGAGGTCTTTAACGAGCAGGTTGAACGACTGAACCTGAAGGAGTTGAACGGAGGCAACCTCTATCTCGAGAAGGATCAAGAATCTGGAATAGCTACAATTACTATTAGTAATCCGTCAAGTGCCAATGCTATCACAGGTACGGTTAATTTGCATCTCTCAAGTATGATAGTCTGATTTCTAATAATGTCTTGCCCTTAGAAAAATCAGAAAAACTGTGATCAAATTGTATATCGCAAGTTTTGATCATAGCTGTTTATATTTGTCCGATTTAGGAAGTATGATGGTTGAGCTATCCGACATGGTAGCAGAGTTAGAGAAATGGCACAAAGGCAAAGCCCTGATACTGTACGGTGACCCAGAAGGCAAGCATTTCTGCGCCGGTGCCGATTTGAAAACAGCCCAAGCCCTCAGCAACCCGCAGGCCGGCGTGATGATGTGTCTCTACATGCAGAACATCCTCTCTAGGCTTCAGCGACTCCCGTTAATCAGTGCAGCTGCAGTCAGCGGTAATGCCATCGGTGGAGGTGCCGAGATCACCACGGCCTGCGACTTCCGCCTCATGACGCCGTCGTCCAAGATTCAGTTCATCCACACCAAGATGGGGTTGTCACCTGGGTGGGGCGGTGGCACCAGACTGGTGAATCTCATCGGTCCACAGAAAGCTCTGAGATTAATGGCGGGTGCTGAGGTCGTGAACGCAGAGGAAGCTGTCAGACTGAATCTCGTGGACGATGTGATACCGGGAGGGGACATCTTGAAACAAGCAACTACCTGGTTGGATAAGTACATCTCAGAACCAGTGGAGGTGGTTCAATCCATTAAGACTGTGGTTACAGCGGCTTCACAATTACCTCAAGATCAGGCGTTATCCAAGGAGAAAGATGTCTTCGGTGGTTTATGGAGAGGTCCGGCAAATAATGCAGCTCTTGCAAAATCACTCTCCAAAAAATGAAGAAATATTTAGTGTACATAAGTGAGATTTTATTGGGGTGCTTTTTTTCTCTGTTTAGACTTTTATTTAAATGGGCATGATGTTCATCTTACCTTAAGCCCAGTTCATACTTTTGCGAATGCAGTGCGAAGCAAAATTAAAAAAATTACATGACTCGCAAGAACTGAGCATGCACAGCTCGACTGTAGCAAGTTATTTGTTGGGAACTTGTGACATTGATGTTTGCTTCGCATCCGCATTCATTAAAGCGTAAAATATCATGCCAGTTTGAAAGATTAATAATAGTAAGAGGATTGTACAGTTAGTCCTGTGGTAGATAAGCGTTTAATTGTATTGAACAAATTTATAATCTAGACAACTTGACTAGTCCAGTTCTCTTGATTATACAAATTTCACTAATATATTTACCTGGATGACGGAGAATATTCATAAATGTAAGCTTTGAATTCTGATTAAAATTATCATAACACCTTAACCAGCATCTGAAAATAATATGAAGAGTTTCTGAAATCAATCATTGTTTGTTGTCACAGGTGCAATTATAAGCTAAGCAGTTTCTGTGAAATGAGAACTATTTCTTTATGCTTACTAAAAACAGAATCAAGCAAGTCAGAAGAATTAACTGTACCAATAGAACTAAATAAGATGATATCTTTGAATTGTTTATGAAAAGAAGGATAATTTGCCAACAATTCTTTTTGAATAAGGGGAAGCCATTGTCGAGTCAATGGCAAAGGGCAAGTGCTGCATTTTGGAAGCTCCTTTCACATCTTTGCCCTTCTTTTGTTTTCGGTCACTTTCCTTTTTATGCCATCAGGCTTGTATACTTTGTGTTTGAAAGGGCAAGGGCACCAATGCATTTTCTCCGTGCTCAAGGGCACCCTTTGAGGACATTGTAAGTTTCTACTGGAGCATATGTCAAGGGCACCAAGGCAACGACCAGTGGGCATTGATGCATTCACCTTCGTTGTCTCCGTGAAGTATTTGGCCTGCGCCATATTTCATCATAGTTCATTTACTATTAGTTAATGATAAAAACAAATTGTGCTTTGATATTGAAGTTTTTTAATTGAATCGGTGACAATGATCAGCTGAAAATGAAATATGAAAGCAATGTGTTTAAAACTACTGAAAATTTGGTTTTGATTTGAAATGATAACACAACTGGGTTTTTTCTTCTTTTTCTGCTTTTACACATAAAGTGATATCTTACGTCAAATTTAACGAATTTGTCGACTAATTTTGCATTGCAAAATATTTAAACTGAACTTGGTTATTCCACACTAAATGCTAAGTAGCAATATGATGATTTTGAAACAGCTACTGAAGCATGTAGCATTTTGCTGAGCTGTATAACGGAATTCATTTGTTTGGCATTGAAGACCAATGTTTAGATCTAGGTTTCTATAGGCTTGGCGATTGGTGTCTCTTATTGCAAACAATGTTGGTAAATATTTGTGTTGGAGTGCCTATCACCTATATTGTGAATATGTAAATACTCTAATAATTAGTGGAGACAAATTAAATGTTGAAGAAAAGAGAATGACAGTGTGTGTAATGTAACTTAACTTAACTTAACTTGAATGCATTTATAAAGCGCTTTAACACTGTTTCAAAGCGCTGATGTATTCTTGAAAATGCAAAATGGAAGATTAAAAATGTGACAAACAAAATGTATTAACTTTGTAAGAAGTGCATGGTCGGCAGACAAAAAAAAGTACTTTAATAGCTGTGTGCGCCATGTTTTTTATATAGGTTTCATTCTCATTATTTTGTAAATGTGCTGCAAGTATACAAATAAAATAAAAAGTTCATGTCTGGTAAATAAATAGACAAATAAACAGTACTGACTGCCAAATTTAAGTATTCATAAACGAATCCTTGCTACAAAGCCTACGGTTTCTTCCTCATTTTCAAAATGAATGAGCTTTTGAACTGAAATGGTGGCACTGGGCGGTCCGAGGTCTTAAGCAGTTTTATACAAAGCCTTCTGCGTTTTCTCACCCCACAGTATAGCTGTCACTAACAGTCTTTCGAAATTTAATGCACATTGTTAACATATACAAGCATTATAACACTATGTCGTGACGTAATGACACATTAATGTACAAGGCCATGCGGTGCACTCAGTTCACTTTGGGTGCCCTTACTTTGATCATGGAGGAATATTCCTCCATGCTTTGATTATGATATAACATGATCCTTCAGATAAATTTTGCCAGACGAATTACGTCAGATAAGCCTTTATATTTCGAAGAATTCCGGCGAGAAAGGCTGAGCCGGTATGAGCCGGTTGTCGTAAGGCCATTATATCGTCGTGTGCCCGGCAAAAGGGCGTAAGGCCTTACGCCCTTTTGCCGGGAACATAAAGTAGTTCGTCCCAGTAACAAAAGGACGTAAGCAACAAAATGGCTCCTGACATGAAAAATATGTCATTTTTGTTTGTTCTTTTGCTAGAATTACCCTGAAGACATGTTTCCCCATTCCCCATGCAGAATTTAACCTTTCTAGAATGACTTTTGCATGGCAACAAATTTACCAAACTTTCCCGCTCATAATTCTTGAAACACAAATTTTAACATAAATTGCTTACGTCCTTCTGCCGGGAACTTTCCCTTACGTCCTTTTGCCGGGCACACGACGATATGTAAATTTATGGTTATCCTCGTCAACCATCGAGGTAGGGCAACCTTGTCTCGGAAAAACTTTTTTTTTTTTTTTACATACGCATTCATTCGTGTCTATTGTGTACTTTTATTAACATTAACGCTTGAATAACAGGAATTTAATTCAACGTATAATGGAAATAGAAATTGAAAACAAGCAAGTACTGTCGGTCGAAATTGTATAAAATTAAAATTACTATCAATCAAATTTGTCCACATTGCTGGTGATCCTAGACTATAGTCCTCTGTATGTTTGCCCGAAGTGTGACCTCATGATGTGCAGATCAGGTGGTGACCAGATTTAACCAGAATTTAACAATCGCATTACATGGGCGTTTTCATGATCTAACGCTTGAGTTAGAACACGATGTGTATTTTACTAACGGGTGGCTCTATTTATTTATGGGCTTAACTCTCCAGCATAGACAAATCTTTTGTGCATCGTTTTATGATGGAAGTTATGAAGGAGATTGTAATGAACATAACGGCATCAGTAACCCATACCAGGAACACATTCGGGCAAAGCGACAGCAACAAGCGAATAACCAGTCTCTTGCAGACCAACAAAGCATAGTGATCGAAACGTCGAGTTGTGACCGATTGCAACCACTTCTTTCCAGAACCACTAGATATAGAGAGAATAATATAGAGAGAAAGTCTTGTGTCAGCAACTGCCAAGTTCTAATCGCTTCAGTTCAAGGTAAATTTTTACTTCTGCCTAAATTTAGCGATATTTTTTTTGCATAACCTTTTAGGCAAGTTTTCTACGTGTTGTTTCTCAAAATGCATTTTACTATCCAAATCTGCTGTTCTTCTTACCACATACCTTTTTATCCATTCATTTCAGGGTCATACAAACCCTCTAAATATTTTTATTTTTTTTTTTTACGCAGAAAGGAACAACTAGTGAAACCAACAAAGATGTCCGATGATTTACAAGGAAAGATACTCACAGGTAAGCAATTGAAAAGGTCTACAACTACTCACATGTCCAGTTATTAGAATCGATACTTGACACGACAATAATATTGAGCGAAGTTCTAAAGAGAACTAAATAATCATCAATACCTTATTCATAAAAGGAGGGGTAGGCCTACACCGTACCACAATATCCAACGCAACCATTCATTTTACAAGACTCATTTGTGCTCCTTTTTTCCGCTTAGTTTGTGGACCGATCGAACCACATGAGTTAGGATGCACCATGAGCCATGAGCACCTGTACGCAGACTTCACGTGTTTCTACGAGAAGCCGAAGACACCAGATGGACACAGGATGGCTGCATTTCCCATCACCACAGTGAACAATCTACACTGGCTTAACCAAAATCCGTAAGATTCCTCTTTTTAACCACGAAGAAAAGTCCATTATTTATAGCCATTCATATCAACCGTCATGTTGTGCTTGGGCCCATCATGATTTCTAAGAGAGATAATTAACTGTAAATGTTTCTCTAAATCTGCTAAGCAGAATGATGAGCAGCCTAGAACACCAGACAAAATTGTACACTGGTGGCATGGTTGCCTGGTAACCTTTTGGTTTATTAATGTTCTGCTCTATCATTGTTGTGTTTCTATTTATACCTCCCTGGTGCAAGCATGCATCTCTCGTGAATCGGCGTTTTGGAGATGTTAAATTTGTAAAGAGTAGAGAAGTTTGCTCTTACCCTGGGAAACCATCTGACTCAATGATGAACCCAGAATGGATTACATTTCATTGCCTGTTGACACAAGCTGATTGCATTGTTCGAAGTTGTCAGGACCGTTAAACTTAAACCGACCTCCATGATTAGGGACCTAACAAAAATAACCATAGACTTTGACCCGCGGTGTTGTAACAAACCACTATCGAAGTCTTATAATAGCGCACGTATCTACCAAACAAGGTACTCAAGGCACTTGTGACGTCATTATGGCCACGTGCCGATTCTAGGCAACTTCGGCTACAGCTATATCCAGCGCGTCTGCCAGTGTTGAAAGAAACTTAAGCCAAGGAAGAGAGACTAATTAAAAACAAAACAAAAATGCTTAATTTTCACCAGGTACAGCAAGTTGGAGAATATGAAGCTGGATGACGACGACGCCATTATAGAAGAGCTTCATTATTTGAAAGAAAATGGCTGCCAATCGGTGGTGGAGTTAACGATTCACGGGTTGGACCGAAACGTCGGGAAACTCATTGAATATTCAGAAGCTACTGATTTGCATATCGTCTCAGGGACAGGTGAGGTTTATCAATGGCATTGTCTTTAAAGGCACTGGACACTATGGTTACTCGAAATAATTGCCAGCATAAAAACGTATTTGGTATAGAGCATAACACATTGTGAGAAACGGCTCTCTAACTTTTTTTTTTCTTTTCTTTTTGTAGAGGTGATTTCTCTCTCAAATAACAAAACACTTCAGGCCTCAAGCATCTGTAACTGTGCAACAAAAGTATTTTTTTTTTTTTTTGGTCAACTTCGATGACCAAAATAAATATCTGAATGTATTGGCTAACTGTTTTTTCTTTCTTTCTAAGGTTACTACACAGCAGACACGCATCCACCAGAGCTAGACAGAATGACGCAGGAGGATGTGGAGTTGATGTTTACTTCTGAAATACTTGAAGGGGCAGATGGGAGCGCTGGACGGTGCGGGGTCCTCGGAGAGCTCGGGTGCTCCTGGCCCATTGAAGGTTGGTGCAAATGAGCGCGAGCAAAAAGATATTCACAGATCAGAGAAAACAAGCAATTTGCATTATTATAGGGTGCGTTCGTTTAGCTTCCCTGGGTCGACCCCGGTGTGTGGCGTGTTTTTTTCCAGGACAAACGTGTGCAGATAATAACCCACGTTCGTCCTGGAAAAAAAACCGCCACACACCGGGGTCGACCCAGGGAAGCTAAACGAACTCACCCAGTATTAAATATATATTTACATTATTAATGTCCTTCACTTCAATTCAATTCAATGAAACAATATCCGTACTCACATTGACGACAGACTGAAAATTTTTGACAATTATTAATATTAAAACAAAAGCAAAGAGTAAACATGACCTGTGAAGGTAAAAAATCAGCCGGGACTATAGTATTTATTATTAAACGCAGTGGACACTATTGGTAATTGTCAAAGATCAGTCTTCTCACTTGGTGTATCTCAACATATACATGAAATAACAAACCTGTGAAAATTTGAGCTCAATCGGTCGTCGAAGTTGAGAGATAATAATGAAAGAAGAAAAAATCTTGTCACACGAAGTTGTGTGCTTTTAGATGGTTGATTTCGAGACCCCAAATTCTAAACTTGAGGTTTCGAAATCAAATTCGTGGAAAAATACTTCTCTCTCGAAAACTATGTCTCTTCAGAGGGAGCAGTTTCTCACAATGTTTTATACCATCAACCTCTCCCCATTAATCATTACAAGTAAAGTTTTATGTTAATAATTATTTTGAGTAATTACCAATAGTGTCCATGGACTGCCTTTAAGTTTACCACCGCGGAATGTGTTCTAATGTATCAACTCAACGTTTCGACTAGCTTGCTCTAGCCAGCGTCAGGAGACAAGTTGTACTTATTGTCTTTCCAATTCCCTTGCAGCTAATGAAAAGAAAGTTCTTCGGGCCGCGGCTAACGTCCACTCTGAGCTTGGGTGTCCCCTCACTATTCATCCAGCAATGAATGCAAATGGACCGGATGAGGCAGTGAGGGTCTTACAAGAAGCTGGAGCAAAGATGGAGAACGTTGTCATGGATCATCTTGATGGTAACCATACAGGGCAACAAATCACTATACTGATGCAATAGTATGGCTCGATCGACCCTCAGTTAAAACTCAGATTTTAGTGAACGAAAAATGTGGGGTTTTTTTTCGAAGCACATCACATTGATGAACAAAATGGGTTACCAGTCAAAAAAATGTTTCGTTTTTTTCTTTTCTTTACAATTAAATAATTCATGATAATACTCTTTCAAAATATCCACAACACTAAATCTAATTTTTCTTTGTCTTTCAACAAAGTGGGTTATCTTTCACGGGAGGAAGTCTTGGAATTTGCAAGGCATGGCACCTATCTAGAATTTGACTTCTTCGGTTCCGAGAAGGGCAACTGCCAGTTTGCCGAGGATGTGGACTTCTTAAATGATGCCCAGAGGATCCAGACCATAAGACACCTTGTACAAGAAGGATTTGAAGACAGGATTCTCCTCTCTCACGATCTGCACGCCAAGCATCAAATGGTAAATTTAAAGATGATGTTTTAAATGTTTATATCAAAATATTAAACAAATCAATTTTTAATGGAAGTTACGAATCACTCTAAAAAAATTACTGGCAATAAAAACTTACTTGTTTGAAGCACACCGCTTTCTGAAACTACGTTTGGGAGCCGTTTCTCTTAATGTTTCATACTATCAACAGCAGCTCTCCAGTGCTCGTTACCCTGTAAGTCTTTATTTTCTTCAGTACTGAGAAGTCTTCGTACAATCCGATAAAATCTACTCCGAATAAAAATAGCAAAACTCTACCTGGCAAGTATGATACACAATTAATACCTCACCATGCAATGCTAAGTTTTTATGATGAGAATTATTGTTAGTAATAAGTGTCCAGTATATATTCTCAACGACTCTTTCCTTTATTCTTGCAGATGAAGTACGGTGGATTTGGCTTATCACACATCATGCTTTATGTCCTTCCAAAGATGGAGACCAGAGGTTTATCAAAAGACGTCATCAAGAAATTCGTTGAGACGAATCCACAGACGTGGTTGACATTCACAAAATAAACATGATTTTATGAGCAGAGCTGCGCCTCAGCTTTTTGAACTCAAATTGGTCGTCGAAATTGCGATGTAATAATGGAAAAAAAACATAATACCCTTGTCACACGATTGCGGGTTCCCTCTCCCCTATAGGGTTTCTGTCTGCCAGGAGGAACTTTAGACTGAATAAAGTAATGAGTTATATTTTTTATTATTTTATCATCATTTGTTTGTCTCTGTGTGTGACACTTGTTATAAATAATTCCTAATAAGTCTAGATTTGTTAACGGGTTTGCAAGCGCTTTCATCATGGAGAAACTGAAGTGAGCAAAATAATGACTATTATACTTTTAAAGAAGTTTCGGTAGGCCCACGATCGGAACAAAATGAGTTTTCAAACAACTCCACTCCCCTCACCATCCAACATCGGTGGAGAAACAGTTATCTTGCACGCCAAGGCTTTCACAAAGTTATTCTGGTCTCACCAAAGATCATAATCAAGTGTTGGGTCACATAACCAGGGGAGGGGGGGGGGGGGCTTGATGCACAATTTGAATAATTCTGCTCGGTCATCTGGCCCTGCTTACCAAAGAATGGGCGCTAACTTGATGTGTGCAAGCGGAGAATGGTGATCAAGCGCAGGTCGGTGGAAGAGGCAACCCATGAAGTAGACCCAGTAACTGGGGTGCTGCTTGTACTCCTTTTTTCGAACATTTTCGCTCGACGACCAAGAATGTCAACATTTCGAAAAAAAAGAGTACAACGCCCCAGTTACTGACCAGAGGAAGATTTCTTCCTCCCTGGTCTACCCATGAAGTTGGGCCCTGATTGTGCGGGCTTCCGACGGTCCATGTGCCTTATTTGCCCAGCTCCCTCTCTAACCCGTTAAAAAACTTTCAATTAAACAAACATAGGCCTATCATAATTTTTGCAATTTTTGTTGAAACCAAAGTCATCACTCCTAGTGCCTTTTATTATGCTAAAATCTAACGCCGTTCTCGTATAAGCCAAAACAAAACAAAATAGAACTGCAGTTACCACAGGAAAAAAAATGTGCATCCACTCGAAAGAACTCCCGAGGAACTTAAACCAAGAAAATAATGGAAATGTTGAAGGAAATCCCCAAATCATCCTAATGAAATTGTGAACCTCTGACCATGGAGGTAGACTGAGCAATCTATTCCTCAATGGTCGATATTCAGACTCTGAAATCCACCTGCAAAAAAAGAATGGGACACTTTGGGCCTGCTAATCCTGCTCACCCTCTTGCAATCTTAAATCCTATAATAAACGGTTTTGTTTTGAGGCAAATCAAAGGCAAACTAGTGGAATTGCAAAACAGATGGCTCTCATGCCCTTTTTTTATTGTGCATAAAATATAAAAGCGCACTGATTGACAATAGCGCCCTCTGTTGTCGGTTGGATTCAATCTTGGAAAAGCAAGAAAAAGATGAAGGGAAACAGCTAGGCGTAGGCGTGAGAGAGGATCTTCTCTAAACAAACAAATAACGGTAATTTTGTTTATATCTTTAATTATGTGAAATTATTTTTGAATAAATGCATACTGGATGAAACATACTTGGCCCATAGTTGTGTTATTACATTTTGAAAGTATACAGAAGGGCTGAAATTAAAAACATTACAAAATTCTGACGACGAGCCAACTCGACATATGCAATTTCATCATATAATATGCATGGGTAGACGGTTAATTGGGTCAACTCGGTCCAAAATGAACTCGGTCCGAAAAATTTAATAAATTGGAGCCTCATAAATTGAGGGGAAAAGTTTATAGGAACTTTCCTTAATGGCGCCACCACTTTTCACTCATTTTTAGGCCCTATGGTATGCTATCTCATTGATTGAGGTAATTAGACTTTTTATTTAGTCTTTTTTTTATTAATCGAAAATGTTGACAAATATTTTAATATTATTGTCAAAATTTTGAAAAAAGGAATCTAGTCTAGCACCCGCCCCAGTCACTGGGTCTAGTGGCGCCATAGGCCTATACAGAAACTTTTCCAGTTTCTGTATGGCGCCATCACTTTTTCATTCAATTTCAATATTAAGTTTTAAATAGTTTAACAAATTATCCTCAGTATACCTCAATGAGATATTCCCTTTTTGTAAAAATGAGTGAAAAAGTGGTGGCGCCATACAGAAAGTTATATCCGGGAGACCGTACTACTTTTTTTTCAAAATGTGTAGTAATCAATCTTACTTGCTTTCTAGTAGTGTTTTACATCCAGGCTTGAATTACGTGTGGACAAGCGCGAGTGGAATACGGAAAAATATAGCGCTTCTGCGTCCCATATCCAACGAGGCCGAATCTGCCAGTCTCACTTGCAACGTGCAAAGTTTAGCGTTATTTCACGTGCACAAAGTTTAGAATGTAATTTTTTCACTGTCCGTATACGGAGCGTGACAAAATAACATTTCACTATACGCACTGTGTAATAGAAACAGAGGAATTAGGATATAAAACAGAGGTCGTAGCATGTTTTTATCCCCCTAGTAGTTCGAGCTGCTGATCGGTGGATTAGCGCGTACTGGAAGATAAAATAATAAAAAATACTAACAACAGTACAAATTGTACAGACAAGTAATACTGGATTTGTTTTCTTTCTCAACAGACAAAATTGTTGTAAACATGCAGCAGAATTGATTGACCAATTGAATCTCATTAAACCGTGTAACCATGGCAGCTACTTGGAGCAAGAAACAGAAAGCATTTCTACTCCTCCTGGCGGTGTTTCTTATGTTGACAATTGTTGGCCGGTTGTCGTACTCAAAGCAATTTCATGGATTGCTGTGTGCAGCAAGAACCTTTCATCATTTCGTCACTAGCGACACAAATGGGCCAGTTATACCCAATGAGAACGAGGACGGAGTAACTTTCTGGACGGAAAATGGCAAGCCGAAGAAAAGCATGCCCAGGAAAATTAGTGGTGCGAAAGCAGAAAATATACAGCGGCAAATCAAAATGAAAAAGGCATCGAAACCCCCTAAACCATCAAAAGAGATACGCATAGAGCTTGCCACCGGTGGAAAAGCGCAAAGACTACCACAGGCGATCATTATAGGCGTCCGGAAATGCGGTACGAGAGCGCTCTTAGAAATGCTTGAGACCCATCCACAGATTGCAGCATGTGGACCCGAAGTCCACTTCTTCGACAAAAACTATAAGAAAGGTCTGCAATGGTATCAAAACCAGATGAAGCCGTCAACTCCTGACCAAATCACCATCGAGAAAACTCCTGGCTACATTATTGCGCCAGAAGTTCCTGAGCTGGTTTACAAAATGAACAAAAACACTAAATTACTTGTGATCGTCCGAGAGCCAACAACTCGTGTTATTTCAGACTATACTCAACTGAAAGAGAAATCCACTTCATGGCTGAGTAAGGCAACATTTGAGAGTGCTGTACTTGACGGCAATCAAATAAGATCCTCTTATAAAGCAGTACAGATCAGCATTTACGTTAAGCATGTCCTGAACTGGCTAAAGTATTTCCCGCTAAGTCAAATGCACTTCGTAGACGGAGATAAACTAATAAGCAACCCGCTTCCAGAGTTGAAAGCGGTGGAGAAGTTTCTCGGAATGAGAGATGTCATCTCATCGGACATGATATACTTCAATGCCACGCGTGGTTTCTACTGCATGGCTTCCGAGTTTAACACTAAATGTTTGAACTCCAATAAGGGGCGGGAGCATCCTTACGTCTCCCCTGAACTTATGAAGAAGCTTCAGGATTATTTCCGGCCTTACAATGAAAAGTTTTTCAAGACAATTAATCAGCGTTTTGACTGGCCTTAGAATGACCAATTAGAGCAAGTTTGAGTGTGCATCATGGTGAACTAAAGTAGGCCAGCAGCCGATTTCACAAAACTTTACGCAACTGCGTATGTCCACTTGCGCAACGTTTATGGCGCAAAGGTTCCGAAGTGGACTTGCGCAGTGGTGTTTTGTGAAATTGGTTGCTGATACTTGAGGCGATTGCCTCCATGCCCCCTGGTCATTGCTTTGGTGCCCTTGAAATACTCCAGAAATTTACAATTTTCCTCATATGGTGCCCTTTACTAAGGAGAAATGCCTTGGTGCCCTTTCTTAAAAGCATACAGGCCTGTTAATGGTTGACTATTTTGACTCAAACGCAGGCTAATGTTCAATGTTAATCTGTGGACATTTGTGTTTGTGTCGTACTAATAGTATCCAAACTCTTTACTACCCTAAAAGACAGACAAGATAATCTTGGAACTCGTATATATTCTTAGTGCAATTATCATTCAAATTAAAACAGTTAAATACTTTTTCTCAGGAATTTTTTTCCCATTTTGATTCTGGTCTTGCTAGATCATTTCTGATCCAGCAAACCTTTTTTCACAAAATAAATGACCTCTTTCTCTAAAATTAAAAATTTAAAACCTTCAAGTGGGTTGTTTCTAACAATAGAGAGGTTTCGCAAGCGTGCGGCAGCAGATACAGATACGGATATGATAACCGTATCCGTTCACGCCAGCCGCGTGTTGGATTTTGTTTCGCAAACTATAGTGATGAGTGCGCTCGCATTCATCCTGAGTGTTTTTTCCCGACAAGCATGACCTATACAGACCCGTGTTATATACACTGCATTTTAGCATTGTTTTGCTTTTAACCAACAATTTTCTATCTATATCAAGCACAGTACCAGTGAAATCAATTTCGTGGGAAATGTGTTTGGTCCAGGACAAAAAGACAACTTAAAGTCGGCAAAACAGTATACGTTTTTATATGACGTGTATGAGCTCATGTATCCGTTGCTAACGTGTGTGCAAAATACGATGGTAGCGGATACGCGTCATGTGAACACACAAACTGTCGACGTATCGGTTTCTGTATGTGTATCGGTACACTTGCGAAACCTCTCTATTGTTTTATAATCGGGTGAGGTTTGCGGTAGCACCATGTGTAATCATCTTTTGACGGTTTCTGTATGTGTATCCGTACACTTGCGAAACCTCTCTATTGTTTTATAATCGGGTGAGGTTTGCGGTAGCACCATGTGTAATCATCGTTTGACGGTTTCTGTATGTGTATCCGTACACTTGCGAAACCTCTCTATTGTTTTATAATTGGGTGAGGTTTGCGGTAGCACCATGTGTAATCATCTTTTGACAAATATTGATTCCGAGTAGAACCAGTGTTTGCCATGTTTTATAACATCAACAACTCTCAAGTAGTCTTCACTAAGTTTACTTTTTATAGTCATTATTTTTTGCAGTAATTACCAAAGGTACACATGTACCCTCACTCAAAGGTTAATACTTTTGTAGTTTAGTTTCTTCTTTTTTAGTTTTGTACTAATACAAAGTCAATAGAGTTAGACTAATGACTCATTCTCTAAAAAGTGACAATTGGTAAAGCCGGTTGTTCTGTACAGTAATAGACTCAAGCCAGGTGTATACTTCCTGCGATTGCGAATGCGAAGCGACATAATCAGTACGGGCTCCCTTTCCCTTTGTGACGCAACCAAATTCGGATCGCATGAAGCATTAGCAGGAAGTATGAACCAGGCTTTAAGGTCTAGTTATTTTTAACATCAGGTGGGTCTTTCCTAAACTTGGAGGTTGTTTTTCCTCAAAGATTTGTGGAATTATAACAATTATGTTGAGTTTATACCTTTCAATCTGATCCCAGTCTTATTTTCTGTTATTACAGCACAAAAGTGCAAACATGCACCTTAAAGACTCTGGACACTATTGGTAGTTGTCAAAAACTAGTCTTCACAGATGGTGTATCTCAACATATGCATAAAACAATAAACCTGTTAAAAACTTGAGCTCAATCGGTCATCGAAGTTGTGAGATATTAATGAAAGAAAAATCATCCTAGCTGCACCATGGTCACACGAATTCGTGTGCTTTCAGATGCTTGATGTGAGACTTCAAATTCCAAATCTGAGGTCTCGAAATCAAATTCTTGGAAAATTACTTTTTTCTTGAAAACTAAGTCACTTCAGAGGGAGCTGTTTCTCACAATGTTTTATACTATCAACCTCTCCCCGTTACTAGTAACCAAGAAAGGTATTATGATAATAATTATTTTGAGTAATTACCACTAGTGTGCACTGCCGTTAAGAAAATCCACGATATGGTTATTGTAAATAATGGCGGTTTTGTTTATTAACACTCTGAAATAACTGATGTTTATTTTTTTACAATTGTTGATGTTGAATGGTCCATTATTTATGTTGTAGAGAGGAAAATCAATGTCCAAGCTTGAAAGTAAAAAAACATCAACGTTCTGACCCAAGATGGTTCTCTTTATCATTGCAAATGCTATTTGCTATCAAATGCCAGCAAAAATCTAGTCTTGGTGCAAGCAATCTTAAATTGCTACACATGTCGCGACTATTCCACCAATAGAGGGTGTTTCTGTTAGTCCCTATCCCGACATAGACCTTTTCGTAAATACCGGGGTGCGCGCGTAAAGCTTGAAATTAGGTGCATTGTGGTCCAGCTGGTATCCAAATTTGATCCATATCAATCCCACAATGCACCTCATTCAACAGTCTGCGCTTGCGCATTGGTATTTGCGATAAGGTCTATGAATGTGCTGTGGTGATCTGGATGATTTCTTACAGCGCCCGCTGACGTTCGATAGCAATGTGCGCGACGAGAAGTGGATCGAAATCGCGATAGTTGAGTAGTAATAGCTGATAATTATAAGCTTAACGCAATGAATGCTTGCACACATATTATGCCGGTATTTAATGTAAATTGATTGGATAGACTGTAAGAGGGTTAACTGTGGACTGTAGATGCATTTACTTAATATGAGGACACATGCTAACAAAGTTAATTACCAAAACCAAAGTGGATGACATTGATTGACCTGCCAGTAGGAGGGTCCACTGTGGACTCTAGATGTATTCACTATTATATGATGACATAATAAATGGAAGTTGACAAAGTTTATCATTCATTCAAATGAGGTGTGGATGATATTGAATGTCGGATAACGGGAGGGTTTAAAAGCAAATAATACAAATGGGCAAATGAGTCTTGAATACGTGGTGAATTTTATTTTCTCCTGTTCACATCTTTATGATACACGTAAAAATCTCAAACCAACCAAACAAAAGTCAATCAAGGATTCATTTAAAAATTAAAATGTTATAAAGGAAGATAAAATCAACCAATTAAAAACACTCGCATAAAAACTTTCTCTAGACGAGGCCCAATTTCATTGAGCTGCTTGAGCATAAAATTGCTTAATCAGTTTCATCTACATGTGTTAGCAGAAATGAGCAGAACATCAGCATAACCTTATTCCGTTAAGTATAATTGTGGCGTGCTGAGGTACTTTTTGTTGCCTTAAAGTGGCTCTATGAAATTGGGGCCTAGGTCTGAAGGTACAGTGGAGATCACACCTTGAAAAGGGGACTATGTTGTAGTTGCTGTTAGTACATTGCTACAACTCTCAAAAGTGAAGTAAATTTTTGAACAGATCACCAGAATAAAATATTCACTTAAAAAACATAAATAGCAAATATTTTAAGAATGAACTTTTTATAGCTACATATAGTAACAATGGATAGGTATGGGTGTACTTGTGGTAGCAACCCTCGAAATAGATAGAAAATTGTCTCCTGTGCACACCCTCTGTATCAGCTGTGGACATACCGTGTGACAGTAGGCATGAATTGTCTCAAATGATATATGGACAGATATTTTCACTGCATTCTCCAATTTCTAGTTTTTACCAAAAATGTACAAATTCTTTTTCCTTTTTTTGTTTTGAGAATTGGCACTGTGGCTATAATGACAATCTATTTTATTTTATAAATCAGTTATTATTTTGATATCATTTTCACCTTTGACGCTTGGCGATCAATAAGAACAGAAATGTAAAATAACTAATTACAAAGATTTATTCATAGGCACTGTGGAAAACTACAAATATATACATAAAACATCAGTTACTTCGTTACCTTAGGAAAGTTTAAAAATATGATATCATGCAGACGCTCTACCATGCAATAAAACGGATCAAATTCGATAAAACTGTCTTGGGAAAACTCTTTAAAAATATATATTATTTAAAAGTTCTGTGAAATACATAAAAGAAGTAAAAATCACCACATTGTGTACAAACCTGTATTGTAGTATTTCTTGTCATGCACAGAGTCTGTAAACCACACAAATTGTAACATCTGGGAGTTTTTTTTATGAATCTCTGTATTTTAAACTCAATTCAGCTTGTAGCTGCGATGTTTGAATGTGTTTTAATAAACCAATAATAATAATAAAAAAATAAAAAAATAAAAAAAAGGTTCCACGCAGAGAACACATGTAGGGGAATCCAGGGGCCGATTTCACAAAGAGTTAGGCCAAGGAGAATGATACTAAAAACTTAAGGCTAGTTCTAAGTTGGAACAAGTAACTCATCCTAACTCAAATGAGACTAATCTTAATCCTTTGTGAAATCCACACAAAGCCCCTAAGCCATTTTCAGTAATTTTCTCATTTTGGCAAATCTCATCCCCGACGAACAGAAACACACAACTTTAGGTTTGGACATACTGTGGAGCCGTTACCAAAAATGGGTGAAAAACAATCAGTCTCATCTTAAATTCTGGGATACTCCAAGACATCTTGATGACACTTACAATCGGATCTTGAAAGAACTGTGAATTGAAACAGAAATAAGATGCAACTTTAGATATGAGCTTGTCAGATACAGTTGGTTGGTCTCGCCGTATGGGTAAAAAAATCACACCATTTGGCAAATAATAAATATATAAAAACAAATATAAAATTTACATATTTTTTTATTCAGTGTTCTAGGACCTAACACGATATAATTATGCAAAAATATAGTTAATCGCCTGGTTTTTGTTTTTAAACAAAGAAATTATACCTCTGATATTATTATAACTCACTTTAAGAAGTCGGGTGATTTGGAAATCACATGTTCAAATTCAGCAAAAGACAATGCATCATCGTCATCCAAATCAGACTCCGACAGGACCTGAGGGAAGAACAAATACAAAAATTGAAATCAACAAAGTTCTTTTTATATCGATTGTCACTAAAGAGCTGTAGATTATTTAGGTTCATCTTTAGCAAATCGAATACAATTTTATCTTGAATTATCAAAAGTCGCAGGAAAACTTTTGAAGGGCACCAAGGCCAAGACCAGGGGCAACGGAGGCCATGGCCCATGTGTCATGTGTGTAAACCAAGGCCTGCCTCATTTACTCTCCAGTGGAATAGAGTTTGTGGCGAGCGACCCACTTTGGTGCAACTCAAGATTTCCCTACTGCCCTCTAAAGATCGATTAACAACACACTTGAATGCTGACTTATTCTCACAGGTAGTTGGTAATTAATGGGTAGTACACGAAACAAGGTGAATGTCTTAACGGACAGTGACCTCTTAGTCTTAGTGTATGACTTCTAGAAAACAACTTTTTATCATCATGGTTTTCACTTCCTGTGAAAGGAACAGTGTTGTAGCTATGGTTGGCGGTCCTGAGCAGGCCTGCCCAGGACCAACTTGTGCCAGGCACTCTGAGCATTATGTTTTGGTTTGTTTTGGTCTTCAACATTGGTTGGTCAAAGCACTCGGTTCATCTACTTTTCTGTTTGCTTTGTTTTTTTGCCAAGTATTGTTGCAAATTATACCAGTCCGGATACTTCACTGAGGTAACAAAGGCGATTGTCTTGATGTCCTCTGGTCATTGCCTTGGTGCCCTTGAAATGCTCCAGTAGAAATTTACAATAGAGGATGCCCTTTACCAAGAAGAAAATACCTTGGTGCCCTTGCCCTTTCAAAAACTAAGCATACAGGTTTGTAACACCCTTTGACCTTTTATTTTGGGCTGCAGGCCAAAGAAGAAAACATTTTGCTAAGTAAAAAAAAATAAACAAAAACCAGAATCTATCTTTGTCATCACCAACAGGTGTCTTTCGGCAAATAGCAATTTCCTCGCTTACTTCCCGTGTAATTTTTTCCTGGGGTAGTATTATCTCTTATAATTGGTGATGAGCAACTGCTCTGAGCCCAGACTTCCTGCAGGCATGTTTTGAGCACCCTTATTCCTCATTGGAAAAAAAAAACATTAAAAGGTTTTGATTCCTTTTGTAGAAGCCCAAATTCGCAACTAACCCGAGAAATACGCTTGCAGTAAGCACAGAATTCCCTGCTTCCATAAGTGCTGATTCTGTGCTGCTGGTAAGCAGAGCCATGAAATTGGGCCCAGTTCTTTTCAGAATCATCATTACTCAACAGAGGTTGACACAAGGTGCTACCACAAACCTCACCTAATCTTCATTTCACATACCCTTTTAAGTGACCCTCACATAACCCCTTTGTCCTTAAATTTAACCCTAACTTTAAACAGCAAGTCAGACACAAAAATAACAAAGACGCCCCATGGCTAGCGACAGTGTCACTTACATTATCAATCAACTGCTGCATGTCTTCATCCGACAAATGCTGCTCCCCGGTCAGCTTATTAACGCATTCACGCAGGTCTGCGCTGCTGATGAAATCGTCATCATCAAAGTCTGCAATGGGAAAAAACAAATGACATTTCCTCAAAAGGGTTTGGTTTTTTGAAAATAGCTTGCTTAATAAGGACTCCCTGTTATTCTTTGGATATGATAGGCAGACATACTGTAGACGCTGCCCACTGACTTGTCTTGCTCTGTCACCATAAACTGGGCCAAATTTCCTAAAGCCTGTTAAGGCACACAAATGCGCTAAGCATCGAAAAGTCTTGCTTAGCAGAAATTGGGTACCAGCCAAATTTCCATAAAGAATGCTGTGTCATTACTGATGCCCTACTCGATGTTTGCTTAGCAATGAAATTTGTCAAGCAGAATTTTTTGCTAAACAGCTTTATGAAATGTATATGCCCAGGTAGCTCAGCATTTGCTTCTAGGCTAAATGGTGCTTTCAACTTTTGAAAATAGCTTGCTAGATAAGTACTCCTGCAATTCCATGTATATTTGGAGACAGATTGTAGACACTGCCAACTGACTCGTCTTACTCCGTCACCATAAACACTAGTTTAGCATCTGCTTAAAGGCTAAATGAGGCTTCAATAAGTGGTGGAGGATTGGATTGGGGATAGGGGGTCTGGACTCACCACTGTGACACATCAGGGTGCTTGTGGTGAAATTGAGTTCAAGGAGAACAAGGTCATGAGCCTTTTTGAGGTACGGTGGCCTCTATAGGAGTGCACTGTGTGGTTTGGGTGTATACCGATTTAAGCAACCTTACAGTGTTGTAGTAACGTGTCCACCGTATCTTAAAACAGCTCATGGAGCCCAATAAAATTGAAAACATGCACCGTTTTCTCAATATTTGTTAAAATAGCTTGCTAAATAATGACTCCCTGTGATTCCACGGGTATTGGGAGACAGATTGTCACCATCGCCAGGTAGCTTTTAAAGGAACACGTTGCCTTGGATCGGTCGAGTTGGTCTTTGAAAATCGTTCTGTAACCGTTTGTTGTAAAATGTATGGTTAGAAAGATATTGTAAAAGTAGAATACAATGATCTACACAAATATGCCTCGAAATTGCGTTTTTTTTTTTTTTTACCCTGTCGACTAACACGGTCGGCCATTTATGGGAGTCAAATTTTTGACTCCCATAAATGGCCGACCGTGATAGTTCGCGACGTAAATGGAAAACCGTGCAGTTTCGAGTGATACTTGTGTGGATCATTAAATTCTACTTTTTAAACATCTTTCCAACCATATACATTTCATAACAAACGGTTTCAAACGCTTTTAATAGACCAACTCGTCCGATCCAAGGCAACGTGTTCCTTTAAGCAAGGCTAAATGAGTGGAAGGGGGATGGGGTCTGGACTCACCACTGTGACACACCAGGGTGCTTGTGGTGAAACCAAGTTCATGACTGGTAATTTTATAGAGTATAACATGGTGGGCCGAGGCCATTGAGGTCAAGTCTATGGAAATCACAGTACTTTTGGAAGTGTAATTAATTACACAATGGCAAGACAAATGCATATCAGTATTTGGAAAGCTTTTGACTTCCAACCATGAAGGAAAGCAGCAGAAATTTGTTGTTGTTGTTGAAAACACCTTTTCAACACCTGTTCGGGGTGTTTATGGCAGCCTCTTTTTTACACTCTAGTCTCATGGAAAAAAGATTTATCCCAGTACTTGCTTTTCTGAAAAAGTAACTTTTCAAGTAAAGCCCAGTTCATATCCTGCAAATGTAAATGCAATACAAATTGTTATGTATTCGCAACAAATAACTCCCAACAGTGGAAATGTGGCGACAAAATCTGCTTCGCATTCGCAGGAAGTATGAACCACGCTTTAGGCTGTTTGCCATGGGCCCAGGGTACTTGAGCGAGTCTAAGGCCGTGTCCGAAACGACGACTTCGGCTACAGCTACGTCTAGATCAGCGCGTCTACCAGTGTTGAAGAATAGCAGACGCGCGCGATCTAGCCGTAGCTGTAGCCGAAGTCGCCGTTTCGGACACGGCCTAATCTTACCGTATATCTGAAAGGCATACTCTGCCTTGACACTCTTGGGTGCAGCGTCGCTGAACACTGACATCATATCCAAGAAGTCTTCAAACAGTAAAGAACCATCTTCAGCTGATGAGAAGACTTTACAAATTCTATGACGAAATGGATTCACCTAAAAGTGAGAAAATAAGAGTGACGAATTCAGAATAGTCAATGTTTAAAAAATGTTGAGTTTGTTTTTCGTGAAATTGGGTGGATGTGTCAAACGAAATATTTTGTTTATACCTGAAAATCTGAATTTGGTTTAACCATTATTTACAAAAAAAAGAGAAGACGAAAAAATACCCAGCCAGCCAAGATCGTTGATTTCATCCTGATTTAACCAGAAAAAAACCTTCAATATTGAAAAATAATGATGTTGGAGACCTTTGATCTAAAAACAGGTGCTACAAGTTGTACTACAACAAAAGAAAAAAAAAGCAAATTCCTTCAGTCTTTTATTTATTTTCAAATTGAACTTTACTTTAGGTAATCCCTAGTCTCTGGGAGTCTTTTTTGTACCATGTGTCATCGGATGTTTGGTGGTAATGTTTGGCACAACTTACTGGACAATCATTTTCAGGGAATTAAACGTAACTTTTAATTTAATTCTATTTCTTGTTTGATTTGAAGCTTTGCATGGTGTGAAGGATAAAAAAAAACTACAGATAATAATTATTAATATTAAACTCTTATTCTCTTTTGTGGGAGTGTTGGCTGTGAAGAGAAAAGAGTCTGTTTGGTCTCGAGTCTCGACGTTTTGACCAGTTTACTCTGCTCGTCTTCAGGAGAAAGCTGGAATGCCAGTGAGTGGTGATGCTGCTTTAATGTTTGACGAATCCACATTTTGGCGAGAAGTATACGAGTTGTTCGTGATTATGTTCAGAATTTATTTCTGTTTTCTACCTTGAGTTCTGGCAGCTCTAGAATCTTATCCATTGGAAGTCTTGCATTCTTGTTGGCCCTCACTGCTTCTGGGTCTAGTAAATGGAACCTCTTATGTACACTGGAAAAAAAAGAGCAGAACAGAAAAATGAGACAATCATAAAATGACTGGCATTTTACACCCCCCCCCCACTCCCAAAGGGTTCTTTGGGATCTAATAAATCTCATTTCTACAAAAACACAGAAAGATACAACCAGAACACCATTCAAGAATGAAGTTGCGGTCTTAAACATTATTGTTAGTGACTCACGTATGCGATGCTACTATTTCATTGATTAGCGGGTGTTCGCTAGAGTAGAAGTCCCAAACCACGATTTCACTGATAGAGGCCCAGAGGGTGCTCGCTTAGAAGTCACAAATGAAAACTTAAGTTTTTCCAAACAGCGCCCTGTCTCGTTTGATGGTTTGTGTAAGAGTGTGCCCGGATAGTGAGAATTGCGATAGTCAAGTGATTTGAGGAACAAGGTCTTGTACCAATACCAAGACTAAATATCTATGATCTCAAACCTAACAGCCCTTTCTGTTGCACCCATCACTCACTAAGAAGGGTTTGAAGTGTCCCTGTGTGTAGGATAGGATGAAGAAATGCAAACTTCAACATTATTCCTTTAGGCAGAGGTCTTGAAAGTCAAATCGACCTCCTTTTTTTGAAAGAGCAATCACTTACTGTAAAATTTCTTTCTTGCTGAAGAATGTGAGCTCCTAAAAGATAAAGAAAAGCAGAGAAAGATTAATCTTATGTGTCTAGGGAAAAATTTCCATATCTTGACATGACATAGTGCCTTCTTTAGTTGCGATAACATAACCCTCCTCCCGTCGTCGGGAGGAGGGTTACGTTCGGGAGGAGGGTTACGTTATCGCAACTAGCCATCTTTAAAAAAATAACATTACTCACTAAAATAAGACATTGCTTTAAGTTTTGGGTAAAAAATTAGCAGAAAAAGTGGTGACAGGATACGGAAAGGGGTTACCATAAATACCAGCCAAAATATCATGTTAAACCCTTCTCTATGTATGGTCAAACGTACAATTTGTGACCAGCTCATTTTCACTTTATATATAGTTGCAAATTAATTTTCTGATGGGAGTGTTGTTGGTTGGGCTAGTCTACTCCTAGAACTATTTGAGGTTCGTTCCGCTATCGCCTCCTTGTGCAAACAATAGCAGAACGAACCCTCGTAATTCACTTCTAGGAAGAGGCTAGTAATGCTGTTGATGGGCTACAGCTGTGCAGCCGTGTCACTGTCACTAGTGTCAGTGTCATGCTTGCTATGAAATTGGAACAGGAGTTGTCATGATGATGATGGTTGTGACTTGTGTCAATGAATGTTTTAAATAAGGGAATCAATGTGTGGTGAACAGGTCATCAACTAGTGGTTTAATCCCCACGAGGCCTGGTTCTTGATAATTTTACCGAGACGAAATCGAGGTAAATTATCAAGAACCATAGAGGAAGAAATAGCAGTTATCCTACTGAAAACACATGACACCAGGATACAGACACAAAACAACAACTTCCACTTGTCGTCACCGCACGCGCAGGTCGGTTAGTTTTTACCTGGTAATCACCAAGTTCTTCTTCCGTGAAAACACTATGCGATCCCCCCATCTCAGATGTACAGATACTGTTCACTTCCTCTTGTGTTTCTGCTGTCAAGTCTCTGGACGAAATCAGCAAATCTTACATCCTGTCTGTCGTCACACAGTTTACGATTCGGTCGGTGACGATTGAAGTGTTACGCTGATCGATTGTGTTGGAAATTCCTGTTTATTATGTCATTCCTTTCAATGGTACCCGCTCAAGTAGTTAAGAATGAGATGTTTGTGTAACCACCGTAATTGGTTCGCAACAGGTGGGCCGGTAAACAGCGCCCTCTTTATTTCAACCAAAAGTTCGCGTTGTTTCAAGTGATCTTATGAAATGGCACAAAATTATAGGACGTAACGTTTGGCTGACCAGGGGTCGATTTCACAATAGGACTAGGTCCCAACCTAGGACTTGTCCTCAGGATATTACAAACTTAAGGCTAGTCCTAAGTTAGGAAGAGTAACTCGTCCTAACTCGAGATAAGACTAGTGTTAACTTTGTGAAATCCACCCAAAGAAGGATTGGCAGACTGCTGACAATTAAATTAGAAGATAACGAAAACATTGAATTGGCTGTACAAAAGATTTATACTAGCCGCCGCGGCGGCTCAACTAACGTTTTTGTAGCATCTTTAGTTACTACCATGTGTGTTGTGTTCTAGCCATCGGGATGAGTGCGAAGTGGTTTGAGACCATTAGACTAACTAAAAGTTTGTGTCTATTAATTCCTCTCACAAACATTATGCTGTGAATAATCATAGTTCTAACCCGAGTTTCTCAGACAGGTAGTCTAGTGTCAAACTGACGCCGTCCACACATGAGCAGGGTCATTACAGGCACTCCCCGTTTTGCAACAAACTCACTCAAATTATTTGGTTTGCGGAAACACAATGTGTGTATCTTCTTGCAAGGTAGAGTTTGTTCTTATATAGAGAACTGTCTTGCTTTATTCTACTACCGCGGAGGATGTTACTGTCATGCTTTTTAACTATTACCCGGGCGGGATGGTATTGAAAATAGGCTGGGACTACTTTAGCTTGCAACTATAACGCCAAGTCAAACAAATAATTGCGTGCGCATGGGCCATGCCCCCGTGGCAGACTGGCGGCTGATTCTCAGCTTGCCTAGTTTATTCGTTTCCTGTTATGTCGTATTTTGTTTTAAAGAACAACAAACAACACAATTTCACCAAACGCACATGGAATGTTTTCCCGAAGTTCAAACCAGCAAACTAACGCCAAAGTAAAAAATGTCATTCCTTGCATGGGGTTGCGTGATTGGCCCCTTTCCAAACATATTATTTTTTAGAAAGGGGAAATTTTGTTTACAAACCGCGCGCAAAACACTTAATTCAAGCTTCAACACAGTATTAAGCTTGCATACCAACTCGGCTCCAACTGGTGACAGCTAAAGCAATTGCCCTATGAAAGATGAATTTCAGCCTTGACTATATCCGACTCGTTAAAAAAACTATGGGATAGCCCACGGACATTGAACTACACACTGTGTGGGTCAGTTCAAGAAGGGAGCCTCGTGCCTAAAAAGTCACAAGTTTTTTGCAACAATAATAACATACTATTATGTAAAAAGGCACCACCTCAAAAGTTGCAGAACGGGCAGGTCACGAGTTTAAACCGGTCACAGAAAATAGAAATTCTTTGTGCACCATCGTGCTTGAATTCAAAGATATTATGTTTGAAATTTTGTTTACTTGCTGGATTCATACAGCATGCAAGGCTTTTTGCGATTTGCCGGAATAGGTTGTACAAAGGAACAATGAGCGATCACACGGAAAGAAAAACACACCTAAGTTTTGCGACACCTCCATAATGATAAGGCACTGGACAAGAAGTTGTCATCGACCAGTATTTCCACTTGTTATTCAACGAATTGCAATAGAATAGTGAAAGAAAAACACTCTTGTTGCAAAAGGTGTGCTTTCAGATGCAAAGGTCCAGGCCTGAAGTAGGCCCATTTTTATTATTATTTTTGAGTGCGGAGAAATTAATTCTTTCTCAAAAACTACGGTACTTCATCAGAGCTCAGAGGGAGCCGTTTCTCACAGTTTTTTATTTTACCAACAACTCTCCATTACTCGTAAGTTTTTAAGGCTCACAATGATATCTTTTGACATTAACAGTAGTGTCCAGTGCCTTTTGTGTCGTTGATTGAGTGTTGCCTATAATTTATCAACTACACATTGTTAAAAATGGGCGTCAGCAGAGTTTGAACGTCTCAGAAACAGCTCGTTGCAGTTCCTTTAAGGTATTTTATTTAGTTTAATTGGTGCAGCGGCAGTTTTAAGTCACGGTGACGCCATTATGCAATTGGTGCTTGTTCTTTTGTGGTCATGACATGTTTTTTTTTTTCTTTTTTTCTTTTTTATAGAACCCTGACTCAAAGAGTCAAAACGCGAACTCACTGAGACTGAGGAGTAAGAAGTTCTGGCAATTTTTAAAACGATCACCTGTTTATTTTTTACATCATACCAAGTAGTACTGGTCGTGATCTTCCCTTTAGCTAAACTTCCATCGTCTTCAAGGAGGTCAATAAAAAGTTGAAAACAACACCGCAAACAAATTGAACAGGAAAATTAAACAACATCCCTTATATAACATCACCTTTCTAAACCCTTAAAAAAAACAAAAAAAAAAACTCTTTGCACAAAATGAGAGCCTGTTGATTAGACTCCCTCGGTGATTCAGGTACTTGGGTTCGGTGAGATGGTGTGATAAACAGGTGTAGGGGAAAAAAACACGCCTTGTTTGGCGAAACTCACTCAGCATCAGTGAGGATGTTTTTTTTGTGCACTGACACTTTTTGATTCAGACTGTCTCACATGCAATCTCGGTGGTCTAGTTGGTAAGACCAAGGAGGTAGAAACCTCTGCTGTAGAATGGCAAAGGGTGGGTTCGAATCACACTCGAGTAAAAATGGCTTGTTTTTTCTTTCACAGTGCCAACACGGTTGTAAGGGTTAACCAAAAGAAATATTGCATATAAACCCCTCACTAAGAGCATAGAGTAAGTCCTTACTCTATGGAGTAAGTCCTTAAAACTCTATGCTAAGAGTAAACACGCTTTTTGCAAACTAAGCATCAGCAATGAGTGTGCACAGGGGTAACTTTTTCGATCAAAAATAGCACTTCATTGTATATAAAACAGCTCTGAACATTAATGATAATAGCCGTAAACAAATTGAGCTTTATTGTTTGTCCATGTCCATTGTGAGAGCATGGCGGAGAGGGCACTTTCAATTCACAATTCACAACTATTATTCAGTGCTCACAGGGCCAATCCAGAAAAATCCAGTCTATGCCGACCGGTTCAAACCAGTGCCTGTGCGTGTCGTCTGCAAAATAATCAGCTGGTTGTCACTCTTTCTCATCATAACCCGCTAAAGGAGTAGGGAACCAGTGGGGTGTGACCCGACGATTGTTATGCGCACAAGGAGAAAATGTGATTTCTGCGCAGACACAAAGGAGGGATGACACAAGCTCCTCTTGTACACAAAACCGGGACCCCGGATCGTCTGCACCCAAACCCGCCCCATCGATGCACACCTGCATATAAGTGATTGAGCGTCTCTCTGCTAAAATTGTAAAGCTTCCACTCAAATCAATGGTTTATCCTTATCTTCTTTCTGAGATATGAAAATGTAATGTTCTGAGCAGAGCATGCAAGGACCAATATTATTGTTTAACAAACGGTCGCTGTCAAACGGCATATGGTTGTACTGTATAGTTTACATTTAATACAGTTGAAACGAATTGCCAGTTCACTTTCCCACTCGTGAGCACCAGTACACTGCAAAAAAACAGTTGAAACTAACTTTGAATAATTAGTATAGGAACGTTGACAAACTATATAGTGACGTTGAAATGTGCGTTCCTTGCCAGCAAATGCAAGCTAGTAGCTCAAACACTAACTCGCCACATACTGCTCCTGTACACCCCGACAACAACAACACGACGACCAATGGAGACCACCACCACCACCGGGGCCTTGTTGTCCCAACACATACCGGCTACGACCGTCTCAGCCCGGCGCTTCGAGCCCCACACCAGCCCGATGTCATCATCGGACATCTCCTTCAGAAGCGAGAATGTCCGGACTCAAACACCCCAGAAACTGATGCTGAACACCGCTTGAGTCGGCTCACCCTCGCTAGACTCAAAGTCGACTCTTTCCTTGATACCCACTGGGGTTGGGTTTTGAGTGTTTCAACATTCTTGATGTTTTTCATGATTGTTGGATGGGTTGGCTGTTACAGTGTGTTATTCATCAGTCTTCAGGATGAATTTGGCCGAAGTGCTACAGAAACAGGTGAGAATAGTTCAGTTTTTGTTTATTCATGATAAGTTTTAACTTAAGTGTTTATTTTTATACAGTCTGTTTTCAAATAAATTTGATCTGTGTCATGTTATGCAGTTGTTATCTGATAATAACACACCCTTTTATCAGTATTTCAAACAATTTTTAATATTAATATTTGATATATATTATCTCTCTTTACAAGTGTTGGATTCCCAAGTGTTTACTCAGTGCATTAGAAAAGTGACACTCAAATCTATTTTTATCTCTGTGTCCCATGTTGAAGATTTTGATTGATGATATTCTTTTGTGAGTTGACAATAATATTACTATTATTATTATGCACATCAATTTGAATCATTACAAATCTTTTTGCCTCAAAACAATTATTTAAAAAAAATTGTTTTGTTCGCTCATGTAAAGTATGCATACTTTCAGACTTATTCTTGTGTATAAACCATTGAATTTGTCTATTGTTTAATTTGTGTAAGTTATGAAGTCAAAATAAATATTGCTTTTTTATAATTATTGTTTAAAGCAATGTTTATTTTAACCTCTTAACTTTAAAAAATGTATTTGCAATTAGTCTCAAGTTATTTCATTTTATACAATACAATCCTGTATACCATTTGAAGTTATTGGATTTTTTTTTTTCCAAACTGTGAGTGTGATAATATGTTTGTACAACTTCATAACTTTCCATATCACGCCACCCTTTTTCACACATTTTTACAAAAAGGAATATCTCATTTAGGTAAAATTTCCAAGTTTGAATTCTGTGACTGTTGTTGGAGTAAAAATTCCAGAATAGTGACCCCATGGTCAGACTGACCTTTTATCCCTGAGCCATTGTATTCAAATTCTGGAAGAAAAACCTGTCCTCCCTTTGTGGTTAATTCATTGTGTTATTGCGCAAACCATTACAATCATGTGTCAACACTGAACAAAGTTTGTACAATACAACAAATCTAACACTACCAGATGCATGCACTTGTCAATGTATCGTAAATGCATGAAAAACTACACCTGGTAAAACCTGACAAAAATTGAATTTTTTAATTTTTTTTTTTTTATTTTACCACAATCTTGTTGCAAAACATTTACTCAAAGGCAAACTATTCACATGTTTAATAAAACACTGAAACCATTAATTAAAACCATAGTTTCCTGATTGGTTTTACTACCTTCCAAGTGGGGAACTCTCTATTAACGCAATTGATACTTAACCTCAAAGAATAATACTACTGAGTATTACAAAGGGATCCCTAATGTTTAAACCCAACTTTCCACAAAACAACTAACTTTATTTTTCAGAGGTATCAGGTTTGTAGAAAATATTGAAAGAGTGTGTGATTTGTGTGTATGTATTGCTTCTTACTTGCGACTGTTTCCCACTTCAGCGTATAGAGCTCGTGGGAGAGACACTATCAATGCATTGTCATGGAAATTGGTCTGAAAAATATCAACCAGATGGGCTTGTCTAGATGGAACATCCGATGGGCTACACAAAGGATGGCAGATTCGGAGAGAAAGTGATGTGACGAACGCAATCTATCTGAGAAGCATTGTGAGATCGTGAAGTTCTTCTTCTTCTTACTTCTACGTGGGAGTTTCACCGCTGGCATGGAAAAAAAAATCAACTACCCCACACCCTTCATCACACCAAGCCAGGTCTTTCACCATGCCGGACCTCTCACCACATCAGGCCACTCACCACGCCAGCTCTCACCACGCCAGGGCCACTCACCAGGCCAGGGCTTTCGTCACACCTCGGGAGTCTTGGCTGAGCAGTATGCTGTAAAAACCGTGAAATTGTTTTAATTTTAAATATTTATTTTATTGTTATGTGATTGTACATCAGACAATCTCTTTGAGCAACCCTCAGATAATTATCAATGTAAAAAAAAAAAAAAAAAAAAAAAAAAAAAAAACTATGTACACCGGATGAACATTATGTGACAATAATAACTTTTCTTTCCCATTTAGCAATATATGAATCAACGGTTGGAGATGAAGTGCAATTTTTCTTTAAGTTATTTTAATTTTATTTGATAAACAATTGGGAATACTTTTTTGACCAAAACAAGAGCAATTGTTTTTTTATTCATGAAAAAAAAAAAAAAATGGAAGTGATTATCAATATAATGATAATGTAGGCTACTGACTATAAAAATATAGAAAACCAAAAACCGAGGTTTTCGTTAGGCATAGAGAAAATTTCTTGATTTTTCAGGGGTTGCGATATACAAAAATTTAGTTAACAAAAATTTCTCCTCAAGAACATTTATTGATATCTAAGATCAGCATTTTGACGGGTTGTTTACAAGTGTGTTGTTTGTTTGTCTGTGCTTTTTTTAAATAATTTTTTAAGAATTTGGAAATGCAATCCAGTGTGCTGTTTCAAGTTTCAAGATCTAAACCAAATTTGGTTAAATTCCAAAGTTGCTTTAAAAATACCACCTTTAAAAATAAATTAACAAACAAGTTCTTTACAGTTCTTTCAACTTCTTTTTAAAAATAGTGGCCATAAAAGGATTGCATTTTGAAATCTTACTCCGCATATTTGTTTTGTTCATACATATTTTGTGTTAATCCATTTCTGTAGAACACTTCCCTTTCATTCTTTGCACCATGAGGAACATCTTAACCATGATTTTGTCTTCAAAGATAAAACTGAGGCTCACCACAGTTCATTGAAAAAAGCAAAAATAAAGAATAAAAAAATAAAAAAAAGCAAGGCCATTTTCATTTTACAAAAATCACCTCCATTGTAAAATCTTTTGGTCTATATTTGACACTTTTGAAGGGGCACCAAGGTCAAGACCAGGGACAATGGAGGTCATGACCTCCGTGGCCTCCATGTCATTTCAGGCCTATGTCCAAAATGCAAATGTGACGAAGGTTCGACTGAGGAGAGAAAACTTGCTTTCCTGTAACTAAAATCTCACCAATATCAACTCAAAATAATATTACAGACAATAAGATTACTAACAACCTAAGATAGGATCCAGCACAGCAAAGAACTAAATGAATGTAAGAGCAAAAGTTTGAATAATAAGAGAGTCTCTTAATTTCTGAAAAAAAAATAAAACTCCAAAAACTAGTCATTTTGTAAAACAAACTTCTAACATCAAAACACTGAGTAATGCATGTTACCTTAGCTTTGTTCGTTTTAAGATGTCGGTTTGTCTGTCTGTTGTGTCTCCGTCTAAAATTGTGCAAAGGTATCCTGTGTGAGTTTGAAGTTAAAATATGGACTTACTTACCGTTGAAGCATAGATACAAACGGATACACAGAAATTTGGCCGCAAAATGTCCCAACATTCAGAATTGAATTGTTACAAATATTTTGCTGACAATATTATTGTTTGAGTCAAATTTTGATTCTTTTCCATACAATTATTGAATGCAAAGTGAAAATTTTAATCCAATTTGACTAAACTCAGACGATACCTTCTTGTGGCTTTTCTATGTTGTTTGCTTTTATGAAAAAACAAAATTCAGTTTTTTTAATCACTTGTTTGCCTAATGTCTAGTAATTCTTTTTGAAGGGAAGAGGGATCTAGTAATTGCAACACTAAAACAAACCAAAAAGACACTGTCAACTGCAACAAGAATTATGATTTTTGGTTTTGATTTTAACAATCAAACTTTGGCTAGGTTATTAACCCACAACTTCATAAAAAAGTGATAATGACAGTTAAGGCTAAAAGCATGCTGATAAGTTAAACAACAGTTAACAATCACTCTAAAAATCAAGTTGCAATCCCAAAGATCTTTAAACCTTTCAGGGACACCTTTTTTGGAAAACATCTGCTAACAAGTAATTTTTGTTAACAGTTAAAAGTTACAAATCCACAAAACAAGTTCAGTTCTTACAACATCATTGTTCATTTTCAAAAGCTTCCATTACAACATTGCAACAAATCATTCCTGAAAGTAAGGTCAGGTTGGGCTAAAGTGGTTGTTTCCCTCACCCCATAGCTTGTTTCCCTCACCTTCTATACCCAATTATTGGAAACAACTCAAAAATTCAAATGTTTATGTTAAAGGCTTGGAGCACAGTCATGCCCACATTGACCTTACTAACATTGTTATTTGCATCAAGCAATCAACCCAAATTCAACCCAAAGTCAACGCGAAAGAGAAAAAAACCACATCACAGCCAATAAATAACTTGATGAATCGAAGATTAACACCTACTCTTTCTTCTCTTTTTGTTCCTTTTTATCTCTCCCAGGCTGGGTCGGAAACCTCCTGTATATTGTTGGCAGCTTGAGCAGCCCGTTGACGGACTGTTTCCTTCGGAAGCTCTCTAACCGGACGACTTGCATCATCGGTATCATCACTTGCTCAGCGTCTTTGGTTTCGTCTTCGTTCGCTCCTCAGCTCTTCTACCTCTACTTCACATTGAGCCTGCTCTACGGTGTCGGATGGAACCTCATCTTCAAGGGGAGTATGGATCTGCTCATGAGGTACTTTCCGGGCAACAACTGTATGCGTGCCACTTCCTTTGTTCTGATGGGTTCTACTGTTGGTAAGAGTGTAAACAATAGGGACAACAAAAACAGGCATTGCATTTGACAATTACCATAGGTATCCGGTGCTTTTGTTAAAAGCACTGGTACATATAGGTATTGTCAAATACATGTACAATGCTTTTCACATCCGAAGGGCTTCTTAAAGCAACCCTTTATCATTGCCCCTGGCCACTGGGCCATTTAATTCATTCCTCAAACCATCTCAGCTCCCTGAGGAGTATACAGCATGTGCAACCAAATATGCGCTACTGTAAGCTAAATCAATCCATCAATCACAAGAACAATTTCTGCCCACACAGGTACCCATGTACCGCTGGGTGGAGAGAAGCAATTAAAGTTCAGTGTCTTGCTTAGGGACACAAGTGTCATGTCCGGGACTCGAACCCACACTCTGCTGATTAGAAGCATCTGCTCAGAGCTTGAGTTCTGTGCTCTTATCCGCTCGGCCATGACACCTCACTGATTTAGGGCAGTATGAAAGAAGCTCACTAAACAACCTTCATAATGGGCTTGTATATGGATCAAGACCCTTTAGAATGTAATTAAATTAATTTTAATCACAATATCGGATTTCCCTAATAATTTGATTATACACTATTAGTCTCCCTTGATGCAGTATTGTATGTTAATGGATTCGTCCTGTCAATCATGTGATTGGGAAGCTATAGCATTGGCTGTATACATTGATCAAAGTCCGCATCCTGTTGATCAAATTAATAACATGCCTTCCTTGTGACTGGGTTTAAAGGCACTGGACACTATTGGTAGCAACTCAAAAAAGCATAATATTTTTTTGGGTAACGAGCCATGGAGAGCTGTTGATAGTATAACGCATTGTGAGGATGGCTCCTCTGAAGTTCACATACAGTTTAAGAGGTAATTTCTCACTCAAATATTAAGACTTCAGGCCTGAAGCCTTTCATTAGGCATCTGAAAGCACACACATTGGTGCAACAAGGGTGTTTTTTCTGTCGGTATTCCCTTGCAACTTCAATGACCACCATTTTATGCACATGTTGGGATAAACCAAGTGAGAATACCGTTCTTTGACAATTACCAAAGGTGTCCCCAGTGCCTTTAACTCCAGATTATCCCCTTAGAGATCAGTGATCAATCAATCAATCACCTGTCGGGAAGGCCCAGACAAAACAAGGGCAAGTTTAAGTTATAAAGGAAGTTGTAGATTTATCTTGACTCATCTTTGGGAAGCTGTAAATTGTTAGACAAACCATCATGGAGCCAGGGTGAAGAAAACGACCTAGAAATGATTCATTGATAGCGGCTACTTTGGAAGAACTGGCTTGATACTTCACGGAGGCAATGAAGGCGATTGCCTCCATGCCCCCTAGTCGTTGCATTGGTGCCCTTGAAGTACTCAAGTAGTTCCTCATTTGATGCCCTTTATACCAAGGAGAAAATGCCTTAGTGGTGCTATTGCCCTTTCAAAAGTTAAGCTAAAGGCCTGGGTCCAAGTTCCATTGTTTGTCATTGAATCCTGAGTTCCACCCGGTAACAGAATACCTCTATTTTCTCACTCCTTGAAGGCCTCTTCTGCTGGACACCCATCATTACCAAGCTCCTTGATGTAGTGGGCTGGAGGATAGCCTGCCGCATCAGCTCTGGTCTCATTCTCCTGCTCTGCCTCTTCTTCGCCCTACCCATGAAATCTCCACCCCACGACAACAAAAAGTCCTCTGCACCAAAAGACGACACTCCACATCCACATCTTAAAAACTCGCTCAAGAAACCAAGAAAGCTGAAAGATGAGATTGTGTGGATACCACAGAAAGAAAAGAGCATGCTCCGAATGCCAGAGGCCTGGTTGTTTGGTTTAGCCAGTTTGGCTCCAGCTATAGGCATGGGCTTTTTCAACGTGAACCTTGTAAGTATTGCTGTTACACTTACGAGCTTCGCTTTGTCAATTAGGTCCAGGGGTTGAGAAATGCTCAGACATTCAGCTGAACTCAGAAATGTGTTAGTCTGCCTTGAGAGAAACTATTTGTTAGTTTCTCCAGATACAAAAATCTCTCTGAATCCATCAGATCCAGGGGGTAAAGCCATTGAAAATGCTTCTTAAAATTTTAAACCGTGTGTTTAATCTTTTTTGTCAGACTCAAAATTTAGATCCAGGGGTAAAGCCATCTTTTTAAATGCTTCTTAAAATTTTAAACCGTGTGTTTAGTCTTTTTTGTCAGACTCAAAATTTTAAACTATGTGTTTAATCTTTTTGTCAGACTCACGCTTCAAACAGCTATCATCATCTCAAATTTTGATGTTAAAATGTCATTTTTTTATACCCATTATGACCCATGACCCAAGAAAATTTGTACATACATAGCGACAGTGTTTGTTATTTCAAAAAAACAAACTGCAATTATTTTGAGACTTCGGAGATGAAAGTGGGCATCCCATTCAGCGCTTATTTTCCATTGTTTTCAGCGAAGAAAGCAATAGAAAACGACCGTTGAAGGGAGATGCCTGCTGTCATATCAGAAATCTCCCACTATTTCTAAATTGTCATGACCAAAAAACCAAGGTTTTAGCTCATTTGTTAACAATTTGCAGAACTTTTGCAATGGTTTTGGTGGAGTGAAGAATAATTATTATCTAGTAATATTATATGAAGTATGCGGCTAAAACAGTTGATAACGATGAAATAAGGCTGTATTAATTTGTTTTATTACTGAAATTGCTCAATTCATATAGAGTAATTTTAGAGCCTGGATGGTATGTTTTGTGGTTTGTGATTAAGTGCTATAATAATTGCAATAGTTTTAAGACTTAAAAAACTTACCAATAATTCAACTTGTTTGCAAGTACCTTTTTGGCTATTGTGACTAGAACGACACCAGGGTCAAATTTCATGGCTCTGCTTACCGCTGAATTATGCGCTTAGGATCACCATTCTTTGCTTAGAGAGCAAGCGGTAAATTTCTGCACTAGCTGTGTAAGCAAATATTCTCTGCTAACCTGTGAAATACACTTGACGTAAGCAGAGGATTCACTGCTTCTGTAAGTGCTGATTCTTTGCAAAGCCATGAAATTGAGCCCTGGTTTTGATTTTATGGTTATTCATCTAAGTCATTTGTAAAAGTTTAATATCTGAAAGTTGGTTGTTAACTTTGAAATAATATGGTTTATTTTGAAACTTTGTACAATATTATTGTCGGTTAACTTGATAACCATTTTTGTTGAATTCTTTCTTTTGAAGGAAGGACTTTGTGGCTTTGAAACACGACCACTTCACTATTCACTGTGGTGTTTAGGCTTTAACCACTGAGACACTTAGACATGTTTGATTGGACTGGTTCATGATGCTAATAGACTTAACAACTACAGTCAATAGAGGGCGGTACAACAACTCTACATTCACCAGGATCATCATCATAACATAATTTTAACCCTTTCCTTTGTTTGTGATTTTCAGGTGAGTTATATCACCAGTTTGGGCCATTCTAGCCACCATGGTTCAATGGTGGTTACCATAACAGCAGCTTCCGAGACCGGCTCCAAGCTTCTCTTTGCTATTATCGGTGACAAATTGCCTTTCCAAAAAGTGCACTTGATCACCGGTATTAGCTTGATCTCCACTTTGATAACGCTGACCTGTGCATTTGTATCATCTTTCCCTCTTGTCTGTGTAGTTGCTGTAGGTACGTAAGACCGTCGGCTGAACGAACCGAATCGAACCGGATAGAACTGGAACGAACCAGCTTAAACCAGAAAAGACTGATTTCTGCTGCTTGCATGTTTTGAATTGTTCATTTTAGTAGTTAGTGTTGAAGTTGGATGGTGTAAGGGCGTTGTCAAACAAGGCAACTTTTACAGGCAACTTGGAGGCAGCCAACTGCAGTGCATGCTCCAGGACCACTTTGGTAGTAGGCCCTACCCAAGTAATTTTTTAAACAATGTCGTACGAGCCCCAAGAAAAATATGTGAACATTGAAATACAAATGACATACTTCTTTGAGATTGCCTGGAACTGGTTGCCTGTAAATTGCCTTGTATGAAATGGCCCTAAACAACACATTGAGCATTTTTTGAAAGGTTTTTTTGTGTGATCTACTAGTGGAAAGGACAAACTGAAATTCAGTTTAAGTTAACAACTCAGTGAGCTAGCACAAGTTGTTTATGTTTGTGAACTCTTGAGACATATAGACATACACCATCCATATCTGAAACACGTTGGACTATTGAAGAAGCTTAAAAAAACAACTGATGAAATGAGGGTTGAACGTTATCACCTAGCCTGATGGTTTGGTTTAACTTTATTTTCCTTTCTTGAATTTTGTATACACTTTTTGATAATATCCTAACTTTAAAACAAATATTTAGAAACAAATTTGTTTGAGATTGCTATCGGTGAAATATTTATTTATTTGTGAAACAATTTGTTGGAGAATAACATTAACATAATATTAAAGATACTATATTGTGTTAAAGTTGTTTGAAACAAAACCCAACACAAAATTATTTGTTAAACAATCAGCTCTGCCCATTAGACATTGAATGGTTTAATGAAATGCAAAAAAGGCTTTATATCTGTACAAAACAAAATCATTTTATATGAAATATGATTTAACATAAGTTTACACTTGGAGTATACAAGCTTGAAACAGTTGAATTTGTGTAGCACAACCCGTAGTGCAGCTCTTTCCTATAGCAAAACAGCCTAACCCAAATTCATTTTTGTATCAGATCATTTCTGGTTAATTTGTTTTAATTTTTTTTTACTCAAAGTTTCAAAGACAGGCTGTGTATGGATGTGAATATAACGTATCCTAACTTAGCCTTTTTGTGACCATCCAGTGTGAACTCATTTGTTAACATGTTTTGTTTTGTTTTACAGTCTTATAAAAAAAAAGGCCCCGTTTCCCCAAAGGATTTTCTCCGAAGGAAATCAGAAAATAAGGAACAAGAAAGAAAAAGAGTTTTATTGTAATGAGAAACTTCTCTTTGTCTGTTTCAGGAATCGGTTTTGTGAAGGCAAGTATGAACACCTTGCCATTTCCTGTTGGCATGGAGATATTTGGACCTCGCAAGGCCAGCCAATCGTCGACTCTAATTCTTTTCTCAGCAGGAGTTGGAACTCTTGTCGGTGGCTTTATTATCGGTGAGAATTTATAAGAACAATTTCCTTTGTTTACTTATTTAAAGTCACTGGACACCTTTTGTAAGACCAGTATTCTTGTTGTATCCCAACATATGCGCAAAATAACAAATCTGTGAAAATTTTGATTTAATTTGTCAACAAAGTTGCAAGAGATTATCAATAATGAAAAGAAAAAAAACCCTAGTTGCACAAAGTGTGCTTTCAGATGTCTAATAAAAGGCTTCAGGCCTAATTCTTTTAACATTCAAGTGAGAAACTGCCTCTTAATTCTCAAAAACTACTTTACTTCAGAGGGAGCTGTTTCTCACAATGTTTTGTAATATCAACAGCTCTCCATTGCTCTCCTTTTTATGCTAGCAATTATTTTGAGTAATTACCAATAGTGTCCACTTCCTTTGAACAAAAAATCTAGTTTAATCAGGATGAAATCAATGATCTTAGCCAGCAAGGTATTTTTCAGCTTTTGTTTCTTCAAACTCGACATTTTTTAACATTGACTATTCTGAATTCGCAACTCTTATTTTCTCACTTTGTCAACAGTGTCCAGTGCCTTTAAAACGGTCTAAAATCATGAGAAACTAACAAGTATCATTAGTTCAGTGCTAAACTGTCAACTTTGTGTTATTATTTTTACAGGCAGTGCATACGATGCCTCCAACTCTTACAATATCTCGATCTACGTCTGCACGGGCTTCTTCCTCCTGACCAGCGGTGCGTTCCTCCTTATCCCATTGACTGCCAAAATCTACAAGGTCATCGGGGTCAAGGTCAAGGTGGATGAGGTCACTGGGACGGCTGAGATGGTCCCGGTAGTGGAAGATGAAGACTTTATCATCGAGGAGATTGTCACAACCGTATGAGGTCGGAGAAAATTTGAAGCGACTGGTTGAAAGAAAAATGAAAACAGAGACATGATAGAGTTTCGAGGGAAACTGTCTACACAAATAATGAAATAAAAAAAACCTCAACGAAATATTATATAAGTGAAGTGGGATTTTGAGCTGCCATATTTTGTCACACAAAGCATCAATTTTTGCGTTGGATTTAAGTTGAGGAACAGTTGTGTGTGTTGAAACAACGCGTGCCTTTAAATAATTTTATTGTCCAGGAAAATTTTAACATATAGTTTAGGAAACTTGATGGTTTAGTTTTCAAACCAACTGTGTGATTTCACATCATGGTGCCTTAGATTTATCATGAGAAATATTCCCTCCCACTCCATTTGTTAAAAGTGTTTTAAAAATACTAAGCAAAGACTTGCAAAATGTTTGAATCTTGTGGAAACTTTCATTGGAAAAGTCTTTGTATTGGAAGTAAACTGCTCACAAAAAGTAAGGAAACTTTTTTCAATCCAGTATATTTGTTATTATTTAATACTCTCTTTGTATATGGTATATATCATTGCAAAGCTGAACTGTTCCTCTTTAAGATGATACCACAATTGCAATGATAACATGTTGCTGGACTTGACCACGTTAATGAGAATGAGACAATCACAAATCAAATGTGCCAAAATTGGCAATTTCGTGTTACGGTGTATTTAGATCGAAATTGATTTGTCATTAATTCTATACATACCAAAGCAGCTGCCAATTGCTTGTTCTTAATTAATGCCCAAAATGTCTGCAAGATTCGACCTCCTCAACTGGATCAAATTAAAGGCCGTTTTACGAACGGCTGTAAGATTTGACTTCCTTCAGCTGGACCAAAAGGTCAAATTGAAGGTCGTATTACGAACGCCTGCAAGAGTTGACCTACTTCTACTCGACCAAAATGTCAAAGTTAAGGGTTGTGAATTGATGTTATGTTTCCTAGTAACATAGTTTCTGTGACACATCACTACTCAAGCCTGAGGGAAAAAAAAACCAATAATAGTAATTTTAGCCTGTATTTTGACGCTTTAGTCTTTAACATGACAACAAACGTTTTCAAAGTGTTCATTTTTTTTTTTTTTTATATTCTTGACCAAGATTCTTTCTCCCATGATGTCTTCAAAATTTAACCTTTTTGAATTTCTGGTGTTTTTTTTGGGTAATGATGGATGCATTCCTTTACTCTGTCTGAAAACAAAACTAGTTGCTTCTATTATTTTTTTACACTTGTTGTAAAATGCATTCCCTTCTCGTATAGTTGTAAAAATGCTCACTGTGTTTTGTTATTTTTTAGTTTTGTATGAAAATTTGCTCGGATGCACATTACTTTTTCTTTGAATTGTTTCTATCGGATCATTGTAAAATTATTTTAATATCTATTCGGCTGATGACATAACTAAAAAACTTGATGATAATTTTTTTTTTTGAAATGGAAAATGAATAATTGAACTATTGTTGTTTTCAATCAATCAATCAATCAATCAATCAATCAATCAAATCACTCCTCCAGTTTCTGTAGACTGCCATCATTCTCGCTGCCTATTCTGTAAAAATGTTTGGACCAATGAAGTTTTGCGAGTAATTAAATGTCGGGACCCATTGAAGTGTGTGATATTTTTCCAATCAAACTTTTATGCACGCTCACATCTGTTTTTTTTTGTCAATCTGTTTTCTTGCATTCTTGCCAAGTCTCCTTGGGTCGATTTCACCAAGAACTTTGGACTAGTCCTAACATAGGATTAGCCTTAGGAGACATTCAAATCTTAAGGCTTGTCCTAAAGTAATAGGACAACCCCAATACAAGAAAAGACTAGTCTTAGCTCTTTATGAATTCCACACCTTGCCATGTACATGTCTGTCATGGTTGGCTGCATATTGCGCCAGGTTACTCTGTAAACTGAAGGTGCTACAATATAATTCATAATAACTTTTAACATGTCTGTCAAAGAAATATGGGTTTCTCCGAACCCTTTTGATGTAAAGCGCTATATTATAAGAACTTTCCATATTCACAGAATTAGAACAACTAACCAACCAAAAGGACTTATGGTATAAATGCAAACAAACAGTTAATGGCCTGACGTTTCGACTCTAGCAGAGTCTTTCTCAAAGGCTGAACAAAAACTTTAAAAAGCCAATCATAACTTTCAAAGGACTTCTTAACATCGTTGCACGGCAACTTGATCTACAACGAACTTGCAATTAACTCAGTTGAAGGATATAGTCTTAATGAAATTGATTTTGATGAACCATTATTTTTCTATAACAAAGTTTTACCGCAGATCAATGCATATCAATATTAATAATGTACAAATTAAAGGGTGGAAAGCTGAAATGCAAGTCGTATTTCCAATATATATTATGAGGAAAGTTCAGCATGATTAATTGTGTGATAATTGGTAAATAATTAGATTAGATTAGATTAGATTAATTTATTCAGCCGACGTTAAAAAGTTAAAAACCTAAAACATCGGAAATTGTGGTGTACCTCGAGCAAGCAAGCAAGTATTTTTTTTAAATACATGTATGATGCACAGAATGCATTATCATCATATATTTTAGATTATATAATTTGTTTTTTTAAATGTACATTAAATGCAAAACCAAGTGCATTAACCATTGATTTTCCTTCAAATGTTTTTATTCCAGATATGCATGTAGCTACTGGATTTTTCCCTAAAAAGAAAGCTTGCCAATATTTTTTGTATAAGAGATGTTGAGACCCGAAGACTTAAAGGCAGTGGACACTACTGGTAATTACTCAAAATAATTATTACTATAAAATCTCACTTGGTAACGAGTAATGGGGAGAGGTTGACAGTATAAAACATTGTGAGAAACGGCTCCCTCTGAAGTAACGTTGTTTTCGAGAAAGAAGTAATTTGCCACGAATTTGATTTTGAGACCTCAGATTTAGAATTTGAGGTCTCGAAATCAAGCATCTGAAAGCATACAACTTCATGTGACGAGGGTGTTTTTTCTTTTCTTCTTATATTGCAACTTTGACGACCGATTGAGCTCAAATTTTCACAGGTTTGTTATTTTATACATATGTTGAGATACACCAACTGTGAAAACTAGTCTTTGACAATTACCAATAGTGTCCACTGTCTTTAAAGGGGTCACTGACAATGCAAATATTTATTGTGTGGTTTTGAGGGGACATTAGGTTCCAACTGTGCCAAAGTGTTTTACATTGGGTATCTGGAATAAGAAAACAATAGTAGACAATAGAGTAGATGCTTTTATCAATCTTTAAAGGTATTATCTAGGATTGGTACTGATAAAAAATATCATTGTTTAATTTTTCATCTTAAAGGAACACGTTGCCTTGGATCGGACGAGTTGGTCTATAAAAAGCGTTTGTAACCGTTTGTTATAAAATGCATATGGTTGGAAAGATGTTGTAAAAGTATAATACAATGATCCACACACGTATGCCTCGAAATTGAGTGGTTTTCCCTTTTTTTTGCGAACTAATGGCTTTAGCTCTACTAATCCTTGATGATACCTGTAAAATCCTTAGCACATATTTTGTTTTGTTAATTTTGTTTTGTTAATTCTTTATTTATGTACCTTTCAAAAAAGCTTTATGCAGTATTGCATAGTCTTGTATGCCTTTGTCAACTTGTTATTTTTTTTAAACGAAAATTAATGTGATTAATTTATTTTGCACAAACGCTTATTTTATGTTTCTTATTTAAAATGTAAGTCTTAAGAAACTATGCAGAATGTAATAATTTGTATACACTTCAGTTGAAAGTGTAACAACCTTTCAACTCTGAGTGCAACTCATATCTGTATTAATAAAGTAAATAATAATGCTTTATAAAAACCAACTTTTGATTCAGGATTTATTTTATGAAGTGTTATTTCTCAGTCTAATGGGTTGAATCAGGGAAATCTTAAAATTGTGTTTAAATAACTTGAATGAAAGTTGTTAAAAGCGTACACCATGGTGAACATTTAGATGGACCTTGCGCGCAATAAACTGTTCCTATTTCTTTTCTGCTAAGCAAGATCCTTACGTGCTAAGTAAATATGCGGCCAAATAACTCTATGTAACTGGGCCCTAATGTAACACACTGTTCTTGGAAATGTGCCGATTCTCAATAAGAAATAGGTTAATGATAAGTAATAACTACTCTCTGCTTGTATTGAAATGAATTCCTGCCTAAAGAACAGGTGTCGAAGTTAAGTGTATTTTCATGGTAGTCGGCATGGCTAGTATGGGGAAATTGTAGATTTCTACTTGCGAATTTCAAGGGCACCAAGGCAATGACTATGGGGCACTGAGGCAATTGCCTTTGTTGCTTCCGTGAAGTAACAGGCCTGGAAGACAAATGTAATGTTTTTTTATCATGACAATAAGGATTTTGAATCTTGAATCTAATGAACTCTGAAAAAACAAAACAATGGACAATGGACTTAAGTGATGTTATTGTCAACTCAAGCTACATTCCCCAAAGTGAAAGTGATGAACTATGCAGCTGGAATTTATCGATGCACGCATAACAAATTAATCTCCAAATACCGTCATAACAGAGGAAGTTCAGTCCTCTCACGCAGTCTATTGATGCAAAAAGCTTGCAGTTGCAATTATCAAGCATTGTACGGAAACACATCTGGCCTAGGATTATAAAAAACATCTCGCCAACCAAGGTTACAATAATTTATGTATAAAGTGCTCTTCTATAATTCTGTAAGCATTCATTTTGATCAAGCAGTTATAAAAAATAAAAGTACAGAAAGAAAACTACATGGTCGTAACCGGTGTAGCGAAACCATAACGTCTTTGTTACGGTTTGGGAACCCTGAACTAGGGTCATTAACTATTTACCCTTCATTGACGTTTAGACTCTTGCAGAGACTTTCTCAAAGGCAACATGACAAGAATCCTAGGACTAAAATCCTAAGAGTCCTAGGACTGGTCCTATGTTAGGACTATCTTTATGAAATCGAATCCTGAGCACTAAAGAAGGACCCCAAACAGCAATCCTTAATGTTTTGTTGTCCCTACCAATCCTGTATGATGCCTTTAAGGTCACCTGGCATGTGATATTCCCACCTCCGATTATGTTACACCAGTACAGCATACATTATGTAAATCAATAGCTCAAAAAGCAATCGTAGATAAACAAAGTCTAAACATTGTATTTGAACGAGACTGGAATCATAGTAGAGTGAACAACCCTAGAAGTTTAGTGGAGATTTCAAAACCGACGGAGAGAAAAACCAAGAGCCGAGAATAACAGTGTCGAAATACAAACACAAAGCACTTTAAATTTAGACATGACTCCATTTATTCAATAATATCAAAATTTATATGATTACAAACAGTTATTACTACAATTGAATTAATACATTAAAACAACCCCCAACCCAATCCCCCCTCCCCCCGAAAAAAAAGAAAGAAAACAAAAAATAACTCGGATTCCATCATGTCAGTGCAAAAGTGCCATGTAGTTGTCCACGCATCTTCATGCAGATTCGTTTTGTGTACCACCAGATCTTGTTTTGGCAATAAAAGATAATTTTTAAATATTCAAGTCTAACACACGCAAATGGCTTAGTAAGTAAACTCAAGGTTTCATCAAATAACTGGAGTCAAAAAAGTTCATATAAATTTTTGATACAGGATTAATTTAAGAACGGTTGAAAATTGATTAGTAAACACATGTAAGCGCTAATATTCACAAGACGTCCCACCTGGGGTCTTGAGGCAACACTGACACTTGAGCTAAAAATGTTGCCTGCGTACGAGCAGTCGATATAAGATCATACATCTATGAACAATCAGGGCTTTAGATGAAGATCAAAGAGTAGGATGGATTCATCTATAGACGAAACAACAGCTACTTTTTAGACACATCTGAATTCAGATCAAAGTCTGAAACATCTCATCCTTCTTCATCAGTTACCATGGTTACCAAGAGGATATACTTGGGATGCACTTTACAATTTTAAGAACACAAACTCTGAAGGCACTGTTTTTTGTTTGCATAGTTATGTTTAAAGTTTACGTCTGAAAGAAGGAATCAATTGTATTGCTCAAGAGCATTGTGCTTTATGTTTTTTTGTTATGGCTCAACAATTAACTTGATTTGAGAAATGTTAAATGAATGACTTGAGGTTTAAAAAAGGTCCATCTTCAAAAACAAAAAACAACAACAAATTGAAATTGCGAGAAGTTTATTAAATTATTTGATCAACAGAAGAGAAGATTGAGGTGTACTTAAAAAAAAAAAAAATTCAGATCTCTTCCAAAATGTCAACAACGGAAATTTTGGTGAAAGATGACACAAACTTCCGAGTATAGACCCCCATGTTTTATTTGTTCTCTTCACACATCGCTCTGGCACCCTTTGGCTTTTCACTCATAGGAGAAAAGTTGTTAACTGTTATCGTTCGCAAATAATTTGCTCAAATGAGGGGGACTCCTTTGGTAAACTATAAATGAACTGTTATTTGTTGCATTTTCATTCGGTGATCTCTTTTATTAGCTCCATACCGTGTCTCCTGTTCACAGTACAAATATTTTAAGGTCCTATACTTTGCATACAGACTAGACAAAGTTATACATTGTTAAGTAGGTCCTTGACGTATTTATACTGTGAACAGGAGTTATGGTAGAGGGCGCTTAAACAGAGCAGCTAATAAAAATATAATGGTTCAATTCAAGAATGCAACAAGTAACAGTTCAATAAATACTTAAAGGAACACGTTGCCTTGGATCGGTCGAGTTGGTCTTTGAAAAGCGTTTTGTAACCGTTTGTTATAAAATGCATATGGTTAGAAAGATGTTGTAAAAGTAGAATACAATGATCTACACAAATATGCCTCGAAATTGCGTGGTTTTCTTTTTACCTCGTCCAATAACACGGTCGGCCATTTATGGGAGTCAACAGTTTGACTCCCATAAATGGCCGACCGTGATAGTTCGAGACGTAAAAAGAAAACCGTGCAATTTTGAGTGATACTTGTGTGGATCATTATATTCTACTTTTAAAACATCTTTCTAACCATATGCATTTCATAACAAACGCTTTTTATAGACCAACTCGTCCGATCCAAGGCAACGTGTTCCTTTAATTTTACGTAAAAATATGAAATAATTATTAAAAAAGTAACTCTTGATTTCTGGAGACTGTTTTATAGAGTTGCTGAACTGAACTCACAACTTTGTTTCACAGAGTAACCTTCAGGTTACCAACCAAAATGTATTGTAATCTATAACTGTTTGTGGATGGTTCCCTTGGCAGATAAATTGTTGTTAAATATGAGGTAATGAATAGCTCCAAATGCACTGTTTTTAAGCCTTCGTGCAACAGCACAAACCCCTTCAGATAGTTCTTCTTCTTTTGCTATTCTTGCTGCGATGATGTCGTGGAGAACAGTCAGTTAGATCATTCCAATCATGTCCGAGTTTCAAGAGACACTTTTGATCTTCAAGTAACATTTAGCGTCTTCACAATTCTGTCCAACAGGAAGATTCTGAACCATCTGATCAGTAAACGGTGCAACTCCCCTGGAAATCTAATAGCCAACCTGAGGCATGCATTTTTGTAATGGGGTGTGTGCAGTTGTGAATCAGAAGCCATTCCTTTTCCAGGAGGGACTTTCTAAATAACAATTTACAAACAAAATCTCTTCTACCTTTTATTAGTCACAGGCCAGAATGACACAATGTTGTCCTCCCCCAGACGCCGAGAACACTTTCCTGGATTCTAGTTGTTTACTTATTATCTTGACTGGGGTGACTTCGTCGTCTTCTTCACCAGTGCCAAGCTGATGATTGCTTCCCATCCCCCAGGAGTACAAAAAGCCTGCATTGAAGGAAGACATTTTGTTACCCTTCATGAGAAATTGTATTTATGAAATGTTTCACCATTTGGTTGGTCTTGCAAATGGCACTGTGCAGGGCTTAAAGTGCATAACCATATTAAGGGCTGTCTGGAAAGTAAAACCCTTTCGTATCTTTATGTGTCAGCAAGCAGTATCAATTTGTCCGAAACAACCTTCAAACTGTAGCTTTTCAAAAACTGGCTTGGACTCTTTCCAGTCACCAATTTTGGAGTAGTTTGTATTTTGCGCCGTCATTCGACATCATACTGTCAGGAGATGGAGTCAAGCCCCAGTGTCCAATTGCACTGATAGCCTTTTGTCAAGACCTTCATGGCTTGGAAAGATTCATAGCCGCTTCCCAAAGTGACTGGAATGACGTAGCAATTATAGATGAGTGTCTTGCTTAAGAACACAAGTGTCAAACTAGGACTTGAACCAACACTCTGCTGAACAGAAACACTAGAGCTTGAGTGCTATTTATCCGCTTGGCCACGACGCTCCATTTTCTACAAACAAAAACACTTCGCGGTGAGTGTATCTTCTTGCCAGGTAGATTTTGTTCCTTAGAGAACTGTTTTGCTTTTTACTCTACTACCACGGAGCAGATTTTCGGAATTCGGGAGACTTCTCACAGTTAAAGAAGACTTTCTTAAAGAAAATGAGTTTGTGACTTACCACTTTTCGTGGCACAGTTGCTCATACTGGAGCCGCTTCCTAGTGATAAAACTTCTTCACTGTCTAGTGCCGAGACTTGCGTGGGTTTATAAGTCTCCTTGGAACCATCTCCCAGACCCAACCTCCCGTAGTCCGTCCTTCCAAGGGTGTAGACCTTTCCTGTAGGACATGAAACATAATGGCAATGTGACAGGTCTTTTTGGTTTGCCTTGTTTGTCTCTGCTTTTGTTCCTGGTGGTATAGAGTACTGTTGTTGCTTTTGTGGGGGGGGTTTGTTATATACATTTGTTTCTATCTTGTTCTGCTTTTTCTACAGGGCCCCCAGGGAGAACAGTGTTTTTACACTGATGAGGCTACCCTGTATAGTGGGTTTTCATTGTTAAAGTTTGACAGAGCCTGCTTATTTCTGGTCCAAAAAGCCCTGTTGTCTTGTGAAATTTCAACCATGTTGTAACACTGAGCTTTCTTGACCAGTAATTTTACAAGATAAAAACAAATTTTGACAATTGTCTATCTGATTACGGGAAACCACCTAGTTCCTTCAGAGCTTTTGGTCAAACAATAAGTTACCTTTGTTGTCTAGTAAAGCTGTGTGATGTTGACCCCCTCGGATGTCTTTAACTGTAAGATGAGAGAAAGACTCCACCTGTTCTGGCATGAAGCGACTGCGAGTGTCCTCAAATCCTGCAATGTGAAAATAAAAACCACCCATCCTATACTTACATTTGATAACCAACAGTACAAAATTGCAAAGGTTGTGGGTTCGAATCCGACCCGAGTCATATGCCTGTTATTTCTTCACAGTATTCGGAAAAGTATTGAGTAAACAGTGCTAAGACACATCAGTGTATTAAGGGTAAAACCAAAGTTTCGATCTTTATCCCTGATGCAAATTTAATGTAGGATAATTTGAACTGCCTCTAGCTACCAAGCAGTCTCGCTGGTCTAGTTGGCAAGAATCTGCTCTAGATTGGCAAAGGTCATTGGTTTGAATCCTACCTAAGTAATATGCCAGTAAATTGTTTTTCACAGAACTCGGAAGTACCGAGTAAGCAGTGCTTACACACATCGGTATATGGGTTAAACCAAATAATATTTTTGTTCCTTGCTGCAAATTTAACATCTATTAAAAATCATTTACAATCTTACCTAGTTGATGGTAGTTATTCAGTCCCCACCCATAGACTCCGCCTCCTCTCCTACTTGCCAACGTGCCGTAGGGCGTGCACCAAACATTATCAAAAAGAACCTTGCCCTGACCACGAATTCTCCGACAATGAACGAAGGCGGGCTCAAGAAGAATGCCTGCAAAGATGGACATTTATCCACAAAAATGATTAATGAAAAGAGGAATCTTATATGAAAAATCGTTTTAAAAGAACACAGTGTAGCCCTGAAAGGCGATCTCTTTTGACAAATATCAAAATTAAGTTTCTCACTTGTTCCTTTCCTGCCTCCACGCAGAGAGAAGATCTCTGCTATCCTTCCAAGCTGTCCCTGCTCCCCGCAGCCAACTGAATAAATCTCACCATTCTCCGTTAACATACACACATGGTCATTGCCTGATGAGATCTGCACCACTGTTTTCTGAAGAGGGAGTCGGTGCGGAAGTTTCTCCATACCCTTGGACGTCAAACCAAATGGACCATTGGCATCCTGGGGAAAGGAAATTAAATTTGATTTATAGGATAGTGTCAATGATATACATTGGTAATTGTCAAAGACCAGTCTTCCCACTTGGTGTATCCAAACATACATGTATGCCTAAAATAAAAAACCTGTAACAAAATTTGTCTCAATTGGTTGAAGTGGCAAGAGAATAATGAAAAAAAAAACACCCTTGCTGCACAAAATTGTGTGCTTTCAGATGTCTTATAAAAGGCTTCAGGTCTGAAGTTTTAGTTGAGTGCAAAATTACCTCTTTCTCAAAAACTGAGCCACTTCAGAGGGAGCCCTTGCTCACAATGTTTAACACTATCAACAGCTCTCCATCGCTCGTTACCAAGTAATTTTTATGCAAACAAATTATTTTGAGTAACTACAAATAGTGCATTTAAATTGTCTTTAAAGGCCAACTTGAAGGTGCATCTTACCCTGAAGGTTCCCCATATGTAAGCCCTGCCGTCCTCCGTCAACGCGGCCGTGTGAGAATCGCCGCAGCTGACCTGCACGATCTTCTCTGACAGGTCTACTTTACCAACACTGAACTCTGACCCCTCCTCACTCGTGTCGCGACCTAGGGCACCCTCATCATTGCAACCGAAGGTGAACACCTAAAGAAAATTAAATGCAAAGTTTGTAAACACCCAAAGTAAAGAATGAATAATACCAACTTAAAATAAAGTTTCACTCTAAAAGTTTACTGATTATAAATTTTATACTGTACTAGCTATGTTCAAAGATTGAGAAAACAGCATTTGAACTTTTGAAGACTGCAAAAATCACCATTGCTTTAATATGTGCCATTTTAACTGTTTCAGTGACTGACCAGCAGGACCAGTTAGCTTTTTATTTTACTAGTTTATCTGCTTTTTCACCTAATGTCCATAATTCATATTAAATACAATACAGAGATGCTTTTCAACACTGAACTATTAAAGACAACCAGGGGTCAATTGCACAAAGGTAGCCCCAGCTAAGGACTAGTCCTAGGAATTATTACAACTTAAGGCTGGGGTAACTCCTCTTAACTCGACTGGTGCTTTCTGATGTTGTAACTACCGGTTGGGCCGCGGAGAGCACTGGCTTACTTTGAATGCTGGAGTAATTGAAAAACAAAACAAAGATATGACGATTGCTATTACCTCGCCAGTTGATGAAAGGCAGACTGTATGCATTCCCCCAGCCACCGCTTCAACTATCTTTCCTTTCACAGCGTCAGGAAGAGGTACTAAGGCTGGCCTCTTCCTCTCGTAAATATCCTCACCTAGACCTAGCTGTCCGACATCTCCTTGTCCGAGGGTTAGAACGTGGCACTCTCTTGATTTGTGACTTGGATGTGTCACAAGTGGATTACCTGTACAGGGAAGGGTTAAATCATCATTATTATGGATCGACAACGGGCGGTGTATATTGGATGATCAAGAACACAAGGATTGCTGTTCAATGCATCTTCCACCCGACGACTGATCCCTGCTGAAAGGTGGTGTGTGATCTTGTTCCAAGTGTATAGTTTCCGGGTCTGCGACTGCATCTTTATCCCCAGATGAAAATGTACTGTACTGCTGTTTCAATAAAGGCTTCGAATCTGGTGGTCTACTTGGTACGACACTAGTTACATTAACTGTAAACCCTTTCTCTTCGAGATAAGTGTATCTGGGTTCGTCAAAGTTTAATGATGCGTGCAACACACTACTCTGCAGGACCAATATGGTTTAAATATACCTTTTGGCTTTTTGGGAATTGTAACATCCTCATTTGCTGTTGACGTTGTGTTCTTGTCATTCTTCTTCTTGTCGTCAACGATTTTCCTTTTAGGAGGCATCTTGAAATTTGATGTCAGTGTCTGCTTCACTCTACTGGTTAGTTTTCTCTAAATGTATCAAAAAAGAAAACTCATTTGTTAGTTAATTTTAACAAATACAATAGATAGAATAATATTTAGTTTTTATTGTGACTGTGTAGCCTTTTTTTATACTCATATAAAATGTAATCTTTTCTTAGGCCCTGTTCAACCTTCCACTTCAGGCTTGGAATTTCATGGAGGCCATGGCCTCCGTTGCCCCTGTCTTGGCCTTGGTGCCCTTACAAAAAATTCCCATAGACTTTAAGATTTTCCAATGGAAGTGCCCTTTTCAAAATGAAAATGGCCTTGCCCTCTCAAAGATGAAATTCTAGGCCTGCAACTTTATGCTGGTCTTTGCTCTGCTTTTACTAAAAGATAATTATAAAGGATTTGTATTTATACTTTTTATAGGCCTGTAAGTAAGTGTAATAATTAAACAAAAATAAGACATGAAAATTAACCTAGGTAAAACTTCTCAGTAACTTGAGTTATTAAAAAACAAAAAAATTATTATTTACAAAAATTAATTTATGGTAGAAAAATAGCGCCCCCACAGGACGGAGCCAGACATACTCCACTTGACATGCCTGCGTGCCCTCCCTGTGGCCGGGCAAACACTTCACTTCAGCGTTCGGTGTCACAAATCACTAACAATGACAGAACTGACACAAGAAATCAAGTAATCAAACCACCATTAAAGGTAAGGAATTTCTTAAAATATTTGTTATTTGAAACGTTAAGAACAATCGAAACAGTTGAAATTTACCGTATTTAATTTGTGTGGGTCACAGGAAATCGTTCCTTTGCATTTGCCGGGTTACACAGTTGACCTTTCACGTGCAACGCTGGGTCACCCTCAGTCACAATGACTAAAAAGAGTGGCCCATTATTACTCTTAAAATGATCCAAATCAATACTTTATCAAATTCAATAAACCACTATTACACAAATTATATTTCTCAAATTTTAATCAAAAATTATTTGAAATTTAAAATAGTAGTTCTGCAATAAAATACATTTACATTTTGAACGCGTATGCTGCCTCGAGTCGCAAATCGACGATACTCAGAAGGATTAAAAGGTTAAATTTTTTGTTTTATGTGATTTTCGATACTCTAAAAATACATACAGAAATATATGATACCATATTATATTATATTCAAGTAATTTTTTATTTTGTAACAAACCTAGAAAACAAAACCCACCCTGTGTACACCGCCGTTAGGGAAATGATACTGCTCAAACGGGTCAAAGGTCAAGTTGATGGTGTAGCTGTTTTGTGGTGACGAAGAACAGTGCAGAAACACACAGTTGTCGCAACAAAAACGTTTCAAAATTTAGGTTTTGAACGTGCTAATTTTGATCGTTGTTTGTGATTCAATCACTCTTAAATCCAGTCATCAAAAATGGGTGAAAGATACAACATCCACAGTCAACTTGAACATTTACAGTCGAAATATATCGGCACTGGACACGCCGACACAACAAAATGGGAATGGATGGTGAACCAACATCGAGATTCGATCTGCAGCTACCTCGGCCACTACGATATGCTGAATTATTTCGGTATTGTGGAGAACGAGAGCAAGGCACGTGTTCGATACAATCTACTGGAGAAGATGCTTCAACCCTGTGGCCCACCAACTGAGAAACCTGCTGAGGAACAATGAGCAACATTGTGCAAAATCAAGTCAAGTCATTTTTTCAAACTCAACTTCAGCTTGGCCATGCGCATGCATTCCATTTTAACCGTCTTTGATAACTTGTTTGAATGAAACCGTATTGCCAAGTTTGGTTAAAGAAGGGAAAGGGTTCTGGACACGACATGCCACTAAAAATGGTCATTCATTTCGACGGTGTCCACAAACATGGAAAATCAATAACTTCACTTTCATTCAGGAGGCAGCTTCATTCAAATGCTTAAAAAAGGCAACTTGTCATACTCGCTCTTCTCTACGCTGGCTGTAAAAACAATAATTAGCATTCTGCAAGAATCAACGCCATCTTCCCACAGCTACTGTGCCCTTGCCTGTGTGTCACAGTGTCACTGTCAGAAGCTTCCTCTGTTGATGTTGTGATCCTGAACTAGATGATAATTGGTTGTTTCTGCATTATGACCTGGCTACTTAGACTGGAGAGGCTGCTTGAACTTATTTAGATTAGAGAGGCTCACTTCCAACAAGATGGAACAGTTCATGCAATCTGGAGGATGAAGACTGCAGTCTCTTTATTGGGGCAAAAACAAACTGAAAAATTCTGTAGTTACAGAGCAACATTTTGTTGGGTCCGACAGTAGCTATGTACAAAGATAATTGATTCATTATAAATTTGCAAACAAAAATCCATGACCTGTGTAGCTTTGCAGAAATTTTACTTTACATACCCTGGACAATATTCTCTTAGTCAATAATAGCAAAAGACCTTATCGCCAATCTGCCTGGGTGATTTCGCTGAATGAAAGGCATTGTGGGATGGACAAAGGGGCTTTGTAAGCCTTTCCCTTTCCTATAGTGCATTTCAGCAAAAATGGTCGAATCTTATCAGGGCAAACTTGCTACAGAGGTTATTGGTTCAAATACTAATATTAATTTTGGTTTTTACCCATACACCGATGTGTGTTAGCACTGTTCAAATACATGTACTGTTCAAATACGGTTCAAATACTGTTTTAGTCTATTATTTTGTCCAAATCAGGTTAACTAATCCTCCTTGGAAGACTCTAAACATCATACATGACACCAGGTGTTTTGATGAATTCCAAAATCCAAATGTTCAGTTTTATCAAGTTAGAGTAAACTCCCCTTTTAAATGTGAAATGGGCACCTTTGTTGAAAAGTACCAATAAAAAATCAGTGTTTTTATGTAAAGTGAAGAATGTTTGTTATAAGTTAGTTATGTGTGTGTTTATTGTCTTGACCATGTAATAGATGTTAAATTTGCATCGGGGATAAAGAATATTAATTTTGGTTTTTTTACCCATACACCGATGTGTGTTAGCACTGTATACTCAGTACTTTCCCGAGTCCTGTGAAAAAATATCACAGGCATGTTACTCAGGTGGGATTCGAACCCACGACCCTTGCAATTCTAGAGCAGTGTCTTACCAACTAGACTACCGAGACTGCCCGGCAGCTAGAGGCAGTCCGAATCCTATGTTTTGGCAGCGGGTACCTCTAGCTGCCGGGCAATCTCGGTAGTCTAGTTGGTAAGACACTGCTCTAGAATTGCAAGGGTCGTGGGTTCGAATCCCACCCGAGTAACATGCCTGTGATATTTTTTCACAGGACTCGGGAAAGTACTGAGTATACAGTGCTAACACACATCGGTGTATGGGTAAAAAAAAAACCAAAATTAATAGTCTTGACCATGGTTGTATGTACCAAAGTATGACGGCAAAGTTTGTATGCCTCAAATTCTATAAAGTTTGTATGAATGTAGCAGGTCTGGATGCTTTGTTTTGATAGAGGGATTTTAAATTTAAATTTCTACTGGAGCATTCCAACGGCACCAGGGCAATGACTAGGGGGCATGGAGGCAATTGCGTTTGTCGCCTCCATTTGCCTCCATGAAGTATCAGGCCTGTTCATTGAATGTTAGTATGACTTGCCAAAAGTATTCAACATATGAAATGTCTAAAAGGGGAAAGTTCAGTAAGGCGACTTCAGTATAAACTAAAACTCATTTTGACACTAGCAGTACATTTTAAACTTTACATTTATTTTATCAATAATGTCTATTTCCATATTGCAAAACATGGCTGTTATGAAGCAAAATATCGAAAAGTTCATAATATTGTGGATAATTGCTTACAATTCAATACTGTTAAATTTTTCAGTTATGTCGAAATAATTTCAGACCAATCCATCTGAGCAGCCCGAACAGTCCAGTCATCGGGAAAATAGTGAGAGGGGTAACTAGCAAATAGTAGCACAGCGTCCCTCCCTCTAAACATTCTTGTGACAGATCTTTGTCTCTCTCTTGAAGTATGACGTAAATAATTCCCACGAGGCTAGTGAGGGCTACAGTCATCAGGATGTACGTGCCTATCATTGACGTCATCTTGTTCCCATCTCAAGGTCTCTCCAAGAACTGCAGAGTTTTCTTCTGGAGGTTTGGCGAGGGTCTTGAAAAGGTCTTCTGTATACTGTAGGGAGCATTTCAAGGGCACCAAGGCAATGACCATTAATAGGGCATGGAGGAGATCACATTTGATGATGCCTCCAGGATGGCCTCTGTGAAGTATCAGGCCCGAGTTCTAACAGTGATGAAATTTCATGGAAGCCTCTTCAAGATCTACTCTTTTGGGGTAGAATCAGTCGATGTTTGCTGTGACTAGCTAGGCAGCGACAATGCTGATGACGGTTGTTGCTGGAATGGGAGAGAAAAACAACATGCATTATATTATATGAATTAAACTAAGCATCTCTTACTGTGTCAGTATGTCTCGGAAACCAATGGCATAAATGTAGGCAATGGGACTTGGGATCAGTATTTTTAAATCATTTGATTGAGTTGAATTTGTAAATGAAATACAACAGGATGAGGAAGGCAACATCGACCATCCCCGGATGGTAAAAAAAGAAGTTGTGGGTTACAACAATAACAACAAAATGAAGGCAACACATTTAATGATTAGGCATTATTTGTTGTAATGAGGTGGTACCTAAAGAGGTGGGCAAAATATTGTGCGTGGGATGGTGTCGGTCGACTCCCCCTCCCACCATCCCGCCCCCTTTGTAAACCTCTATCGTCAGTTGGTTGACTGACCTACAACAGTGCGGTAATCTTCAAATTTTCTGAAGCAGCACTTTAAAGGAAGAAGAAGTTCTTCCTCTATGGACGGACCAAAACAACACAGCAACTCGAGTCTCACGTCACATCACACATAGTGATAGTTCAAAAGAAGCAGACAAATTTCATGAGGAACATGTTCTTACTTACCATTGAAAAGATTGATGTATCATTATCAACCTTTAGTTACTTTACCCAACGGTTAAACTTTTCCTTTTTAGAGAACAGAACTCATTATTCATTTTCTATACCATGCCCGATATGGGTCATAAACTCAGAGGCATGCTCTGTGTAGGATTCCTACTCACTACTCCATAGGGTATGTACTAAACGCATTCAGTGTGGTACATCCATAACACCACAGTACATGTACATACACCATAGAGTTATTATAAGAACACACACCCGTATGCTCTGCGCTCTATACATGTATATACAGCGGCCTCTATTGACAACACTATTGGAAACGTATTGTCGGCATATCCCGACGTGTGCGAAGGCTGCACAATATATTTTTAACCCTTCTTGATTTGTAGACCCTACAACCCTACTCCATAAGACACAGTGTTAAATAAACCCTACACACACTCCTACTCGCCGAGAAAACCCTACACGCATCTCTTGTACGTAAATGAAAATCGGCATTTTCCTACCCCTCTCATTTTGTAGACCCTACAACCCTACTCCATAAGACACAGTGTTAAAGAAACCCTACACACACTCCTACTCGCCGAGAAAACCCTACACGCATCTACGTATACGTAAATGAAAATGGGCATTTTCCCACCCCTGTCATTTTGTAGACCCTACAACCCTACTCCATAAGACACAGTGTTAAAGAAACCCTACACACACTCCTACTCGCCGAGAAAACCCTACACGCATCTACTGTACGTAAATGAAAAGGGCTTTTTCCTACCCCTGTCATTTTGTAGACCCTACAACCCTACTCCATAAGACACAGTGTAAAAAAAAACCTACACACACTCCTACTCGCCGAGAAAACCCTACACGCATCTAATGTATGTAAATGAAAATGTGCATTTTCCCACCCCTGTCATTTTGTAAACCCTACAACCCTACTCCATAAGACACAGTGTTAAAGAAACCCTACACACACTCCTACTCGCCGAGAAAACCCTACACGCATCTACTGTACGTAAATGAAAATGTGCATTTTCCCACCCCTGTCATTTTGTAGACCCTACAACCCTACTCCATAAGACACAGTGTTAAAGAAACCCTACACACACTCCTACTCGCCGAGAAAACCCTACACGCATCTACTGTACGTAAATGAAAATGTGCATTTTCCCACCCCTGTCATTTTGTAGACCCTACAACCCTATTCCATAAGACACAGTGTTAAAGAAACCCTACACACACTCCTACTCGCCGAGAAAACCCTACACGCATCTAATGTACGTACATGAAAAAGGCTTTTTCCTACCCCTGTCATTTTGTAGACCCTACAACCCTACTCCATAAGACACAGTGTTAAAGAAACCCTACACACACTCCTACTTGCCGAGAAAACCCTACACGCATCTAATGCACGTAAATGAAAAAGGCTTTTTCCTACCCCTGTCATTTTGTAGACCCTACAACCCTACTCCATAAGACACAGTGTTAAAGAAACCCTACACACACTCCTACTTGCCGAGAAAACCCTACACGCATCTACGTACGTTAATGAAAATCGGCATTTTCCCACCCCTGTCATTTTGTAGACCCTACAACCCTACTCCATAAGACACAGTGTTAAAGAAACCCTACACACACTCCTACTCGCCGAGAAAACCCTACACGCATCTACTGTACGTAAATGAAAAAGGCTTTTTCCCACCCCTGTCATTTTGTAGACCCTACAACCCTACTCCATAAGACACAGTGTTAAAGAAACCCTACACACACTCCTACTCGCCGAGAAAACCCTACACGCATCTACTGTACGTAAATGAAAATGTGCATTTTCCCACCCCTGTCATTTTGTAAACCCTACAACCCTACTCCATAAGACACAGTGTTAAAGAAACCCTACACACACTCTTACTCGCCGAGAAAACCCTACACGCATCTAATGTACGTAAATGAAAAAGGCTTTTTCCTACCCCTGTCATTTTGTAGACCCTACAACCCTACTCCATAAGACACAGTGTTAAAGAAACCCTACACACACTCCTACTCGCCGAGAAAACCCTACACGCATCTAATGTATGTAAATGAAAAAAGGCCTTTTCTTACCCCCTGTCATTCTGGGACCCTACTACTTATACTACAACCCTCTGGGTCTTAATAAAATGAATTTTTGGAACTGCTCAACAAAAACCAAGCATATTGCATATAAAACACTTGTTAGCCCCAAAATAGAAAATTTCAGCTCAATTTGGGATCCTCATAAAAAAAATATACATGAAGACGACCTTGAAAAGGTACAGAGACGAGCTGACAGATTAGTAAAATATAACTATAACCGGACAATAGTGTGTCAAACATGCTGAATCAACTAAACTTGGACGAACTGGCTGTTCGCAGAAATAAATGCTGACTAGTTATCTACAAGGAAGTTCATGGTCTCACTCCAAACAACATCAGTCATCTGCAAGTACATCAACATATAAACTCACACGCTCATCTCATAAACTAAGTTTTCAAATCCCCACGCACTATCCCCAATGGAACTAACTCCCACCAGAAGCAATTGTCCCAGAGGTCCCAGGGTTTAAGATCATGCTAGAAAAGTGCAAAATTATTTAGCAATGCTTGTGGGACCGCACGTCAAGAGCCGCATCTGAGGCGATTTGGGCAGTGCAAGATCAAGACCCTACTACATACGACTGTGTTAATTTTTAGTTTATTCCATAGGTTTTTGATTGAATATTTTATTATGTTGTTGTTGGTCACGCAAGAACTCAGGCTGAAAATAATGTGAAATCCCATCTGGACGCCACTTCGGCAAGTAACTCTTTTGCAGGTCAGCGCAGACAGTGACCATTCCTTCACTTGCTGAAATGGCGCCCATGTTTTCCCCCGTCACTATGGGTGCGTTCGATTAGCTTTCCCGGGTCGACCCCGGGGTGTGCTCATTTGATTTTTTTTCCCAACACGAACATGGGGGCGATAATTACCCCTCGTTTAGTCCTGGAATAGTCGCCTACAAATCAGTCAATCAAGGACAAAACGTAACGTAGAAACTAAATAACTAACCATGCTTGTAAAATTATCAATGTTATTAAAGTTTGTCCACCAACACTTGCTAGATGCAATATTATTAGAGGCGTTTGAGGAAACTTTGTGTGTAAAGACTGTGTATTTAATCACTCATGATCAGTCCAAATCCCCCCAAATATTGGTTTATCTCCTTATGCCGAATTGTGTCTGTCGTCTGTGTGATTGGATCTCCTCACTGGATACCGCATCAATACTAGTCTAGAGAAATTTAGTTACAGAAGATATCTGACTTTATCTTTACACTCATCTATTTTTTGACATTACCCGAGTGAAACTGAAAAACATTGATTTGACCGACAAAGAATAAGTTCTGAACAGGACGGCAATAATTTATGTGAACGGCACCAGTTTTTTTTACGGAGCGACGAGGGCATCCCCTCTCCCGACAAGTGAATTTCTTTGTAATTCGGAAAGCAGGAAGCAAAATTATAAGACAAACCTTATAAACAAATAAGGAGATTTATAGACGGAAAGATTTGAACACAGCGCGTGGTACATTGGACGTGTGAGCAATGTTGGAGGTTTCGGCCGAGGTCTCGGTTTTCCCCTCCCCCTCGGTATCGGACGGGGAGGTCTTGACTACAACACTGCGTGGGAGGGAAGGGATTTTTTTTAAGGAGGGACGATGGCGTGGGAATATAAATTATATTGTTTGTTAAACATCGCGGCACCTACCACTCTTTAAGCAAATTATGACAAACTGAATAAAACACGCCTTAAAAGTTTACGCTAATGATACTCTCACACAGTGTGTGGCTAGTAATATGCTAGCGAATGTGCTCACGAATGGAAATATATGACAATTGCTCAAGCAACATTCACCACAAATTCACTACGTTCACTAGTCATTCTCTACCTCCTCTTACGAAGATCGGTCACTTTATGCTGCTCTTACACGGCACCATATGCTAGCGAATTTTATGCTAACGGAAAGAAAATTATTTGACACTCGCTCAAACTTCGCAACATATGCCGTGTCTTCGTATACGTTGGTAACAAATTCGGAACGTTCACAAAATTATTCCCCACCTCCTTACGAAGATCGTTTCTAAATGTCAGCAAATGTTGTGAAGACAGTCATTAGCCGTAAGATTGGTAACGTTGGTAAAGCGTGCGTAAGCGTTGGCAACATTCGTAAAGGCATTGACAAGCGTTGGTAAAGCATTCGTAAAATATATTCGAAGGATATTAGTATAAGGAGAGGGCCGACCGAGGACGATCGAGGGTTGAGACCGAGATGAAAATATTCACTATTCAACCGCCATTTTGGACGAATTCAACGCAAAATTCAAATCTTCGCAAGAACATTCGCCGACCGAGAACATTCACCATCAAATCGCAACTTTTCGGCGAGTTCATCGCGAATTTCAATATTCATATTCGCAAGAATATTCACCCAAGTGTGAGAGTAGCATATTTCAAATAGTCATATTCGGAAGAATAGTTTGCCAAGTAACAGCATCATAACACGCCTACAGTGACTTGCAGAAGGCCTACCGAAATTTTGACAACACGAATAAAAACAAAACGCGTACAAGCGCGCAAACGGCCGGGTATAATAAACGGGACAGGAACAACTTAAATGAACTGACAAAATAATAAGAAAAGGGGGGAAATGGGACAACACAAAATAATGAACAATACGGGGAAAAATGAATGGGGCTGGGAAAATATTACGGGAAGGAAAAAAAGGTAGGCCTTATAGGCCTGCTAGTAAAATTCAGGAAACAAAATAACGAAACTGGATACAAACGGTAATGGGAAAGAACTAAACTGTGGAATACATGTATTAGAATGTTGTGCCCGGTTTTTATATCTGGTCTTTTTGTTGTCCATTTTTGTTTGTCTTCAATCTGTCCACGGTTTTCTTGTTTACTGCCTGCCTTAAAGGCACTATTGGTAAGTTACTCAAAATAATTATTGGCATAAAACCTTTCTTGGTGACGAGTAATGGGGAGAGGTTGATGGCATAATACATTGTGAGAAACGGCTCCCTCTGAAGTGCCAAAGTTTTCGAGAAAGAAGTAATTTTCCACGAATTTGATTTCGAGACCTCAGATTTAGAACTTGAGGTCTCGAAATCAACCATCCCATCTAATCGCAACACAACTTCGTGTGACAAGGGTTATTTTTCTTTCATCATTATCTCGCAACTTCGATGACCGATTGAGCTCAAATTTTCACAGGTTTGTTATTTTGGGCATATGTTGAGATACACCAACTGTGAAGGCTAGTCTTTGACAATTACCAATAGTGTCCACTGCCTTTAAGGCCCGATCCCACTGCAGCGATAACGATAACGATCAGGACGCAAAGAGAACGCTTTCTATTGGTTGAATTGCTCCACGCAGAATACGCACACGCCGATATTTTTTATAGAACTTGCGTTCTCTTTGCGTCATGATCGTTATCGTTATCGTTATTGCTGCAGTGTGACTCGGCCTTTAGGCTTTTTTGTTTAACTTAATTCTGTTGGTTGCTTTTTCTGTGATTTATTTATTTATTTATTTACTTTTGTTGCATTATGAAAAAAAAAAAACATGTTTGGACCGACAAAGAATAAGCACTAGGGGAACGGACGGGCCAGGGTACAATTTCACAAAGCATGATGGGTTCACCACTGGGATTTGTATTGTGACACCACACCTTACTTAGTGCTTTGTGGAATTTCATGTCAGTCCAGCGGTAAATTTGGCAACTTTTCAACCAAATGACACCGTAATCTACAATTTATATCTCTCTCGTTCTCAAAAATAAATAAATAAGTAGTCCTAAATAAATAAATCATTCAAAAACAAGCCCGTAACAAAATCCATATTAGTCCCGTAAACTGCACATGTTATAGTTGGCACACGGTCCTGCCAACAGTGGACCCAGGAAAATGAATTTCCCACATGTTTATCGTCAGCGTTTCCACGAGCCAGTGAATCCGCCCACGAAGCTTCATAGTATGATTTTCTGTTAGGTTGGTCGGGGGGAGGGGGGGGTGTGCAGGCGTGCAGCTCACTTAAAAAACTCCCGTTCCAATGCTAACTGCTAAAAATTCGTGAAAAACTCAACAACTGCCCTATGTATGAACTCTTGAAAACTGTATCATCCAAACCCGCCAACAGAGGGCGGTAGTTATTGCTTGGAGTTGAAAAATTATTGTAAAAACTATTGGTAAGGGAGGTCGAGGGATGACCGAAGAAAATATTTACTAGCCTACCGCAATTTTTGGGCGAATTCATTTGTTTATTCATTTTCGCAAGAGAGAGCATCATTACACGTTTACCGGGACTTGCTTTTCTATAGAACCTGCTGCCACCTAGCGTTCCAAAATCCGGCTCATTGAAAGTGTAAACTTCTCCATTGGGATGTGGAACTTTTACACTGGAAGTGCAACTTTCATGTGATTTATGGCCATATTAGATTTATTGTGATGCTAATTGTGCTGCAGATTTAGTTTTCATCCCCTAGTGGTTCAAGTGCATGCAGTGGCAGCGTATAGATTGGTATAAAACTGGGTTTTTTTTTTTTTTTTTGGGGGGGGGGGGTCAAGGATTTTAATGGCACAAACATTTTGGGAATTGGTAATAATTATACAAATACTTATTCAATACATGTACTTAGAAACTACAAGGAAACAGATGCAAAAGTACGTTAAAACACTCTTTTTATTATTAGAGAGCTCAAAAGTTCAGTTCAAACAGTATAGATTAATACTTATTGTGTTTAAAAAAAAAATCATTTTAAAAGTAAAACAACATTGTAATAAAATTCATTCAGAAAGCTTGGGAAACAAAACAAACCTTCAATGTTGCCAATGAAATTTCTGTCAATACCAATGATCACATTTAAAAAAGCTTTTGATTTACCTGTTCAATGCATTGTAAATAGAGATGCGAGTGTTACAAGGCCCATTCCAATTGAAGTGGGAACTCAAAATCATTTACATATAAATTTATGGTAATTACCAACTACAGTTGTACAAGGTTGATTTTTCTTTGTTGAGGCTATTTCAGATAGTAAAACGGTTAATTAGAGTTAATTTATTTATAGTAAAACAAATTGACTTAATTTCAACATAGTTTGAAATATAACAAAAGCCTGAACAAAATTGTTTAGATTTGGATCAAGTAGTACCGGTACTTTTTTGTTTGTTATATTATAGACAGTGTTTATTTGGTTTGCGGTAACACCATGTGTGTATCTACTTGCCAGGTAGAGTTTGTTCTTAGAGAACTGTCTTGCTTTATTCTACTGCCGCGGAGTAGATAATCGGAGGTTCAGGAGACTTCTCAGTTCTGAAAAGAACTGTCCTGCTTATTAACTATTACCAGGGCGGATGGTATAGAAAATAGACTGGACTACTACTTTAGCTTATAGGATCGTAATTAACTGTACTGCCGCGGAGTCAGTTCTGAATTGGTCTCAACGTTTCGACTAGCTTGCTCTAGTCATCGTCAGGAGACTGTAGTCCAGTTTATTTTCTATACCATCCGCCCTGGTAATAGTTAATAAACAGGACAGTTCTTTTAAGAACTGAGAAGTCTCGAGAACCTCCGATTATCTACTACGCGGCAGAAGAATAAAGCAAGACAGTTCTCTAAGAACAAACTCTACCTGGCAAGTAGATACACACATGGTGTACCGCAAACCAAATAAACATTGATACCTCACCAAGCAATGCCTCAAATCCTATATTATATAGAGTCTGTACAAAGAGCTGGCTGATTAGTATTGGCAATGCTATAGTGACATAAATAAGCACTGAAACAATGCCTGGAATGATTTCCTTTAATTTTTTTTTTAAATTGAAAGTAAAACATTCAATGTGAATTTATACCATATTTGAATGAGAACAATCACGAGAAACCTTTACGAATGACGAATAATCTTATTATTATTATTATTATTATAAATTATTATTATTATATTAGAGACTGCACATGAGAATGTTTTACTGCTGTCTGGTATGACCGATACTCTTACCATCAGTTGGACTGAAGCATTTTGTCAAGGCCTTTGTGGCTTGGACTCCTTTGTACAGCCGCTACCCCAAGCAACTGGAAGGAGATACCAGCCTGCGAGTGGCGAGCACGAGGGCCTTTTTACAAATTAATTGCTAGATGTGACAGGGTCAGCATATTTGAAACAAATGTCTATTGCATTAGTACCTTTTTCTAGATTATGGCAAACTAATTTATACTTCATTCTCTTATATTATTCCAAATTTATGTCACCATAAAATCACTGCCATGATGTATTTTATTTCTTTTGAGTATTTTCCGTTAACTCAACTCTTTCCGAACAAATAGACAAAATTAAAAGGGAAAGTCTACTTTTTGAAAGCACTTTCCATACAAATTCTGTATAATGCACGTTTAATTCTCTATAAACAATTCCTTAACAAAAATGCAAACAAGTTGTAAAAGGCCTTTGTGGCTTCCCAACTAGACTCTTGGGTGTGGTCCCCCCTTCCAGTCGCTTGGGATCTCAGCTGTACAAAACTGTCCAATCCATGAATGTCTTGACAAAAGGCTAGTGGGACTGATGATGTACATTAAGTTACATTTTTTAGTCCAGTACTGCTTGAAGGTTGATTTCTACATTTTTAACTGCAGGTGGATAAAAAAACAAAGACAATCAAAAGAATATAATAATAGTGCAATACTTTCAAGCAATGATGTTCTGACAAATAAACTCGGTTAATGTGGCGTTTACACATAAACAGAGGAAAGAACTGTGTGAAATTTCCCCTTTTCAACGAAAGAAATTAGGAATATCTGGAGCCCTTAAAGTAACAGGTAAAAATCATTTGACCAAAAATAATTTTCCCTTACACATAATGTGTTTTAAGCACTGTATAATCAGAACTTCCGAGAGCTCTATGAAAAAAAAAAACCATGGGCAAATCACTTGCGAGGGATTGGAACCTGTGACCTTTGCATTGCTAGAGCAGATGTCTTGCCACTAGACCACCGAGCTAGCCCGATGGCTATAGAGATATTTACATGTTGAAGTATGAGGCCTACAGACCCCTTGCATTATACCAAATGCTGCAGGTACGCTGAGGTCACGTGCACGTTTTTATGCACAAAGAACACAGCTACAGTGTACATGTATTGTCCAACAATCTGCCATCTTTTGGCCTCAGTGAGGGTATTTTTTAAGAGTGTGACATCATACCCCTAATTACATAGCACCTATATAATGGTTTAGAAGGTGCGTGGTGTACTATTGAACCAGGAACACCGGAGCAAATATAAGTGCAGTGTGTTGTTTTATGTATACTACACAATAATAATAATAATAATAATAATAATAACAATAATGAAACAGCTTTTATAAAGCACCCTTAAGCCCCAAATGGTCCCGAGGATCCTAAAAAAGGTTAAAAATAACCAAATTATGAAAAAACAGAACAATTTAAGATAAACAAATTTGGAATGATTAAGAAAAATACAAACACCCAATGACTTCAATGCTTTTCAAAACTTCAGCAAGTAAGAAAAATACAGGACACTTTTAAGATAAACAGGATGTACAGCTTTACATCACATCTGAAGAATGAAGCAATAATGGTACTTGATGTCTTGCAACACAAGTGTCATGATCAGGACTCGATCCCACACGTCGCTGAAACACCAGAGCTTGGGTTTGGTGCTCTAGCTTGCTCGACCAACACCCCAAAAATGGGTTTAAATCATAAATAATAAAAAAATAAAAAAAATGAAAAAACAGCAGCCTATGTCATTGCCTTTTATTTTAATCCCTCAACAACATTTGAAATGTTGTCCGTTATCATTTAAAGCGGTAAACACTATTGGTAATATTGTCAAAGACCAGTCTTCTCACTTGGTGTATATCAACGTATGCATAAAATAACAAACCTGTAAAAATTTGGGCTCAATTGGTCGTCAAAGTTGCGAGATAACTATGAAAGAAAAAAACTGAAAAACACCCTTGCCACACGAAGTTGTGTGCTTTGAGATGCTTGATTTAGAGACCTCAATTTCTAAACTTGAGGTCACAAAATCAAATTCGTGGAAAATTACTTCTTTCTCGAAAACTACGTCACTTCAGAGAGGGAGCCTGTTAAACCCGTTTCTCACAATGTTTTATACTATCAACCTCTCCCCATTACTCGTTACCAAGTGAGGTTTTTACTTTTATGCTGATTATTACTTTGAGTTATTACCAATAGTGTCCACTGCCTCTAATGAATACTTTCCCAGTCCTTTTTTTGTATTTACCTTTCTGTTTAGATGTCACATAAGAATCCAATCCTTTGTTTTTCTCTGTTCATCACTCCAGCTGCGTACCATGCCAAAAACTGTACAAATGTATTGGTCAAGTGAGTAAATTGAATTGTATAGGAAAGTTACGTGTTATATACAGAATGTGTATGTGCTTTGTCTTGAGATAAACCCATTAACTGGGGGGGGGGGGGGGCGCTTACATCTAGAAACTATAAGGCTCCCGGCTCACGGGGGAGCCTTTAAGTTATAGTTTCTAGAAGTAGGGGGCGCTGTACTACTTTTTAATTGTTATTGACATCTTTGGTCATACTACCATAGTCTAAAAAAGAAGCACAGTGCCAGAGTGACTGGGTCTAGTCTTGAGAGATCATATTAGTTGTCCGGGATTAGAAGTATAAACACAGAGAAAAAAAATCACCCTCATTCATAAACAAACATAATGTTTGTACATTAATTAATCAGAAAACATTTCTGTATCCTGTCACTTTTTCATTTTCGGAATATGAGATTCCTGTTGGGGTCCTACTACTTGCCGTCAACTCGCCGTCAACTCACTTGCGCCGTCAACTCGCCGTCAACTCCTCCAATATACATTTAAAATCCACAAAAGAAGCATAGAACTGTAAAGTTTCAGCTCAAAGAGCATTCGCGTAAGTTTTAGGTCATATTTCGGAATAAAAATTGATTTTTTTTCTCGTGAAAAAAAATTCTCGAAGCCAAAAAACTGTCGGCCGCCATCTTGCTTTTTCACAATGATTAGTCTTGGCCCAAGATGTCAATGATTGGTACTTTTTTTTTATCAACACAAAGTCGTTTTTGTGAATGAATTTGTACCGAAAACCATGAGAAATATGTAGTTTAGCCCAGACTTAACACTTCCGTGCCCCCTTTTTATAGATTTTTCATGTAAATTTAATGAGTTGACGGCACGAAAATGAGTTGACGGCAAGTCGGCGAGTTGACGGCAAGTCGGCGAGTTGACGGCAAGTAGTAGGACCGTCCTGTTGCAATAAAAATGAGATTCCTGTTGAGTGAAAGTTTATCACTGCAACCACCGTTACTTACACTACACTATACAGTGTTGCAGGATACAGAAATCTTGACCATTAGTCAAAAATGACTGTCATCACACGACAATGCTCGATAAGGAGTTGTCAATGGATTTATTCTTGTTTTATCTTACATTGAAATTTATTATTATTATAACCATAACCACGATAATTATTTCCTTCCTCCCTGTTTGTTATAAAAATAACAACACTTTATTTTACACTCACTCAAATTAGGGCCAATCAAATACATAGGCCTACTAGTATTACTATTATATTAAATAATTCACGTTAATCATTATTATTTACAGTGACCAGTCACTTTAGTTAATACAGGCAGTGCAACAAACAACTTACCGAGCAAGATTTCCACCAAAATGTTTATGTTCTTTGTTGTAGTACATAGTACTCAGTACTAATAGTAGTAGACAAGACAATTTTTACCAGTTTAATTTTAAGGTCTAGACGTTCAGCCATTGAAACGGCATGTTTTCTTTTCCCCTGAAATAATTTTGTTCACTTCGAGGTAAGTAGCGAATTGAAAAAGTGTAGTTCAAAAATATTAAAGAATTTTGGTTCAAACTTTCCGGTAAAATGTAAGATTTAACCACCATCATGTTTGTAGTTACTGTGTTTAACCATGCGACGAGTACATGGAGTAGTATGATTGGTGCGCTGGTACTCGGTCTTCCCCCGTGCATTGGCTGAACACACAGCGACATGACGAATACCAGTTGTGTATGATGTAGGATTCCCCCTGCACACACCATACATACATACACACAATACATACATTACGGAACTACACGCGAGTACATTGAGTAGGGCGAGTAGGGCTGTGTAGACCCTACACGATATGTGCGGTTGAAATCTCGTCCCATATCGGGCACCATATGTCATTTTCACTGCAGTAGTATGGTTCAAACCGAGTTTGCGTTGCCACCACACTTTAGGCGTCGGGAGTTCAGACGTGGTGATGATATTTTCTTAACCGTAGAGGGCGCTAAAGCAATTGTACGGTGATCGTTTTTGTGTTTTCCCCCTACATTGATATTGACGGTCTGGTTTAATGATCTACTCTTTGAGGTGGTTTTATTTGCGGTTAATACTTCTTGTAAAGATTGAACTTGGATATCGATTTTTCTGCCAAAACCAGTGACGACTAATAATTGCTTTAGGGGAAAACCTATACACTTGGTTATGATCAAATGGGGTCCACTTTCATAAAGCACTGTTATTGCAGAAAATACCGCTAGACAAGATTTCTTTGCTAAGCAAAACATTCTCTCAAGCAATATTTTTAGCAAGTTTTTGAGCTTTTTTGTTGAACTTGATGTTTTGTTTTATACCTGCATAAGCAACTACCCCATTGTACTTTTTGCCGTATATATCCAAAGTGAGTCACTAGTGTTCAGTGACGTCACCGCACATGACAATAATTACAGACAACTTGGACTAGCAACAAACTGTACTATGCACAAAAAAACAACAACACATCGGCAGTACAACTGTGGCGATATTACAACAGCCGACATTCTTCAGAAAACCTGAGTGGAATTTGAGCGAACACTCCTTCTCGAAGACAGGAACAGTACGTTTGTTTTGCCTGCTTAATTCTTCTTTAAATAAAGGCTGCACAAAAGAACAAAACATAACTGCAGCTCATTTTGCCCGGCTGTTTAAAAGAGTTGTCCAAAACAATCGAGTGCGCAAAAACATAGACCAGTACGTAACTTGGAAGATCCAACCATTATTTTGTTGAGCTACAAAAACACATTATTTTACCTGGAGGGTCATAACTCATAATTCGAATGATTTCCAGAGTTGAACAACAAACACTATAAACTCACAGTTAACGTTAACTCGGCCTACAACTTAGATCGAACGGCTTCCAAAATCAATAAAAACGTCCAGTTCGGTTCTGTGTGCACTATCGTGTCTCACACACAGTGTCTGCAAGTTCGTCTTGTGACAAAAGTTCCGTTGCCCTAATTCGATCACTTTCATCGATCCGCGTACTATCCACTGCCGTGAAGAACTCGCTGCTGCCCCGAGTAGATACCTCCAGCGCCCCCAACACGCTGACTTCACACGGCTCACCCGACCCGTCTTCAGAACCCAGCACGACGACCCCCGGACGGAACGGCCACCCTAACTTGTCGGCCGTAAAAAAAATGCGCTTCCGACGGTTCGGGATGGGTCGGTATTGCCGCTTTTTGACGCTGTTGATTTTATGCAGTACTGCAGTCTCCATTGTTCTACTGGGAAGGCTGTGGAAACTCGGGCTGCATGTGGCTGCAGGGCGGGGAAGTAAGTCATTTGAACTATGATTAACTTGTGCTTTATGGTGCATGCAAGTTGCATTATAATTTTAACACACTCTCCCTGTAGGCCTACTGTGGCCGTAGGCCTATACTCGGGGTGTATTATAGGACCTACTGTAATATCCTATACAACCACACAGGAACCGAATATCGTGTTGTGATTTTAGGAAAATAGGGCCACCAGTACATTTGCCTGTATGTTTTGAACACATTTCAATTCATTACCGAGAACTGCTTCGAACTGTTTCACAAAATACTTATAACCGTTGCACAGACTAAAGTGTTTTCCCAAAGGCCCTTATTACTCATTAACTGCTGAGCGCCATTCCCGCGCCACAGACGGCAGGTCGGATTGCAATTATGTTCAGCACATTAGATAGAATTGCCATCCTTATGATGTTTTTTTTAAGAGGATTTTCCCATTGAAAAGCACTACGACAGTTGCAATTTTGGTGTACAGAAAAAAAAATATTACAGCCGGATCTTGGTGCTGTAGACCTAGATCACGATGGAGCCCCTCCCAGTCCCGGTCACTTGGAGACGCAGTCTTGGTACAAGACGTTTCTATTGAGAAGCGACTACAACATTTACACGGGAAGTGATATTTAAACAATAAGTCTTGCATCAAGACTATTGAGTACAATGTATAAAGGACTCGCGTGAGAAGTGAAGACTTGTGAACTTCCCGAAGGCATATAGACATTAGTCTTTTAAAGGCACTGGACACTATTGGTAGTTGTCAAAGACCAGTCTTCTCACTTAGTGTATCTCAACATAATATGCATAAAATTAATATCAAACCCTGTGAAAATTTGAGCTCAATCGGACATCGAAGTTGTGAGATAATAATGAAAGAACAAACACCCTTGTATCATGAAGTTGTGTGCTTTCAGATGCTTGATTTCAAATTCTAAATCTGAGGTCTCAAAATCAAATTCGTGGAAAATTACTTCTTTCTCAAAAACTACGTTACTTCAGAGGGAGCCGTTTTTCACAATGTTTTATACTATATAAATGTTTCCCAATTACTCGTAATCAAGAAAGGTTTTATGATAACAATTATTTTGAGTAATTACTAATAGGGTCCACTGCCTTTAAATGTAAATGTATTATGAGAATAAACCATTTTTTTTTTTTTATTTAGTTTTTATTATTTAACATTTATTTCATCGTTGTCCATTCATCTTACAATACATAGATTAACATTACATTCAGTGACGCAATAACATGTTTATGATAAAGTAGGCTATTACAATGTATACGCAATATAAATAATAGATTAATAACAATTTTATAATAACCATGCAGACATTAGATGTGAATAGGGAGGGTTGGGGGGGGGGGGCTTTTGGATGTGATAAACTCTATATTGTGCGATTAATACTAATGCTCTGTTTTGTCAACAACAGGTAAAGGAGATGTATTTGGCGGGAAAGCCGGTAGTGGTATGTTTCCTTTAGATTCTTAAAAAAATTAATTGTTTAATAATATTTGATGATGAGAATAATTTACTAAGTGACTGCCAGTTATAGCGGAAGAGAAATAGCAATTTCTTGTGTTTGGTGGTTTTTGTTTGCTCTTGTAATGGGAGACTTTCTGGGACGATAGAGGGCAGCAGACTTACCGGGTAAATCCATTGTTCTCAGAATTATGCGCATGTTCAGAACTACGTAGACAATGGAAATTTATTTTACCCGGTATGTCTGCTGCCGCCTAGCGTTGGAAAGTCTCCTATTGTGTCATATCACTTTGCCTTATCACTTCAAAGACTCTGTTATAATGTGTGTATTATTTATTTCAATAGTAAGCATTGAACACTTACAGAGTCCGGCCCTTTCATGGCAAAACTCGAAAAATTACATTCTTGAAAAAACAACCCGAAATGCTGTTTTGTAAAAAAGAAAAAACGTGACGAAGTGTAACAGGAGGTCGAGATAGAACATGGTATAATTTATAATCCCAACCACAAATAGCATGCCGCTGAAACTTTGAATTTGCAAAAAAGTAAACCACCCCAATTTACCCAGAAACAAAGTTCGAGTTCTGTTTTGTAAAGGAATGGCTGAGACAATCAACGATGTTACTACACAAATAGATTATGAGTCAAACCAGCCTCAAGACAAAATTGTTTAATGTTAACCACGAACTGGATGAAATTGAAGAGAAGTTTAGAGACAGTAAATCAACGGTGTTGTGTAAATATTTGGGGAAGTCCCCCCCCCCTGTTTTTATTATAGGCCTTTCGTGATGTTATGTTGTTTACATACAACACCAGACGTACAGTATGGAGGACGGAAAGTGGCCATCTGCTTTTCTGGTATCAGAAATGCAGAAAAGCAGATTTTATGGTTGTTTTACATGAATTTTTCTCCTTTTCTACTTTTCTGCTACCAGAAAAGCAGATTGAACGTTTTGTGAAAATGCATTTTCTACGTTTCTACTTTTCTGTTACCAGAAAAGCAGGTTTTACCTTTTCTCCTAATGCTGGCGGACGAAAAGTGGCCATTTGCATGTCTGCTACCAGAATAGTAGAAAAGCAGATTTAACGTTTTGTGAAAATGCCATTTTCTATTTCTTTGCTTTTCTGCCACCTGAAAAGCAGATTTACCCGGGCGGCCGAAAAGTGGCCATTTGCTTTTCTGCTATCAGAATATTAGAAAAGCAGAATTAACGTTTTGTGAAAATGCAATTTTCTATTTCTCTGCTTTTCAGCCACCTGAAAAGCAGATTTACTCGGGCGGCCGAAAAGTGGCCATCTCCTTTTCTCCTTTCAGATACCGGAAAATCATATTTTACCTATAGGTGGCCGAAAAGTGGCCATTTGCTTTTTTCGTTCAAAGGACCGCCCGTGAATATTTCAGTTTATTGAACAAGTCCAAACGTGTCACCTGTTTCATTTGACTCGGGAAACTGTATGACTGACCGTGTTTTTTATAAGAAAATAATCCTTGAAGTCTATTTTGGATGGTAGCCGTGAAACCTCCGCCAGAGTATTTCCTTTGAGATGCCGCGCCGCCTGCGTCTTCCAGTTTCGACTGACTGACGTGATTGGTTCCCCAACACAAACACAAACACAGTTCGGCGTCGTGCATTGTGCGCATTTTCATGGTTCACGTTCACGGGCCGTCCTTTGAAAGCGAGAAAGCAAATGGCCACATTTCTGCCACCTACTGCCTAGGTAAAATATGATTTTCCGGTCGGTATCTGAAAGAAGAAAAGGAGATGGCCACTTTTCGGCCGCCCAAGTAAAATCTGCTTTTCAGGTGGCTGAAAAACAGAGACTAAGAAAACTGCATTTTCACAAAACGTTCTGCTTTTCTACTATTCTGGTAGCAGGAAAGCAAATGACCACAGTTTCGGCCGCCAGAGTAAAATCTTTTTTTTCAGGTGGCAGAAAAGCAGAGAAAAAGAAAATTGCATTTTCACAAAACGTTAAGTCTGCTTTTCTACTATTCTGGTAGCAGAAAAGCAAATGACCACTTTTCGTCCGCAAGCATTAGGAGAAAAAGTAAAACATTCTTTTCTGGTAACAGAAAGTTAGAAACGTAGAAAATGCAATTTCACAAAACGTTCAATCTGCTTTTCAGGTAGCAGAAACGTAGAAAAGGAGAAAAATTCTCATATAGAAAACATAAATGCTGCTTTTCTGCTATTCCGATACCAGAAAAGCAGATGGCCACTTTCCGTCCTTCATAGTACAGGCAAACACTTCACACTCTTAAACTTCACATCGAAATAGTAAAATGACAAAAGCCATGTACACAGCCACGCGAGGATAACAATATTTTAATTGTTTTGTTTTCTGTAAAAAGATTAGTCACTAAGGCATTTGATACACAAAGGCATTTGGTACAAAATGTTGTAAAGATTGATTTTAAGAGTGAGCCCACTCTTTAACTGCTTCCTGGAGTGTTTTTGGTTTTACGCCCAGTGTTTGCCCGTTTTATGTCACCTTTGTCAGAATAATAATTCAATTGTGACAGTGTTTATAATTATTTAAAGGCACTAGGGATAAACAAAGTGGGATACACAAAGTGAACAGTGTTTATAATTATTTAAAGGCACTAGGGATAAACAAAGTGGGATACACAAAGTGAGCAGACTGTCCAGTTCCTTTTACATTATTGATTGATTTATTTATTTTGCTTTTCATTCCAGTTGGTGGACTCTTCGCAGGAGAGACAAGAGTGACTGATTTATTCGAGAAAGAATTTCGAGGTAAACCATTTATTATGAAAACATTTTGAAATGATTGACTAGTGGCTTTGCCTGTGTAGAATTTTCGTAGTCAAAATGGATATGACGTCATTATCATGCAAACCTATTATTTTGACGTAGGTCAAGACCGTATGCCGCCCTCTGTTGAAACCATGGACCAGAAGAAGACGTCACACACGGGGGACCCACTCCTAGATTATTTCTTGACAATGTACCTTGACGGGAAAGAGATCTCGTGGTACAGCGAAGTGAACAACAGGGGAATTCTGATGGAAGCTTTAAAGGGCAAGTATTAAATTTTAGTTTAATGAGTTGCTTTTTGAAGGCACTGGATATTTGTTGGCATAAAAAACTTGTTAGCGATCAGTGTTGATAGTACAAAACATTGTGAGAAATGGCTCCCCCTGAAGTAAAATAGTTTTCGGGAAAGAAGCAATTTTCCATGAATTTGATTTCGGGACCTGATTGTGAGGTCCCGAAATCAAGCATCTAAAACACAACTTCGTGCGACAAGGGTGTTTTTTCGTTCATTACCATCTCGCAACTTCGATGACAAATTGAGTTAAAATTTCACAGGTTTGTTATTTTTTGCATAAGTTTATGTTGAGTTACACCAAGTGAAAAGACTGGTATTTGACAAATTGCCATTAGTGTCCAGTGACTTTAAAGATTTGTTTACCTCACAATCCGTTAAACGTTTGGGGTTCTTTTTTGCTATTCCAAGCGACTGTTTTGATGAAATCGGTTCAGCTCATTTTACACTCTTTTCAGTGTTTCTTGTTGATTGTTCCTTTATCAACTTTTGGTTTACTGATTCTGCCATATTCAATCATGGTTTATTTTTTATGCTATCATTTATTGCAATATTGCATATCGAGGCTTTATTTGATTTCTGTTTCTTTCATTTGCATTTTGTATTTTATGTATTTTTGTAAAAAATATAAACATATTTATTGTATTGAATGACAGCATTGAAATAAATGTTATTAAAAGAATGAGTGAATGAACTTGTTTTTTTGCTTACATTTATTTTAAATAATTACCAATGGTGTCTAGTGCCTTTAGTAAGGTAATTCATGTTAAAACATTAATGTTTACAGATTTTATGACCATGATGCTTGAAACCGACGTTCAAATCAAGTGGGACAACGATGTGAAAAAGACGAACGGTACGGCCGTCATTGCGTCCAAACCAAACACCGAGCATGACATCACTTTGTCCGATTGGCTCACCATAGTTGCAAAATTCTCCAACAAAGGCGTTAAGTTGAACTTTGGCAGCACCCACTCAGTAATGTATGGCGTGCCCGTACTGTCAAATCTCAGAACACTTCTACATGCCCCGATTTGGTTACATGCAAATATTTTACCCGGTCCGAACAGCAATGATTTCACCGTGAACCACGAAACTTTTGTCAAGATGATTAGCACCAGTAGTCAGTTACCCAAACTATCCCTATCCCTTGGATGGTCCACGGCATGGAGCCCTGACCCCATCCAACAAAGATACAGTTGGCAACAAGTCATTGCAATGGCCAAAGTTTGTGCCACAACCAAGTTACCTGTTTCGTTTTCAGTGAGGGCTGTTTTCGCGGGAAAATCAACCCGTCAGCTGAAGTGGTTGCTTAGCCTCGCCAGTCGGTTCACAGTAAACATCTGGGCAGATAAATATGACATCATTCCCGTTGCTGAACTCGTCTACGTCCGACAGGTCATGGACCCCAAGAAAGTATTCTACGACCTTCCCTCAAGCATTCTGGACAATATAAAACAAGTTTCCCCAGGCACCAAGTTCTCCGTGAGTTCCGACGATAAGAACGGTCCAGTCTGGAACCGGAACCTATGGGATCCGATTCTTATAAACGAGAACTCCATAGCGTTTCTCGGCAAGGAGCAAGCCGTGTTGGACGGATCCGGGAGCTGGCTCGTCTCAAAAGTTCCGTACAAACCGGAGATGAAGACCACACGGACCATAGTTGTAAGCGGGAGAGTGCAATTTGTAGACGCCGATACAGCCGCTCCGTCTGCAGGGAAATCTGGAGTATACATCTACATACGGAGCACTGGGGTAAATCCGCCTGACCCGGCTGAAGTTCAAGGAATGAGACTAATGATCTCACAGGACGGATCGCTCATGTTATCCCCTTCAAACTTGAACCAAGCTGGTGCCTATAACATGCAATCCACCGCTAAATTACCAACAAGCGATTGCTACGATTTTCAACTGGTTGACAGAGGCGAAACGTATCCGATATACTGTAAGGTGAAGCTACGACAATGCGGACTGCATACAGTAGACGGTGATGGTGAAGCGGGAACCAGTCAGAAGGCGAGCGTTGAGCTTCATATGAACGTACCGTACGAATCGGAAAAGCAGCTATTTTATGTCGCTGTTAATGGCGGCAGCGACAAAAGTGCTGTTATAATTGACGGTCTTTCAGTGGACGAAAGAGTGATCACGAACTAGTCGTCGGGTCAGTATCAGGGCCCAATTTCATAAAGCTGTCCAGCAAAATATTACAACTTAACAATATTTTTGCCAATCAAAAATTGAATGCGGCGGCATCATTAACAACAATGTACATGTGTTTGTAAACTAATTCGATTTTGGCTGGCAACCTGTTTCTGTTAAGCAATACCTTTCTGTGCTTAGCAGGTTTGTATGCTTACAGGCGTTATGACATTGGGCGCTGGTTGACGTTGGGGTAAGGGGGGGGGGATGGATGCTGTGCTGAAAACAAGTGTCCTTTGTTTGATAAAATGACAAGTGGCCTTATGTCATAAAGACGCAAAAGTGATGTACTCTACTAGCGTGCTAGGGAAATTTATTTGACGATGGGAGTCATAGTCCTACAACTGTTGTCTTTATTCATGTTCTTGTATATTTATTTGTAGAGGTGTTTGTTTGTTTGTTTGCTCAAATTGAGAGATTAATTTTAAATTTGATGACAATCTCTCTGCTCCGTGCATCACGGCACTTCGTGGCCCTCTATTGACTAAAGTACATTATAGCAACTGGTCAATTAGACTGGTCCCCTGTCTTTATCCGCAAGGATAAGACAGGTATGCTTTTCAGAACCAGTGATTTCATCGGATACAGTAATTTTATTGGATACACGTGCAGTGACGTAAGCTTCCTATATCTGTCTTTTGATTGGTCCGACGTGACGGTTGGAAGCTTCACTTTCTCAGTGGGTGCGTTCGTTTAGCTTCCCTGGGTCGACCCCGGTATGTGGCGTTTTTTTTTATATAGGACGAACTTGGGTAATTATCTGCACACGTTCGTCCTGGAAAAAGAAAACGCCACACACCAGGGTCGACCCAGGGAAGCTAAACGAACGCACCCAATGTAAAATGGATGACATAGTGATAAAATGAAATATTGTTAGGAATCCGAAGAGAGGGCGCCATCAATTTGTGCACGGAGCGGTTAAAATCCAGAGAGCATTATTTCACAAGGACTTTGAAACAATTCCACCTTTGATTTTTCGACTATCGCCAATATTTCTGGTGATTTTTTATTTAACAGTTTGTTTGTGAATTTCGTGCATTTCTAAGACCGGAGTGAACGATGTTTTTGAATGGTGTAGTGGCCCCGCTCACCTTAAAAAAAAAGGGAGGAATCAGTTATTTTGCAGGAAAAATAAGTTTAAGGAATATAATGTTATGCCCCTTGGGAATTCAAATGGGCAATTGCTAGTTAAAATTGTTAAAACGTTTTGAGGCTCACGAACAGCATTAAAGGCAGTGGACACTATTGGTATTTACTCAAAATAATTTTCAGCATAAAACCTCAATTGGTAACGAGTAATGGGGAGAGGTTGACAATATCAAACATTGTGAGAAACGGCTCCCTCTGAAGTGACGTAGTTTTCGAGAAAGAAGTTATTTTCGACGAATTTGATTTTGAGACCTCAAGTTGAGAGTTTGATGTCTCGAAATGAAACATCTGAAGCACACAACTTCGTGTGATAAGGGTGTTTTTTTATTTCATTATTATCTCGCAACTTCGACGACCAATTGAGCTCAAATTTTCACAGGTTTGTTATTTTATGCATTATGTTGAGATACACCTAGTGAGAAGACTGGTCTATGACTATTACCAATAGTGTCCAGAGTCTTTAATGTAATTGGAATATGAAACCACTTTGTACTTAGAATATTTTCTAATCAATTAAAAAATGGTTGTGCTCACGGAACGGGAAAATAAACGACAAATCCACCCACTCTCGAAACTGCGTTTGCAAATTATTTATAAGCTTCTTAAAACCATCACTCATCGTGTCAATTTTCTGCGTCTATAAAACTGTATCAAATTAGTGGATTAAAAAAAATGCATTGTTCAGTCATTTAACTTTTTGAAAGCCTTCGTGTTCAAAATGATTTAGTTTTGTTTCTGTCACTCATACAAAGAGAATGCAATGGCGGCAGACTTCGACATGCAAAATGTTAAATACAAAATATGACACAATCAGTCAAATAACAGTTTTACTCTAACATAAAAAAAACAAAGTTTCGAAATAAATTTGTGAATAAACATTTATCTTACACTAGCGTCATCAGAACCTGTAGCCTACGTCTTAAATTTCGAAAACTAAGTTGGGTCTATTGAACCATTCCGACACCAGGAAAATGTTGCTCTCATAACCAGTTCTAATCATTTCTATTATTTGTCACACAGACTGCCTTTCCAGGTACTTCTAATTATTTTACATGAGTTCCGGTACATCAAGGAGATAGACTTGTTGACAAGTCGTAAGGTTTTTGTCGCTGTGATAGCGTTCCGCCTATCCGCGATTCTCGCGATAATGGCGATGTTCTTTCACAATATAAACGACTTGTTCACAAGTCTATACAAGGAGACGGTGTTTTAAACTTTACTTTGTGCTCAAACTGAACCAGAAGTGGGTCAATTTTACGTAGTCTCCTGAACAAAATCCCTTTATTTTGCTTCTTTGTCAGCCGTAATCCAGGTCATGATTTTGACCTGGAATTTTGTTGAGTGTATGTACTTTCAGACATCAGTTTTTTTTAGGTAAAATGTGAGATTGTTGAAATTGTTTATTTCCTCTGTGACGGTATCATGGGCGCAGACTCTGACGTCTCGCCGGTATCGTGTTCCATGTCCACTGCATTATGGTACTCTTTACACGTATTTCCCCGGTAGTCCATGGGAACCAGTGATATATCCGATTCGGGATTAGTAAATGCATCCATGTGCGAGTTAACCACCAGCAGTTTCTTGCTATTTCTGCTTGCATTGGCTGCCGCAACTCTATCCGTTTTAGACTTCTTCTGCCTCATCGACGAGGAGAACGTCTTTTTGTTCGTACCGAGTCCCAAGTCGACCTCTTCGTCGTCGATGACGTTGCCGGCGATTTTACCATCGACAGGGACGAAAACGGTGGCACATGTTGGGTTACTGATGACCTGTACGGCGTCTATGTTATGTAGAATGACCTCGGGGTTACTGTGCCGTGGGGTTTTCTTGCAGCCGAATTTACAGCAGCAGGCAAAGGCAATGGCGAATAAAAGCAGGACGACCAGAACGATTAAAGGGATGACCCAGTTCCACGGGATGGAGTACCACACCATCCTGATTACGGCTCAGGGTGAAGGGAGTTTCCTGGCTCTCTGAAAAGAGAAAGATAAGAACAGACGGATTTCAAGGTTTAGTCTGTTTCATTCGATATACGACCTTTGATAATGTCGACACTCCCACTCGAATCGGGGCTGGGGGAAAAGGGGGGGGGGGCTGATGAGAGAAACCACGCACCAAAAACTTATGTCAATTGTGCGAATTAAACTTGGCACAAACCATCAGGCAGAGTGCCAGTTGGCCTTGCTCTTGTTGAAGTGCAACATCATAACATGACCATGGGTACCACGTGTACCAGTGATTATTTCCTTTAATTGGAAAAGGAAGCACGGATTTATGACAAATTTTCAAAAAAATTACCTAAAAGTAAAAATACCTCTGAGAAAATGAATCACCCAACTATTCCGTATAATTAGAAAAAGAGGGAGTGATAACATTTAAGAATTGCGTCCCAGAATTTATGAAATGATTTGTACTTTTCAAGAATTTAGCTGTGTCGCCCAAATGCGGATGGATGGGTCTGGGATTTATCGCCCATTTGGGAATTTGTGAGATTGTTAGACTCCGGTTGTCTATATATGGACGTACTTGAGTTATGACGTCTAGAACTAAAGCCAATTGATTTTTCTGAAAACCCCGCGCAATTAATTTACAACTATGAAGTCGAGTTATAGGCCTTATTTTGTGGGTGGCAATATGGCGCTGGGATAGTGTCTTCATAATAATACACGAGGAACAGACCTTGTGGTGTTTGCGAGAGTGGTAGTATGACGTCGGGATTGCGTCTTCATTGTATATAGACAAGTAACATTTTTGTTGATGTCGCAGAATCGACAATGACAGGTGACGTTTAGTGTGACATGCCATGTCATTGCATTTTCTGCATCTCAGGTGACACAGCGTTTGTCAGTTTCCACATGTCATTGCGTGTCACACGACGTCATTGTAATAATAATATGAATGTGAATGCACATGTACATAGTCGGTAAAGAGTTCTAATGGAAACACACAACCAACTTTTGTAAAGAAGACAACCCATGTAAAAATTTCAGTTTTAGAGGTTGCTTGTTTAGTTGTTAACAATGATATAGCTTGTTAACTCATTATTCAACCAAAAACGTTAAAAAACTACACTTCTATTTATGTTCCCTGCTTTAATGTGTTCTTGGTCAATGTACATTTATCTATCTTACACATGTATGTTGTTTTCATAACATTTTTAACTTTTAAAATAGGTTTTGTAGATTTAATAGTTACGACTCGTGTTTCCTTTACTTGGTAATACGTTGTGCGGTTGGTCTGATTTTCGTTATTTTGTTCAGCGCTTTATATAGGTATAGTTTTCACGTAAGGCATGCTATAAACCTTACTGCACTTGTATATGCGTGTCGAGTTTTGTCTGCCGACTATTCTAATGCCATGAATTCCGGTACGATTACTGAGGTTTGTACACACCAATTAAAAATGGCCGCCGTCTTGCAAGCACACAAGTCAGTGTATAAGTCAAGTTGACACAAAGTGAGGAAGTTAAGGAAATGATACTTACTCGAGAATATCGGATCTGTTTTCATGCAATGTCGACTTGAAGCTAGAAGTGTTGTCAATTGATTCTTCTTACATCAGTAAATTAAAATAACTTTATAGAGTCTTCCTCAAACATCCACTTCCCTCTAAAACAGCCCTAATTACTACAAAGTTATTAATCAAAAATGTGCATAACTTCGGTTACTATTGGTTGTATACTCAGAGTCAACCTACACTGAAAGACTGCGTATACGTGCACATGCGCACCGTACCGTTGTGGCGTTTCCGTTTAGGGTGCGTGAACCAATTTTTATTAATTGCAGCCAGGAAGTTTAATTTAAGTTTCTAAATATAAACTCTTTGCTCCGTGTGCGTCTGGAAGCTGCTTTAGTTGTTTCTAGAATAGACAGACAGTTGCTAAGATGGTTCCGTTAAAGGCACCCTAATGGGTACATTTTGGGACCGAGGGGTAGAGGGGTGGTCCCTATATGATGGAGGGGAGGGTGTGGCTGGGGGGTAATGATGGATCACAGCTTCAAATGTGGGTTGCGGACGACTAAACAAAACACAAACTGTAAATTTGAAATACATACCGGGCCGACGAGGCGCAATTCTTTAATAACAGACTTCACCTAGTCCTTCAATTGTAAATTGAATTCAAGCCGGGCCGATATGAGGCACAATTCTTTAGTAAAAGACTTCACCTAGTCCTTAAAGTATTTTATATCCAAGTGTTGATCTCACCGGATACATTGCGCGTGAAAGCCCCACATCGAACCAACTGACTTGTTTGTGTGATACAACTATCTCCTCTCCAGTAATTCGTGTTGTGGACAGTAGCTCGTGTTGTGATATCTACATTACAAAATGAACGTAGATAGTCAAGACTAGGGTACACCACGCCCCATATAGAGCACTAAATAGATAAACAATGTGTAATAAAGAGAAGAACCAGGGTTAAAACAACTGAATGACTACATCATGTCTCGAGATAACCCACATAAACTTCTCAGAGGTGCCCTGTGCTTTTGCTGTGGTGCCCTTTGCAACTTTCCAGTACAAAGTTACGTGTTCCTCATAGAGATGACCCTGACCAGAGCCAAGTTTACTCGCTCCTTCAAGAGCCAAGTTCAAGGCTTGTTACATTGACCCGGCTTCAGCCATCTCCAGTTCACTCACAACTTGCAAGATGCGAAGCTGTGCGGACGTCTTAAGTCTACCAGGTACCCTCCTCATTTTGGGCACCAGACTCAAACAAAACAGCATATCCTCATCCAGGTTGTCTGGTTTCCTACCTCCTTCGTACATTGTATACGTGTCATTTACATGCTGAATTGTGTTCATCACTGTCGACCCTATACTGGTGTCCCTTTCGACTGGCTGCGCATGCGACCACGATCGTGTCGGTGGTGGGTGTTGTCGTTGGTGTTGTTGTGGGGAGTCGTCTATGTTAATGGTCTCGGGTTCGAACGCCGGCTCAACCTTTGGGAAGTCTTGACTGGTACTCGGGATGTTCAGTTGGTGCACGTCTTCATCGTCGTCAATTACCTGGTCGATCTCATCCTCGTCCTCTTCCTCCCAGTAGGCAGCCGCTAAGAATGGAACAAACACGCAGAAAACATCCTACTTTAAAGGCAGTGGACACTATTGGTAATTACTCAAAATAATTATTAGCATAAAACCTTTGGTGACGAGTAATAGGGAGACTAGGTTGGCGGTATAAAACATTGTGAGGAACAGCTCCCTCTGAAATGACGTAGTTTTCGACAAAGAAGTAATTTTCCACGGATTTGATTTCGAGACCTCAGATTTAGAATTTTGAGGTCTCGAAATCAAGCATCTTCGTGTGACCATGGTGCGACAAGGGTGTTTTTTTCCTTCGCTAATTTATTGCAACTTTGACGACCGATTGAGGTTAAACTTTCACAGGTTTGTTATTTTATGCATATGTTGAGATACACCAAGTGTAAAGACTGGTCTTTGACGATTACCAATAGTGTACAGTGTCTTCAAACAATCGATGGCTCAAATCAAAGGTATATTTTCCCGATGTTTGAGAAGAATACATTTATCACTCGGGCTATTCATATCACGTTTTCGAGAAAATGCACGCCAGATTGGTGTACAATGCCGTGAATTTTAAGCTCGGTCGTTTCATGATGTCAATTAGTATTTCTATATATACTTTCCGATAATTTCAAATCATTTTTCAAAAACAGCAGAAGATGACTAGATTAAGCTCGAAACGTTGAGACAAATCATTTAACAACTTTAAGAAGCTATTTAAGAAGCTAGTCCAGGCCGATTTTCTACCTAACCCAGAAAGCAGAACAAACTGTTCTGCCAGAAAAGAGTTGTTCTTTTCAGAACTGAGAAGTCTCCCGAGTTCCAATTCTACTCAGCTGGTAGAATTTAAAGCAAATAGTCCTCGAAAAAAAATATACCCGGCAAGTAGATACACACAACATGGTCACGTTGCCGCAAACCATATACATTGTAATGTAGACACTTCCACACTATGCAATGCCTCAAATACCATCATAATTAATGTCCGAATCGCCGTTTTGTGTTTTGTTGTTCAGACATGTTTTAAACAATACACAGCCGTATCCGCTATACACCTGCAGCTCATACAGACTGGATATAACGCACGATCACCCAAGTCAAAGGTCAATATGAAACCTGTGTAATACCTCTACATACATATCGGGTATACAGACAATCCTTGTCTGTGTGCCATGGTTTGTACCTACCAGATGGACCCTGCATAGCGTCATCATACGTCACTGCCTTTGATTTCCTGTGCTTAATATGCACAATTAGCCATCGAAGAAACTCATATTTAGGTTTGATAGCAATACCGCTACTACTGCTGTCCAGTCCACCTCGAAAATATCGGATACTTTTCAAATATCTTGAGAACGATGTACGAATGTTGTTGTAGCGTGTGTGCACGGTTGTCACGTCTGAGTGTAGCTCATTGGCAATCGCCAACCAGGCTTTACGTTTGTAGAATGGGCTTTTATAATCTAGGCAGGATTTATTGTAGATGCCCTCATATTTCCTGATGGCCGTCATGAGTTCTTGGTTACTGCATGAAGCTATGTTCACCATCTCCATTTTGAGTTTGCGATGTTAGTATCAATCAGATACAGTCATGAACAAAGAGCCTCGTGCATAATCTATACGCGAAGTGTTTCGTCAGCATACACAGAGCGGTAGTCGCGGTCTTGTGTTGTATGCATGCAGCATTATAATTGTCTGTGTCGAGTTTGGGGTACACACGGCCGTACGGAAAGCAGACGCGGGAAACTGTTTGCGTTGTGACGTGCAATCTGCCTGAAGGCCACTTCAAGGTGTTGGCTTTCAATCAGCTATTTCTACAGGGGCTGTTGTTACTTTTACTCCTGGGGCTGAAACAGGGTTACCCCCTGTAGTCCATTCGGATGTAGGCTTGGGTATCATCCTCCATGATCCATCAAAGCCTGGCTAGATAGCAGAAAGCACTACTCCCAAACTTTATCGAAACACAGGTCATTTTTTAGGAATTTCAACTCTTCTACGGACCTATTAATAAAATGCCACAGACGAACGACTGCATTATTATGGTTTATTTTATAGAAAAGGACATACAAATTATAGGCCTATCTTTAGGTAAGCAGTTTGTCTGTACATTAAAATTGCCACTGACATGCTTTTCAATGGGGAATACATTTTCTTCTAAATCGATTCAAGAAAGGGAATCGAAACAAAACTTCAGGAACATTTTTGAGGATGGCAGAACAACAAATTGCGGTTGGAGCAGCTCGCTCGGCCCTTCCGTTGCAACAAAGGCTAACTTTGGGTTTCTTACAATGTAACTTTTGGGTAAATTGAAGCGTGTTTTTTCCCATTTATAAGTTCAAAGACATATAGTGGTCAATCAAGAATGCGCCTCCATTTTGGCGAAGTGATAGAAAACCTATACTGGGGCAATACTGGCCTAGGGAAGATACACCATTCCGGGCAAAATGGTAGAAAACTTTTTGTGAAGGCACACCATTTCGGCAAAATGATGAACCTTTAATGGGCCAATGCTGGTTTTGTAGCGGTGCATCATTTTGGGAAAATGGTATAGCAAACCTGCACTGGTCCAATACTGGTTTTGCGGCACACCATTTGGGAAAACAGGCAGAAAACCTCTCATTGAGCTAATACTGGTTTTGTAGCTGCACACCATTTTTTGTCAAAATGGTATCATATAGAAAACTTTTTCTTTATACGGGTTTGTTGTCATTTTTCTGTTGATTTGCAGTATTGTTGTATTTTATTTGTAGAAAAGGCTTCTATGAAGCATTGTATGTGTCAACTGGATATTTTTACAGCATATAGTTGTAAGTTAAGAATAAGTGTAATTTGTACATGACAAACGTTTTTATTTATGAAAATAATAAACAATTTGTGTTAACATTTGAAGCCAAATAGTTGTGTGATCAGTATTTTGGACTTGCTGTTTCTTGTATTTGTATGGTCAATTTTGTTATACACAGTTATTTATGAAAAAACAGTGCACACTTTTAAAGGAAGTTAACAATTTCTGTTAAACTTTTTGACTGTGAGATATTTGAGTAAAATGCATGGTTTTTAACATGGGTATAAAACCGAAAATATGAGCATAGTTAAACCGTTTTGAAGAAATTCAGAAGTAAAAACTGGAAACACCCATTTCCAATTTTGTTGAAATGTTTCCAATACTGTTACATGGTTGTACCTGCAAGTTTACTATTATTTTATTTATAGTTTCTTCTTATAACAAGGATCTCTTGCCAATAATTGTAGCATGGTTGTACAAAATATGCCTCGTGTGAAAGGACAAACAAAATTCTATTGTCCAAGGTTTTTTGTAAAATCTCGTCAAACATACATTTTACAACCATGCTAAAACAAAGCGAGGGACCCCTGTTACATTGCTGTCGTGTGAATAGCGCTTTTGACAAGATTTTGTAAGAGAACTTGGATAGTAGATTTGTGTTGTCCTTTTACACGAGGTACATTTTGTAAAGTTTTACAACCGTGCTACAATTTAGCATGGTACTCTTGATAAATTGCTCTCGTGTGAAAGGGGTATAGTCTGATGTCAATTACATTAGTATTTTCTTCTCCCTTACATGGAGTGAGTGAGGGTGTCAGATCTCTGTGTAATTTCTTTTTCTGCATTTGTATGGACTTTTCTGTCTTCTTTTTGTTGAATAATGTTTGATGAAAAACCACAAACAGAAATGCCTGCATAAACTTTTTTTTTTTTTTTTTTTTTTCAAGAGCGTTGGATTGATAATCCACGCTCTGTGATCCGAGGGAAATGTTCGTCTTTGTAAACTTGAAAATAATATGGCAATACAAATTTAGGTATTATAAATATTTAAATTAATGTGTTGGGGTTGAGCAGCAATTACTTTCATGATGAGAAAGTCGATAGGCCTATTAGCATGTGTAGTCTTCGCCCAAGACGTAAAATGCTTGATAGTGGACAGTTGTACGCTCCATGTCTGTGGTACGCTCAGATAGTTGTAAATCGGTGTAGCGCGCCCTCTTGCGGAGTTGACTGGCGAGTTTGACTGGATGGCAAACTTGACCTTCAACACTGTTTTTCTGCCTCAAATTTTAACCCTTGGTTTTATAAACCACAATAAAAGTACTTCATTTGTGCTTCTTAAGATATAAATTAAAATGAAAAGCGTACACAATGTATCATTTCAACGTACGAGTCACAGCCCCTCCGATGCCCCCCCAAAAAACAACAACAACAAATAACCACTCCCCCAGCCTCTCTCTTCTTAGCCGCTGTCCGTGTCCTCTATCAGCCTCGTTTTTACGCTCCACCCCGTGTTCAAACAACCCGTTTAATTGTGAAATCGCGATTCTGCCACACGGGATAGAGGACGCCTAAGAATAGTTTCATAGAAGCAAAATTCATCATGGCGCCGATATCGCAGGTAAGCGAGATAAACCTCAAAATTGTTGGCGATTTCAGGGTATTTGAAGAATGAATTAATGATTTCACTTTAGAAATATTGGATCAACGAATGTGACATTAGCTACATATACTATTGGTTATGAATTTGAGGTGAAGTTATAGCTAAATAAAGAAGTAACTATGTGGTCCCCCCGTTGTTGGCAACGATAAACAACGCATAGTCAGACATGGGCCACGGCCCTTAACCAGTTGTGGTATGGCATGTATGGTAAACGAACCTTTCAACAAATTTGTTTATGTTTTCCTTTGCAACTAATTGCTAATGGATTCTTTCTTTTCTGAAGCCTAATTACCCCATTTAGGACTAGAGGAAAAACTAACAGTAAGGTTCCGTTATCTGGGTGGTGGTCTTGGCATTAATTTTGGGGGTGGTTTTATTTTTACATTTGTTTTTTTTACAATACTAATTTGTTTTTTAAATATTATTACTATATAAAAATAATAGGCCCTACATGTTTTGGATAAGTTTCCAAAGGCCCCCTATGGCACCACCACTTTTTCATTCGATATGAATAAATAATTATCTAGTTCACATATTAGTATTACATAAACAATGAGTATCCCCTTTTTGTAAACATGAGTGAAAAAGTGGTGGCGCCATTCGGAAAGTTATCCAAAAAGGGGCGAGTCATGTATTATTAATGTTTTACTTTGAATAGTCATTGTTAACAAACAAAAAGGGATTGTAGCCGGGACTGACTGTCACTGCAGTGTGTGTGCATGGAGGTAGTGTGACTGTAAACATTTTTTTTGTAATGTAACTTTCTTTTGCGGTACAACTACAAGTACCACAACAACTTACAATTTACAAATGTACAATTATATTATTATGAAACTGTAGTTTGTGCGCATTTGCTGGCTGTCACATGAATTCAAAAAGGCGTCATTACTCATAGAGGATGCATTTATTCCATGTACAGCCATGACGTTTTATACTGTGTAGCGTCACTATTCACTACATCTAATGTTGTTTGTGTCAAAACACTTTATAAGATTGTGTGAGGAATCACAAACCAGTCTAAAGTAAGAAAATTCTATCTTCCACTTTTTCATTCATGATTTTGTTTTGGTCACAATGAGTGACAATGTGCATTAGATTCTGCATTTTTATTTGAGAAAAAAAAGGTGACGATTTAAAACTAATTATGTTTTGTTTTAATTTTTTTTATAATTTTTTACAGGATATGGAAGACAAAAGTCAACGGACAACAATTGCGTTTGACGTATCAAAAAGAGAACTCTTCACACCGCAGAATGGCTTCAAGAGTCTACATAAAAAGCTACGTAGCAATTGGAAGATCACCAGGTACATTAAGACACCTCATGGTCAAGAGAGGGGAGAAATTAACTCTTTTGTTTTAAATTTTCAGTCTCGCCTTAAAGGATTTGGGTACTTTTTCAAAATGTCCATAGATTTACATTTAATTTACAGGGTTTGAAGATAATGATAGTGGAAAGCTTCCCTTAAAATATTACTTACTGAGGTGCTGTAGTTCATGAGACCAAAATTATTTTCATGACATTGTTTTACTCATTTCCCAAAAACTACAGCACCTCAGCACGTAATATTTGAAGGGAAGCTTTCTACTATCATTATCTTCAAACTGTGTAAGTTTAGTGTAAATCTGTGGACATTTTTTTTTTTTTTTCCTACAAAAAGTACATACACCCTTTAAAGGAAAACATTAATAAAAAAAATTACTAAAGAAGCGCCCAAAAAATTCAGAAAAATAATACTGCACATGGACAGACACACTTTAAATTTGGTTAAAAAAAACTTCAATGTAAAATTTGCCATGTCATTGCCGAGCCGATAAGAGCACCACATACATGCACTGGTGTTTTTAATGAGTGAAAAGAGTGAGGCCGTATTCGAATTGGCGGCTACGGCTACGGCTGGATGGCCGCGTCGTCATGCATTGAAGTATAGGACGCCCTTAGCAACACCCCTGGCAACGGTCGTAGCCACAGCCGTAGCCACCAATTCGGACACGACCTAAGTCTTATAAATTCAATTAGTACCACATTCCTTGCAGGAAAATAGTGATTGTTGAAGCGCTCTGAGCGTCACCCTCTGACCGATATGAGCGCTATATTACAAGCCACTATTATTATTATTATTACTAAAGAATATTTGTAATTGTCAAAGACCAGTCTTCTCACTTGGTGTAGCTCAACATATTACATGAAATAACAAAACTGAAAATTTGAGCTCAATTGGTCGTTGAAGTTGCGAGATGATAATGAAAGCAATAACACCCTTGTCACGCGAAGTTGTGTGTTTTCAGATGCCTGATTTTGAGACCTCAAAATCTAATTCTGAGGTCTCAAAATCAAATTCGTGGAAAATTACTTCTTTCTTGAAAACTATGTTACTTCAGAAATAGCAGTTTCTCACATTGTTATATACAATCAACAGCTCCCCATTAGTCGTTACCAAGTAAGTTTGAGTGCTAATGATAATTTTGAGTAATTACCAATAGTGTCCACTGCCTTTCAGACGTTTCCACCTGTTTTAATGATTGTATTTTGATTGATTGTTACAGTCAAAAGGATGAGATTACTGAAGAGAAGCTTGCTAATGTTAAGGTGTTCGTCTTGGCGGGACCCCGAGAGAAATTCACTGCCCCAGAGGTTTGTATTCAAATTCAGTTCATTCCACAATGATTTTGTTTCACCAAAAGTTATTACGTTATAAACCCGAAAAGAAAACCAACATGGTAAAGTTTAGGTGATCCCTCTGCTGCCGCTTTCCAGGTGTTGTTTTAAACATTGGTGACAGTGTTGTAGGTCTCGAGACCTGGTCTCGGTCTCGAGACCGTCTTAAGACTTTTTTGGGGTTTCTCTGTCTTGGTCTCGGTCTTGGATGGGGATGTCTCCCCATTAGTCTCGGTCTTGGACTTAGAGGTTTCTACTACAACACTGGTTGGTGTGTTCCCTGGCTATATGGCAGTTACAGGCTGTATGGCACCCCTGAACAAAAACCCTACAAATTTCACGTAGGGAGACCTCTGACACTTGGGGTGGATACATGTAGTTCAGTTGGTTGACCACTGGTACATTATTCCAAGGGTCATTTCTGTATAATTATCACAAAATGCCTAGATTATGCTAGTATTGTTCATTTTTTGGGATGACATTTTTTCAGTAAAATTTAGTTTTGTGTCAAGAAATTGGGATACTATGTTAACATACAAGATTTGAAAATTTCGTATCTGTACGATGCTTAAAACTAAAATCCGATAAGCAAAACTAGGGAGGATATGAGTGAGTGGTATTTTTGTTGATAAGCCTAGTTTTTGTTCTTGAGCAGCTCTATGACATTGGGCGCTGTCAAAGGAAAAAACTCCGAACCTAAATACATGGTTATGTTGTTTACTGCCGAATTCTGTGCTTATGATCACCATTCTCTGCTTACAGTGCAAGCGCAACATTTTTGCACTAGCTGTTTCAGCCTTAAAAACCAAGTAACGTGGAGTACGCACACACAAGCAAAAATTCACTTGTGAAATTAGGCTCAGGTCTCTTTCTGAGCCAAAAAAAACCCCATAATTCTTTGGTCACATAATTAACAAATATTTGTCCTTCTTGTTTCAGTTTGAAGTCATCAAGAAGTTTGTTGACGGAGGAGGAAGCGTTCTTGTCATGATGGGGGAAGGTGGAGAGAGTAAATTCGACACAAATATTAACTTCTTATTGGAGGAGTACGGCATTATGGTCAACAATGGTAAAAATTTCATTGTAATCTTGTCCTTAAATTCTTGTCTTAAATTAATTCTAAATATTTAGCGTTCCATTTACCAGGCTTCTTATTCTTCCAGTTTTATCTGACTGCTGATTTTGCCCTCATGAACATATTGTAATAGCTTTTCGAAGTTTTAAATTTGTGATTTATAAAAATGTTTTGTTTCAAAATAGATAGTGTAGTCAGGACATCCTACTACAAATATTTTCATCCGAAGGAAGCACTGGTGGCGAACGGAGTCTTAAACAGGTCAGTGGGACTTTACAGTATGTAAAAAGTAACTTGCAGATCGGACCTCAGGTTCGTAGTTTTAGTGTAGGGCCAGTAAACTTGTGACTAGACAAAAACTACTGCAATTTTATGGAGAGAAATGTCTGATTCCCAAAATAAATATCGATGTTTGTGCTCACCCCACTTAAGAATAAACCAATCCATTAGGCTCCGCCCACCACGCACGTGTGAGTAAGAACACATGGGCCTCTCTAGACCATTTTGCACAACTCTGCCGCGCGCACCAAGTATACGCGCACGCATGTTGGACCTTACTTTGTCGGACTTTTGATTGCGCGATGGGTTGTGATTGGTCAATACGTAATAGGGCGGGGCTTAATGGATCAGTCTATTGTACTAGAGTTTCCTAAAAACTCTCCTAAAGACATTGCTTTTTTTTTCTTCTAAAAAATTTGATAACTAATGATGCTGAAACTTCTACAGGTAAATTATTTCAAACATCTTCGATCACAGTGAGTAGGGATTCATGTCATGGCCAAAACTTGATCTACAAAAGGTATCAAAAACCTTTAAGGATACAAGTGTCTTGCTTAGGGACACAAACACACACACTCAGCTGATAAGAAACACCAGAGCTTGTGTTCAGTGCACAGGACCGTTCACCACAACATGCCGATACCATTCAATCTGTGTCATCTTCAAAAGTTTCCAGTAGCCTTTAAGATTGTTTCTATAATTTCTGTCATGATCTCAGGGCAATCAGTGTATCAGCAGGAAAGATCGTTCAGAGCATCGGTGAAGATGAGGCTGGAAACGACACAAAGTAAGTAGCCATTCTAGTATCCTCTGTCAGAATTATAATAAAATCGCATCCCCCCCCCCACCTCAAAGGGGAGGGACAGTCACTAACTGCCAAGTTATGCATTTTTTAGTTACTCTGCGAATTTTTTTATTTTAAAACTAATTTTTCCTGACTTCCTTCATTATACGAGAAACAAAATAAAAAGTTTGAGTGGCCTTGATTTATTGGTTCACCCAGGCCAAGCAAAAACACCCGAGCAAGTCAGTGATTCACAGGGGTTTTCCCATTGCCTTGTGGCTACAGCCTAAGCTTAGGGGCAGTTTGGGTATTTAAAACTGTTATGCAAGCTTTTATTAGTGAATTGTGGTCATTGTTTTACAATCTCTGGACTGTCTGAAAGAAGTTCGCTTGGGGTCCATTTGTGTAGCGGTATATGCCCGCGTGCACCCAGTACATTATGGCGGTTGTTGACTGACACGAATGGTGATAGTTTTTTTTTTTATGAAAAAAATAGCCAGACACACAAAGCCTGAAGGCCACTTCAAGGTGTGGGCTACAATTATTTTATTCCAGAGGTCGTTGCCACCTACTCCTGGGGCTGAAACAGGAATACCCCCTTTACAGTCCATATGGATGTAGGCTCGGGTATCATCAGTCCGAAGCCTGGCTGGTAGAGCAGAAAGCACTACCTCCCCAATTTTATGTAGCAAGTGTCCCAACCAGGACTCGAACCACCACTCTGCTGATCAAACACCAGAACTTGAATCCGGTACTCTTAACCGCTCGGCCATGACGTGCCACGATAGTGTATGAAAATCGGTCACACCCACTGCAGAGTCAAGTTGGTCCCTCTGTTGCCGCTTCCAAAGTTGTAGCAAAAACTTGGGTGTGATCCCTGACGATGTGTGAATAACTGACTATCCATCAAACCATTACTCCTGTTTAAACTGTAACGCTTTTCTTCCTCTCCTTAAAAACCAAAAGGAAAGACGCAGCTCAGTCAGGCGCTCCTGCGTCTGAAATAAATGACGAAAAAGGCTCAAACTATAGGGAGTGAGTCCTTACCATTAAATGCAACTTAAAGCATGGATGTTTGTTATCAAATAAGTGTTTAGAGCAACTTATTTTAGACCTTGAACTTTGCTTAAAGGCACTGGGGAGGATTTCACAAAGAGTTAAGACTAATCTTATTTCGAGTTAGGCATGTTACTCGTCCTGACTTAGGACTATAGTTTTTAATATCTCCCAACTCCTTGTGAAATTGACCCCTGGATACCTTTGGTAATTGTTAAAGACCAGTATTCTCACTTGGTGTATCCCAACATCTTTAGAAAGTTCAAGGACTGAAAGATTCAAATTGAATTTTATTTCTGTTTCTGTTGCACTCTATACATGTATGTATTTACTTATAAGTTTCCATATTTAGATAATTTGTAAATCAGCTTGGCCCAATTTCATGGCTCTGCCTACCGTAAGCACAGAATCGGCGCTTGGAATTCTGTGCATACGGTAAGCGTATCTCACAGGTTAGCGGCGAATTTTGGCTTGCGTACTCCACGATACCAAGCATTCTATGCTAACAAGGCTAGCGCAGAAATTCGGCGCTCGCACGTAAGTGGGGAGTCGTGGTCGTAAGTGCAGAATGAAATTGGGCCCTGGCTTTGACTTTCATCAAGGGGAGGCCATTTTCAATTTCATGTTGCAAACGGCAATTCCATTTGGAAATCTCACAGTCTATGGACAAATTTTGAAGGGGCACCAAGGCCAAAGACCTGGGGCAATGGAGGCTTTGGCCTCGCTGGCCTCTGTGCAGTTCCAGTGCCCAATTTCATAGAGCTGTAGCTAAGCACAAGAAATTATGCTTACCACAATAACGTTTCCAGCCAAACTTACATGTCACATGTACAAGTTGTGACTGGCATGCTGCTCATTTCTGCTTATCATTGTTAAGCAATGTTTTCTGCTTAGGCCGGCATAAAAGCAATGCCATGGAACGTGCAAATCTCCTGTATATTTAAACATGTTTGGAACCTTAAGTGCTCACATACATTACTTTGTACCATGTGATCGACTGTGTGAAGGAAACAAAAATGCATACTTAAACAGAGCCCATTGGTCCTATTTGTGTAATACTTGCAAAATTTACAGCTAGCAAAACATAAGTTTAGGCAGTTAATATTTTGCTTGATCAAAGCCTTGCATGAAGAGCACAATTTGATTTTTTTTCCATGGTAATTTACCTCTTTTATTTCACTTGATGGTGTCTTGTTTTGTAGAGCAGCTATTAAAGATTAAATTTATGTCGCATGCCAGTTTTACAATTTTTTTTATAGATGCACTGCAGTTTTGCATGGACTTCTGCTTATGATTGTATTTACTATAAATAAACATGGCAAGCAAGCATTTTGGGAATTTCTTTCATAAATTTTTCATTACCAGAATTTTACACGCCCAAATACCATGTCACATCTACCATTTGTAAACTGGTATCCTGCTCCTTTCTGCTAAGAAAACATTGTTAAGCAATACTTTCTGCTTTAGCAGCTCTATGCTGGGCCAAATTTCATAAAGCTGCTTAAGCTGGAAAAAGGTAGCTAAGCGTAACACAATTATCCTAATATCAAAAAGGTTACCAACCAAAGTGTCTTGTCCCATAACTCTATGTGACTGGTATCTTGCTAATTTTGTTTTAATCAGCAGAATTTTATTTGTGTGAAGTTGAAAGTATATTCTTTATATTTCTTGATATTTTTTTACTGTACAAATCCGAAATCGCCTTAGATGTGGCTGATGAAGTGCAGTCACACATGCATCGCTAAATTTTGCGTTTTTCTAGCATGATCTTAAACGCTGGGACATTTGAGCCATTTTTGCTTCTGGTGGTAATTTTGTTCCATTGGGGGATAGTGCATGGGGGAAGTTGCTAAGCCCAACAAAATTATGCTTACCAGAGTAAGGTTACCAGTCAAAATACCATGTCACGACAGTCTGTGGCTGGTCTCCTGCTTATTTTTGCTTAGCAGAAATATTTTAAGCAGTACTTTTTGCTTGTTGATGTAATGTTTTGCTATTTTTTTGCCTTCAGAGCCTTAACGTACCTGTTCCCGTTTGGAGCGACGTTAAACGTGGCCAAACCAGCGACGGCCATTTTATCAACGGGAACGGTGTCTTTCCCACTCAACAGACCCATATGTGCATTGCACTCATCGAAGGTTAGTAATTGCTTGAATTGTTTGATTATTGAAAGACCTTTCACAGTTTTCAGCACATTATTGTCCTCATTTTTTCTTGAATATGACTTAATTTTAGAGGGAAAAAATTCACCGAAAAAATTGTTATAATATAGGCCCTAAACTTCTTAATCAGTAAGTTTTTTTGACTAAAATTAAACAAAATGTGTTTATCTTTACCAACTTTAAAGAATGTCTTGAACAAGATAAATTTGAAACAACCAACCGCTTCAAATATCTACGCCCTCCTTTTCAGTTGTCAAAAATTATTATTGGTTTATTAAAAATACATTAAAACTCGGCAGCCAGAGGCTGAATTGCGTTTAAAATAACTACAGAGCATAAGAAAATATAAATATAATTTATTTTTATTACAGAAAAACATAAAGAAATATGAAAATATACAGAGTAAAAATTTCAAAACACAAAGTATCCAAAGACTGTAAAACAAAAATACTGTTTGAAAAATTAAAAAAATTGAAGGTGGTTTTGACTTTTTTTTCCTCAGTATTCAAAAGGTAAACTTGCAGTGCTTGGCTCAGTCCATATGTTCAGTGATCAATATCTCGACAAGGAAGAAAATGCAAAGATCATGGATGTACTCTTCCAGTGGCTCACCACAGAGAATGTTGTACTCAATGCCATAGATGCAGAGGATCCCGAGGTAAGCCTTATGAATATTCATTGAGGTCAAATGGGAATATTTGCATGAATGTTTCTCATTGGCTTGCCATCCAGAGAATGTTGTACTCAATGCCATATATGCAGAGGATCCCGAGGTAAGCCTTATGAATATTCATTAAGGTCAAATGGGAATATTTGCATGAATGTTTCTCATTGGCTTGCCATCTAGAGAAGTTGTACTCAATGCCATAGATGCAGAGGATCCCGAGGTAAGCCTTATGAATATTCATTAAGGTCAAATGGGAATATTTGCATGAATGTTTCTCATCTAGAGAATGTTGTACTCAATGCCGTATAAAGGATCCCGAGGTAAGCCTTAATGAATATTCATCAAGGTCAAATGGGAATATTTGCATGAATGTTTCTCATTGGCTTACCATCTAGAGAATGTTGTACTCAATGCCATATAAAAAGGATCCTTAATGAATATTCATCAAGGTAAAAGGGGAATATTTGCATGAATGTTTCTCATTGGCTTACCACAGAGAATGTTGTACTCAATGCCGTATAAAGGATCCTGAGGTAAGCCTTAATGAATATTCATCAAGGTCAAATGGGAATATTTGCATGAATGTTTCTCATTGGCTTACCATCTAGAGAATGTTGTACTCAATGCCATATAAAAAGGATCCTTAATGAATATTCATCAAGGTAAAAGGGGAATATTTGCATGAATGTTTCTCATTGGCTTACCACAGAGAATGTTGTACCCAATGCTATAGATGCTACGGTTAGCAGATCCATGTAGTTAGGCACATGCCTTGAACTTCACTCTTGAAGAGGTGCAGCAATTTTTCCCCGATATTTTGAGAAAATTGTAAACTTTTATTTGAACTTTGCACAAAGCATCACAGCAACTGCACAGGGCATGACATCAACTGCTGTTGGTGTCGTGGGTTATTTCGAGGCATGGAAGAAGACTTGGCCTTTGACCCATCTGATCAGGAAACAAACAAATTCTTGTCTTGTTGTGTTTTGATAGATATCTGATTACAACATGCTGCCTGACACAGCGAAACTAGCGGACAATCTAAGATGTTGCTTACAAGAGCACGACGACACACCGCGTGACTTCAACTCGTTGTTTAGTAGTAAACTCTACACTCTGGATACCACAACGGTGCCCAAAGTTATCAGGTCTGTTTATAGTCCACTCAAACCTTAGGGCGTGGTCCTGGGGTCTATGTCATAGAAAGCCAAGACACAAAACACAACGCCCACAGATTTACATTAAACTGAAATGGTTTGAAGATAATGATGGTAGAAAGCTTCCGTGAAAGGCAGTGGACACCATTGGTAATTACTCAAAATAATTATTAGCATACAAAATCTTACTTGTAAATGAGTAATGGGGAGTTTTTGATAGTGTGAAACATTGTGAGAAACGGCTCTTTTTGAGGTAATGTAGTTTTTTGACTAATGAGTAAAAAAAAAAAAAAACTAAAAAGTTTTTGTCTCGGGGAGGAAAATTATTTTAGCATGTACAACGTATTAATGCGACTCTCCTGAAAACATTGCTCTGTGATTTTCACTTTTTTTATTAAACACTTGTCGACCAAAAGCTGAAACTTCTACAGTTAAATTATATTACATACATCTTCGTTCACACTGAGTAGGGATTCATGTCATGGCCAAAAACTGGGTCTACAAAAGGAATCAAAACCCTTTAAATTATTTCTTCAACTTACGCAGGTCCTTTGAGCATCTTGGAGTCAAGCATGAACAGCTTGCTTTGATCCAACCACAGTTTGAGACGCCCCTTCCTTCACTTCAACCAGCGGTAAGTTCAGAAATTAATGTGTTTTTATCCGCTCGACAACAAAATGTACAATAAAAAAGTATTACACGGGATTGGTTTATTAAAAAATAGCAACATAACTTTTTCCTTGGGCTAGATAGGTTACTTAGTAATGCACTGTTACATAAGGCTGTAGGTCCCTGGTTCAAGTCCCCATCTTAGTAGAAGTCTCTTTTCCTGATAGATCATTTTCTATATACGGACACAGAATCTGGAACAAACTTCCACAATACATCAGAGATACCACCTCACTGCATACATTCAAGATACTCCTGAAAGCTCACCTGTTTCAAGAGGTGCACAATCAATAACAAGTAGAATAGCGCCTGGTCTGCCGAACTTGTAGATTGCTCTCAAGCTGGTGGAATTCTTGGACCTCGACCAAACAAATATTCAGACCAACATGAATGTTGAAACAAGCTTCCGCAATAGATCAGAGATACCACCTCACTGCATACATGGAAGACACTCCTGAAAGCTTACCTTTTTCAGGAGCTGTATCACCAATAGTGTTTCTTCTGTTATAAGGGCCTTGGAACCAATTCTGATTTTGGCACTTTATCAATTTCTTTTTGATTGGTTGATGATAGAAGAATTAAGATTTTGTTTTATCCTTACAGGTCTTTCCTCCAGCGTTCAGGGAGCTCCCGGCACCAGCCCTCGATCTGTTTGACCTCGATGAATCATTCTCATCAGAAAAAGTCCGACTCGCACAAATCACAAACAAATGTAAGTTTGAACTTCACAAAAAATTAAAGGGACACCTTGCCTTGGTCCGGGCGAGTTGGTCTTTGAAAACATTTGTAACCGTTTGTTAGAAAATGCATACGGTTAGAAAGATGTTTTGAAAGTAGAACATAATGATCAACACAAATATTCCTGGTAATTGCATGGTTTTTCCTTATATGTCGTGAACTAACACGGCACGCCAATTTGAGGAGTCAAATTTTTGACGGCGGCCCATGTTAGTACTACTAGGGTACTGCTAAACTTCTAACTAAGTAAGTTTGTATTGCCATTCATTTAAAAACCGATTACCAAACGTAAACCTTCCCTTGAATACATTATATTCAATTTGTTTTTTCAGGCACGGATGACGATTTGGAATATTACGTTCGAGAGTGCGGAGAAATCCTTGGAGTGAGTAACAAGTTGCCGGCCGACTCACGAGATGCTAAACATATCCTGGAACATATCTTCGCTCAGGTGGTTGAATTCAAGAAACTCAATCAGGTAAGTTAGACTTGAGCAATGCTTTACAGGGAAACTCGTTGCAGCTTGAACCTCTTATCCACTAAAACATCAGCACTGATCCACCAGCAGACTTTGTCAAGTTTAATAATTAACTCACCTACCGGTGTTATTGGGCATTGAACTTTTCAGCTGATCAGCTGATGAGCTGATTTCCTCTTTTACTTTTCAAAACAGTGCCAAAGAAAACATAAAAACACTGTACTAAACTTAAGTGTGATCAGCCATTTCCTCTTTTCTTTTTGCAATTAGAAAGTTGCATGTCTCTTTTTTACAAGGAGAAAAAACATCATTGTTTATTTTAAGTCTGAAAGCTTACTGATAATGTTCATACCAGAGCAGTTTTTCTGTGAAGGTTTCTCTCTGAAATGAAGTCATATATTTTAGAAAACTGTGCCTGAAAATGCAACAGCTGATTTGGGTTGTTAAACCAAGATTCAGAACAATGGTTGGGGTTGACATGCTGAAAAACGTGCATGGCTTTCCACTATTTTTTCCTGACAGATTTTAGATGTAGTAAGAGTAGACTGTGAAATGTGATCATGGTTTTTTATTTTAACCTACCGCTGTTATTTTTTCTTCATCTGTTTTCTCTCATAGGAGGGTGATGTTGGTGATGAAGGCATTTACTGAGAAGCTACAACAAGAGCGCATGAAACAGAAGTTGGGGAAAATCCATGAGCTGGCAGATCCGTTCAACTAACGTGGGGTTCCGTTGAAAAATATTAATTGTGAAATTGTTTTGTTTTGCTTTAAAAACAATATCAGTGTTATCCAAGACTAGACAAACTTTCAAACTTATACGACCCATTATATGTATATACATGTTATCAAAAGAGGGACATGTCACTCATTAAACACCTTTGCTTTTGGATAAACAAAAGGCAACACAAACCAGCAAGAAACATTCTTTATGCTGAGACTTTTTTTAAACAAAGTTTTGGCAATTTGTTTGTCAACCTAATGTAAATATATTTGTAAATCTCAATTGTATAACTGAACTGTTAATAGAAGAGATAGGCTGTGTACATATACATATGGTATAGATGTGTGTGAACCGTTTGAACTAAGTTTTCTTTCCTTGTGAATTTGGAACATTGTCTCCTTAAAGAGGACCAGCTGAAGAGTCAACAAGCCTCGAAATAACCCACTGCACCACAGCTGCCCTCACAGCAATTGCCGTGGTGACCTGTGTTATTGTTGTGGGGCCCTGAGCTTTTGCCGTGGTGCCCTGAGCTTTTGCCCTGGTGCCCTGTGCTATTGCCATGGTGCCCTAAGCTTTTGCCATGGTGACCTGTGCTTTTGCCGTGGTGCCCTGTGTTATTGCCATGGTGCCCTGAGCTTTTGCCGTGGTGCCCTGTGCTTTTGCCGTGGTGCCCTGTGTTATTGCTGTGGTGCCCTGAGCTTTTGCCGTGGTGCCCTTTGTTATTGCAGTGGTGCCCTGAGCTTTTGCCATGGTGCCCTGTGCTTTTGCCATGGTGCCCTGAGCTTTTGCCGTGGTGCCCTGAGCTTTTGCCATGGTGCCCTGTGCTTTTGCCGTGGTGCCCCGAGCTTTTGCCGTGGTGCCCTGAGCTTTGCCGTGGTGCCCTGGCAAGTGCCATGGTACTCTGTGCTTTTGCCGTGGTGCCCTGAGCTTTTGCCATGGTGCCCTGTGCTTTTGCCATGGTGCCCTGTGCTTTTGCCGTGGTGCCCTGTGCTTTTGCCGTGGTGCCCTGTACTTTTGCCGTGGTGCCCTGAGCTTTTGCCGTGGTGCCCTGTGCTTTTGCCGTGGTGCCCCGAGCTTTTGCCGTGGTGCCCTGTGCTTTTGCTGTGGTGCCCTGTGCTTTTGCTGTGGTGCCCTGTGCTTTTGCCGTGGTGCCCTGTGCTTTAGCTGTAGTGCCCTTTGCAATGTTCCGATACAAACTTAGATTTGTCCTCCTAGATGTGCCCCTTACCAGAGGAACATTTCTATGCTCCTTCAATGCCTGGGTCAACTTTGATTTAAGATGGCGTGGTTTATTTGGTTAAACTTGTACCATTTTGCCCCCTGAGAACTTACTGCTTATTTTGTTTAAATGTTCCCTTTTTTTTGTAAAACACAGAGTCCTTTCCCGGTACAGGGAAATTTTGTCTTAGTACTGTAGTCCTTGACTTGTAAAATGCAAAGTGTAATTTGTTTGTAATTTTCATGTGAAATAAAATCCACTTTACAAGATCTGATAATCTGATTTGAGCAAAATTTCAACAGAACTGCAAGGCTAACCCCTGATTTTAGGCAAATTTAGCCAAATTTCAACAAAACTGCAAGGCTTACCCCTTGTGATTTTTGGGCAAATTTAGCCAAAATTCAACAAAAATGCAACGGCAAATTTAGCCAAATTTAAACTGAAATGCAAGGCTTACCCCCTTGTGATTTTAGGCAAATTTAGCCAAATTTCAACAAAAATTGCAAGGCTTACCCCTTGTGATTTTAGGCAAATTTAGCCAAAATTCAAGAAAAATGCAAGGCTAACCCCTTGTGATTTTGGGCAAATTTAGCCAAAATTCAAGAAAAATGCAAGGCTGACCCCTTGTGATTTCAGGCAAATTTAGCCAAAATTCAACAAAAATGCAAGGCTAACCCTCTTGTGATTTTGGGCAAATTTAGCAAAAATTTCAACAAAAATGCAAGTAACCCCTTGTGATTTTAGACAAATTTAGCCAAATTTCAACAAAAATGCAAGGCTTTCTACCCCTTGTGATTATACACAAATTTAGCCAAATTTCAACAAAAATGCAAGGGCAAATTTAGCCAAATTTCAACAAAAATGCAAGGCTTACCACTTGTGATTTTAGGCAAATTTTGCAAAATTTCAACTAAAATGCAAGGCTTACCCCTTGTGATTTAAGGCAAATTTAGCCAAATGTCAACAAAAATGCAAGGCTTACCCCTTGTGATTCTAGGCAAAATTTAGCCAAATTTTAACAAAACTGCAAGGCTAACTCCTTGTGATTTTAGGCAAGTTTTGCCAAATTTCAACTAAAATGGAAGGCTTACCCCTTGTGATTTAAGGCAAATTAAGCCAAATTTCAACAAAAATGCAAGGCTTACTACACCTTGTGATTTGAGGCAAATTTAGCCAAATTTCAACAAAAATGCAAGGTTTACCTCTTGTGATTCTAGGCAAAATTTTGCCAAGTTTCAACTAAAATGCAAGGCTTAACCCTTGTGATTTAACGCAAATTTAGCCAAACTTCAACAAAACTGCAAGGCCAACCCCTTTGTGATTTTAGGCAAATTTAGCAAAATTTCTAAAAACTGCAAGGGTTACCCCTTGTGATTATGGACAAATTGGGCAAATTTCAACAAAAATGCACAGCTAACCCCTTGTGATTTAACGCAAATTTAGCAAAACTTCAACAAAAATGCAAGGCTAACCCCTTGTGATTTTAGGCAAATTTAGCCAAACTTCAACAAAAATGCAAGGCTAACCCCTTGTGATTTTAGGCAAATTTAGCAAAATTTCAACAAAACTGCAAGGTACCCCTTGTGATTTAACGCAAATTTTAGCCAAATTTCAACAAAACTGCAAGGCTAACCCCTTGTGATTTTAGGCAAATATAACCAAATTTCAACAAAAATGCAAGGCTTACCCCTTGTGATTTAAGGAAAAATTTTGCCAAATTTTAACAAAACTGCAAGGCTAACCCCTTGTGATTTTAGGCAAATTTCAACAAAAAGGCAAGGCTTACCCCTTGTGATTTAAGGCAAATTTAGCAAAATTTCACAAAAAAGAACAGGCTTACCCCTTGTGATTCTAGGCAAAATTTAGCAAAATTTCAACTAAAATGCAAGGCTTACCCCTTGTGATTTAACCCAAATTTAGCCAAATTTCAACAAAACTGCAAGGCAAACCCCTTTGTGATTTGAGGCAAATTTAGCCAAATTTCAAAAAACTGCAAGGCTTACCCCTTGTGATTTTAGGCAAATTTAGCCAAATTTCAACTAAAATGTAAGGCTTACCCCTTGTGATTCTAGGCAAATTTTGCCAAATTTCAACAAAAATGCAAGGCTTACCCCTTGTGATTCTAGGCAAAATTTAGCCAAACTTAAAACAAAACTGCAAGGCTAACCCCTTGTGATTTGAGGCAAATTTTGCCAAATTTCAACAAAACTGCAAGGCTAGCCCCTTGTGATTTTAGGCAAATTTAGCAAAATTTCAACAAAAATGCAAGGCTTGCCTCTGTGATTTAACGCAAATTTTTGCCAAATTTCAACAAAACTGCAAGGCTAACCCCTTGTGATTTTAGGCAAATTTAACCAAATTTCAACAAAACTGCAAGGCTAACCCCTTGTGATTTTAGGCAAATTTATTCAAATTTCAACAAAAATGCAAGGCTTACCCCTTGTGATTTAAGGAAAAATTTAGCAAAATTTTAACAAAACTGCAAGGCTAACCCCTTGTGATTTTAGGCAAATTTCAACAAAAAGGAAAGGCTTACCCCTTGTGATTTAAGGCAAACTTAGCAAAATTTCACGAAAAAGGAAAGGCTTACCCCTTGTGATTCTAGGCAAAATTTTGCAAAATTTCAACTAAAATGCAAGGCTTACCCCTTGTGATTTAACGCAAATTTAGCCAATAGTCAACAAAACTGCAAGGCAAACCCCTTGTGATTTTAGGCAAATTTAGCCAAATTTCAACAAAAATGCAAGGCTTTACCCTTGTGATTCTAGGCAAAATTTTGACAAATTTCAACTAAAATGTAAGGCTTCCCCTTGTGATTTAAGGCAAATTTAGCAAAATTTCAACAAAAATGCAAGGCTTACCCCTTGTGATTTAAGGCAAATTTAGCCAAATTTCAACAAAACTGCAAGGTACCCCTTGTGATTTAACGCAAATTTTAGCCAAATTTCAACAAAACTGCAAGGCTTACCCCTTGTGATTTAAGGCCAAATTTTGCCAAATTTTAACAAAACTGCAAGGCTAACCCCTTGTGATTTTAGGCAAATTTCAACAAAAAGGCAAGGCTTACCCCTTGTGATTTAAGGCAAATTTAGCAAAATTTCACAAAAAAGAACAGGCTTACCCCATGTGATTCTAGGCAAAATTTTGCAAAATTTCAACTAAAATGCAAGGCTTACCCCTTGTGATTTAACCCAAATTTAGCCAAATTTCAACAAAACTGCAAGGCAAACCCCTTTGTGATTTGAGGCAAATTTAGCCAAATTTCAAAAAACTGCAAGGCTAACCCCTTGTGATTTTAGGCAAATTTAGCCAAATTTCAACAAAAATGCAAGGCTTACCCCTTGTGATTCTAGGCAAAATTTTGCCAAATTTCAACTAAAATGTGAGGCTTACCCCTTGTGATTTAAGGCAAATTTAGCCAAATTTCAACAAAAATGCAAGGCTTACCCCTTGTGATTCTAGGCAAAATTTTAAACAAAACTGCAAGGCTAACCCCTTGTGATTTGAGGCAAATTTTGCCAAATTTCAACAAAACTGCAAGGCTAACCCCTTGTGATTTTAGGCAAATTTAGCCAAATTTCAACAAAACTGCAAGGCTAACCCCTTGTGATTTTAGGCAAATTTAGCAAAATTTCAACAAAAATGCAAGGCTTACCCCTTGTGATTTGAGGCAAATTTAGCCAAATTTCAACAAAACTGCAAGGTACCCCTTGTGATTTAACGCAAATTTTAGCCAAATTTCAACAAAACTGCAAGGCTAACCCCTTGTGATTTTAGGCAAATATAACCAAATTTCAACAAAAATGCAAGGCTTACCCCTTGTGATTTAAGGCAAAATTTTGCCAAATTTTAACAAAACTGCAAGGCTAACCCCTTGTGATTTTAGGCAAATTTCAACAAAAAGGCAAGGCTTACCCCTTGTGATTTAAGGCAAATTTAGCAAAATTTCACAAAAAAGAACAGGCTTACCCCTTGTGATTCTAGGCAAAATTTTGCAAAATTTCAACTAAAATGCAAGGCTTACCCCTTGTGATTTAACCCAAATTTAGCCAAATTTCAACAAAACTGCAAGGCAAACCCCTTTGTGATTTGAGGCAAATTTAGCCAAATTTCAAAAAACTGCAAGGCTAACCCCTTGTGATTTTAGGCAAATTTAGCCAAATTTCAACAAAAATGCAAGGCGATTCTAGGCAAAATTTTGCCAAATTTCAACTAAAATGTAAGGCTTACCCCTTGTGATTCTAGGCAAAATTTTAAACAAAACTGCAAAGCTAACCCCTTGTGATTTGAGGCAAATTTTGCCAAATTTCAACAAAACTGCAAGGCTAACCCCTTGTGATTTTAGGCAAATTTAGCCAAATTTCAACAAAACTGCAAGGCTAACCCCTTGTGATTTTAGGCAAATTTAGCAAAATTTCAACAAAAATGCAAGGCTTACCCCTTGTGATTTGAGGCAAATTTAGCCAAATTTCAACAAAACTGCAAGGTACCCCTTGTGATTTAACGCAAATTTTAGCCAAATTTCAACAAAACTGCAAGGCTAACCCCTTGTGATTTTAGGCAAATATAACCAAATTTCAACAAAAATGCAAGGCTTACCCCTTGTGATTTAAGGCAAAATTTTGCCAAATTTTAACAAAACTGCAAGGCTAACCCCTTGTGATTTTAGGCAAATTTCAACAAAAAGGCAAGGCTTACCCCTTGTGATTCTAGGCAAAATTTTGCAAAATTTCAACTAAAATGCAAGGCTTACCCCTTGTGATTTAACCCAAATTTAGCCAAATTTCAACAAAACTGCAAGGCAAACCCCTTTGTGATTTGAGGCAAATTTAGCCAAATTTCAACAAAACTGCAAGGCTAACCCCTTGTGATTTTAGGCAAATTTAGCAAAATTTCAACAAAAATGCAAGGCTTACCCCTTGTAATTTGAGGCAAATTTTGCCAAATTTCAACAAAAAGGCAAGGCTTACCCCTTGTGATTTGAGGCAAATTTTGCCAAATTTCAACAAAACTGCAAGGCTAACCCCTTGTGATTTTAGGCAAATTTAGCCAAATTTCAACAAAACTGCAAGGCTAACCCCTTGTGATTTAACGCAAATTTTAGCCAAATTTCAATAACCCCTTGTGATTTTAGGCAAATTTCAACAAAAAGACAAGGCTTACCCCTTGTGATTTAAGGCAAATTTAGCAAAATTTCACGAAAAAGGAAAGGCTTACCCCTTGTGATTCTAGGCAAAATTTTGCCAAATTTCAACTAAAATGCAAGGCTTACCCCTTGTGATTTAACGCAAATTTAGCCAAATTTCAACAAAACTGCAAGGCAAACCCCTTTGTGATTTTAGGCAAATTTAGCCAAATTTCAACAAAACTGCAAGGCAAACCCCTTTGTGATTTTAGGCAAATTTAGCAAAATTTCAAAAAACTGCAAGGCTTACCCCTTGTGATTATACGTAAAATTTTGCCAAAATTTCAACAAAACTGCAAGGCTAACCCCCTTGTGATTTTAGGCAAATTTAGCCAAATTTCAACAAAAATGCAAGGGTTACCCCTTGTGATTCTAGGCAAAATTTTGCAAAATTTCAACTAAAATGCAAGGCTTACCCCTTGTGATTTAACGCAAATTTAGCCAAATTTCAACAAAACTGCAAGGCAAACCCCTTTGTGATTTTAGGCAAATTTAGCCAAATTTCAACAAAACTGCAAGGCAAACCCCTTTGTGATTTTAGGCAAATTTAGCAAAATTTCAAAAAACTGCAAGGCTTACCCCTTGTGATTATACGTAAAATTTTGCCAAAATTTCAACAAAACTGCAAGGCTAACCCCTTGTGATTTTAGGCAAATTACGCCAAATTTCAACAAAAATGCAAGGGTTACCCCTTGTCATTCTAGGCAAAATTTTGCAAAATTTCAACTAAAATGCAATTTAACGCAAATTTAGCCAAATTTCAACAAAACTGCAAGGCTTACCCCTTGATGAATTATTATGAACTAACTATAATGATTAGACACAACATTCACATGAAAAAAGTACAATGAAATTGTACTCTGTTCCAAAGGAAATTCACCTTAGTAATAATTATAGTTTGGAAAAGCACGTTTGTTTTTTAATGAATGGAATGTTTAAAATATAGATCAGTGGATCATAACAAGTTTTTTCATTCGTAATAAGTCTAAAAATGTAAAAAAGTATTTTTAAAAATATTTTTGACCCCAGCAAACTCTTAGCTGTCATTAAACAATTAACTCAGATATAATTAAAGAAGGGCAAGAACCAATAGTATTTGGCACAAATTAATTTTTTTTTTTTATGTAGATGTTATTATTTTTTAAAGACAGTGGACACTATTGGTAATTGTCAAAGACCAGTCTTCTCACTTGGTGTACCTCAACATATACATAAAATATTAACCTGTGACAATTTGAGCTCAATCGGTCGACAAAGTTGCGAGAAAATAATGAAAGAAAAAACCCCCTTGTCACACGAAGTTGTGTGCATTTAGATGGTTGATTTCGAGACCTCAAATTCTAAATCTGAGGTCATGAAATCAAATTCGTGAAAAATTACTTCTTTCTGGAAAACTATGGCACTTCAGAGGGAGCCGTTTCTCACAATGTTTTATACCATCAACCTCTCCCCATTACTTGTTACAAAGTCAGGTTTTATGCTAATAATTATTTTGAGTAATTACCAATAGTGTCCACTGCCTTTAAATCGCCTTTTTCTGAGGTGGAAAAAAAGGTATAAACCTATTTAGAAGTAATAAAAATCAATGTGCATAACTATAAAATTTCTGGATAATCTGGTTATAAAAAAATCTGAAAAACAAATTTATCTCATGGTGACAAACAAAATTACTCAAACACGACCAACTGTTTTAGCCAAATAGATGAGTTGTGTTCTGGACAGGCACGATGATTTTGTTCCAAGTTTAAGTCTAATTTCTAATTTTGGGGCCCTTGGAAAAATCAGAAAACAAAAATTGTGATAATGATCCTGAAAAGTCTTTTGAAGCCTATCCATGGTAAAACGGCTGATAAATAAGCTGCCTTAAAGCCATTGGACCCTTTCGGTACAGAAAAAAAAAATAAATATTCACAGATTTACAAATAACTTACAGGGTTTACAGAAGGTAGTGGTGAAAGACTTCCCTTGAAATATTATTCCATGAAATGCTTTACTTTTTGAGAAAACAGTAAAACAATATCAATTCTCGTTAGCGAGAATTACGGATTTTTTTTAAACACATGTCATGACACGGCGAAATGCGCGGATACACGGGTTGGTTTTCCCGTTATTTTCTCCAGACACCGATGACCGATTGAGCCTAAATTTTCACAGGTTTGTTATTTGATATAGAAGTTGTGATACACAAAGTGTGGGCCTTGGACAATGGTGTTTACCGAAAGTGTCCAATGGCTTTAAAAAGATATGAAAGTGTACAAAGAGGCCGAGATTTTTTTTTATTCACATCCATAAACAGGCCTTTGAAATATTGAAATGGAAAAACATCAAATATACCCAAAATGAAGTTTTATAGATGGAAAGAGGCATCGAGAGAATGATATTAATTTTAAGTTTTACCCATATACACTGTACACCGTTGTGTGTTAGCACTGTATACATGTACCCAGTACCTACCCCATATCTGTGATCAAAATCACAGGCATATTACTCGGTTGGGATAAACTTAAGAACGAAGTTTTAATAAATATGAAACCAAAATGTTGAGTTAGGATGTTTAACCATTTACGTAGGGGCCACATGTAGGTTTAGCCCTTATACACGATAAAATGTTCTTACTTAATCCCAAGGACCAAATACGATGCCAGTCCCTGGCAGAGTTGGGCATGATGTTAGTTGAACTTCCATGCCAGCCCGATACCCAGTGCAATAATTAGTATAGTACCTGTAATGCAGCATGCAGTGGATGTTGTACTTGGTGCTGTTGCTGTTGTCTCCCCTGTTGAAGATGTGGGTAGAAGATTGAGAAGTTGTTGACGTTTGTTTGCAACTACTTTTTGTAGGACAAAAAAACACAATGTCCACAGATTTACACTAAACTTACACAGTTTGAAGATAATGAGAGTAGAAAGCTTCCCTGAAAATATTACGTGCTGAGGTACTGTAGTTTTGGGGAAATGAGTAAAACAATGTCATGAAAATAATTTGGGTCTCGTGAGACCAAATTTATTTTAAGCATTTACAAACGCGTTTTCATGACATTGTCTTACTCATTTCTCAAAAACTACAGCACCTCTGTAAGTAATATTTGAAAGGAAGCTTTCCACTATCATTATCTTCAAACCCTGTAAGTTTTATGTAAATCTATGGACATTTTGTACCTGAATCCTTTAAAGGCATACACATATACACGCAGAAAAAAACAAAACCCTGTTGTACAGATTTTTGTGCTTTCAGATGCATAATAAAAGGCTTCAGCTGAAGTCTTGTATAATTTCAGTGAACAAAATTACCTCTTTCTCAAAAAAATACACGACTTCGGAGGGAGCTGTTTCTCACAGTATTTATACAATCAACAGCTCTCCATTGCTTGTTAATACCAATTAAGTTTTTATCCTAAACATTTTTTTTTATAGTAATTAACAATATTGTCAAGTGCCTTTAACAACCGTTTTCTTTTTACTGAAATTCTTTGTAAAGTTGGAACCTAAACAAAAATCTGCAAATTTGTTTTTTAATCTTGAAGAGAAAATATAATCAAAGCTTGAATTTGGTCACACAATATTGACTTTTTAAAATACATTTTGTAAAAAAAAAAACCTTAACATTTTGAAACAATTAAAATTATTGCAGGAATTACTTAGTACATACCACTTGCATGAACAGTATACTCCGTTTCCATTCCACCTAGGATGTGGTCGTGAACGTGGCAATGCATGAGCCATTTCCCTGGGTTATCTGCCTTCATCTGCACTGAGCCAAAAACACCTGTAGTAAATAATATTAATAATAAATGAAATAGATGGAAAGTTGGGATAAAGAATATTAATTTTGGTTTTACCCATACATTGATGCGCGTTAGAACTGCATACTTGTGAGACTGCTGGGGCCGATTTCACAAAGATCTTATTGATCGTAACTGCAAATCAATCGTAGTTGCTCAGTAAAACGTGATGTCACAATACAAATCACTATGGTGAAACTGAAAATTTGTCTTGCGATGAATTTTATTGCTTTGTGAAATCAGCCACAGGCCCCTTTTCAGAGTACCTGCTCTCTTGGGCTGTGCAGTCTCATTTGAGTCATCAGACAGCAGCTTCACGCGGGAGCAGAGATCTCGTGAGAGCAGTATTCGATCCCTGAGACCTGAATGTGTTATACACCACCACCACGACACGACTATCAACGCAAAAAACCATTAACAACTTGTCCATACTTCTAGGCTTGCCATAAAATGAGTTACTTACCAGGGAATAATTCAAAGACATCCACTCTATGAACCATAGACGTCCTATAAGTGACCGTCTGGCCGTGAAAGTGGACAGAGTGGACGTCCACTTCGTCACCGATACCGAGCAAGTACCACTCTACCACCGAGCCCTCTTCCACATCCAAGTGATGCAAATTACTGAACAAGAACCCATTAATACCTGTAAAAATGACAAAGATTTCAAGCAATCAAGAGACAGGTCTCATTTGAATCCAGGCTTTAAAAAAATTCAAGCAATCAAGAGACAGGTCTCATTTGAATCCAGGCTTTAAAAAAATTCTTGTGAAAGAAATACAGTTTGCTTAGCACTACAGTAGGACCCGGTAGCCCTGGGGCCTTGTACTTTCTTATTACACTACAGCACACATGAATAGTTCTATATAGGGCTAAATAGTTCTGCTGAACAGAAATCGGGGCTCTTATAACCGCTTGGCCATGACACCCTACTGTATACAGTAGGGTGTCATGGCCAAGCAGTTATAAGAGCCCCGAAGTCCAGCTCTGGTGTTTCTGTTCAGCAGAGTGTGGGTTTGAATCCCGGTCATGATACTTGTGTCCCTGAGCAAGACACTCAACTATAATTGCTTTTCTCCTCCCAGGGGTAAATGGGTTCCTGAGGGCAAAGATGGTGTTAATTTCGATGTAATTTCAATCCCTGCTACCAACCTCTTTTACGTAACAAAGATTTCTTTTCTATTCAAAAATGTACATGCAATTTTTAAGTTTTCTATGTTTTTGTAAGTTCTGTATATTTTATGAATGAATAAAGTGTTTGTTTTAAAAATTCAAAAGTAAAAGTCAATCACACAATCAATCAATCAATCTTCAATCACAGTCAATCAAAGGACGTTTGCAGAGCACCCTTAACAACATATTTCACAAGCACAAATCCTTTAACTTACCATGCATGAGGTTACTTTCCTCAAAGTCGCCATCAGCCTTATCGACAGCAGAAGGCGTCCCGCAAAACTCCTGAATATTATCATCTAAGTACCAGCTTTTATTCTCATCCAACACGGTGAAGAGAAGAGCAATCTCACGGTCGACATCTTGACGGCGTCCGTTCTCTCCCAGAATTCCGGGATGACAGACGACCATCGGACCAATGAGACCCGAGTTGGTGTCCATCTCTTTGTTGATGTGGGAATAGTAGGCGTAGACGATGCAATTAGGATCGGTGGCGCTGGGTCCTGATCGGTCTGGCACCTTCCACTGGTAGGTCTTGGTGGCTCCAGGAGCTATGCCTCTTTCTGAAAAAAAAATAAGGAAAACAAAAATGAATATTATGAGTGCATTATTAAATTTGTCCAAGTGTTTTCCCATGGTGTATGAACTGACTGCATCAAAAAACCTGTCTCTCAGCTTATCACCTGGTCACAAAACCATGGAAGGAGAAATATGGGAAAAGCAAGAACTGAGCTGTACAGATGCCAGGCATATTGGGGTATTCAACATGATTCTGACCTCGGTCAACTAAATGAAAGAGAGATGAAAAAAAAATTGTAGATGAAAAATGTTGCTCTACTTTGATAGATTTGAATTCATGTGGCTACATACCGTTAACTGTATCGTTGGTTGACACCAGAACACCAAAAGGCTCAAGACCATACTGTCGAGATGCCGTATTCTTCACGACAATAGTAACCGTCTCCCCAACCTCCATATGAAGTAGTGGACCCAAGACTCCAAGGTGCATATCCTCTGTTGTTCGTTGCTTCTCCATCCTGAAGGTGGCGTCGGTGTATTCTCGGTAGCGTGCTTTCTTGTAACGAGAGCCGATTGACAAGTCGCCTTGCGCGACAAACACATAGCCAACACTGGAAAAGTCAAAGCAGAGAGAGAGTTACTCAAGGGACCTCATAATGTTCCGGATCTGGATCTAAACAAATGTTCTCAATGCTCTAATCAGAGCCAAACGAGAAGTGAAAATGATGAAGAAATTTCAGTTTTAGATGTGGGAGGAAACGCCAGAGGATTATTCTATGGAAATCCCAAGCAGTCAAGTAGGGACTGAAAACCCAATCCACATAGTGCCCCCAGTGGGATTCAAACCGGGGTCCAAGGCGGAAAGGTGAGGCCAGACACCATTACACCAACCTGATCACCCTAATAGGTTGGCTTTGTGAGTTCTTGAGACCTCGATTTAAATCCCGGACCGGAGCCTTGCATGTGGAAGGTAGTGCTTTCTGCTCTACCAACCAGGCTCCTATAGTGGATATATGGAATGTGAAGGGGGGTAACATGGAATGTGAAGGGGGGTAACACAGCTGTTTTAGCCTCAGGAGTGGGTGACAATTCATGTGCCCCTGGTTGCAGTTGATCTGGGTTAATAGCTCAAATCAATTTATATGTAGCCCTAACCTTGAAGCGGACCCTCGTCCTAAAGGGGGGGGGGGTGGCCAAAATCCCATAAAAAAACAAAAAATAAAAAATAAATGTATCGTCGATCTTTCTCTTACCTCTTAGGATCTGTCAAACTTTCACTCCTAACTGGGTCCCACTTTGTCTCAGCATAGTCCCAGTATTCCTCTGCAATAGCAACGAAGTACGACCTCTTCTTAGAACCTACTGTGGGTGGCGCCTGGTCCGCCTTGTCCTGCACCGTCAAGATGGTCATCATTCCTTCAACTAAGTGGGAGTTTGTTTCACAAGAGACTTGGAAGATACCTGTTGGGGAAAAGAAAAACATACTTATTCAATTCAATTCAACTCAACATTTTATTTCCATAGTGCAAATTGTACATAAAAGAACTACTAGAATAATAATTATATTAGACACAATGAAATAGAGGCAAATATGTTGGCATATTTAACAGATCAAGTCTAGTATAGAAATGCCTTTAACAAGAGGACTTTTGAACTAATCTCAGATACAACAGAACGAAGAGGGACAAAAACAGGACAAACAAACAAATAAACAAATAAACCTGAATTTTGATTTTCAATCATTTCTTTGAACTCACCCACCCATAATTTTTAGGGAAAAAAAATCAACGAATGAACTTTGGAGACCACTCTTGATCAATAAACTCCATTGACCAGGAGCGCCAAAATATAAAAACCAATTTAAAGAAATTGATATACAAACTCCAGTAAGGACCTAATATTCTGAGGCAATGAAACAATGGCTTTCTCTATCAATCTTTAGTTTGCTAGTGCTTCAAATCGTATGTCTCAACTCGACTGGCTGCCTAGTCAAGATCAAATCCTTGTCAAGCTGCTTCTTTATGTCTATAAATGCTCCCCAAGATCTTGCTCAAATTACTTTTCCAATCTATTGTTCCCCGGGCTGCAATCCTGCTCTGATAAAACCCTTCTCTGGGAGCGCAGGCCTACTTGATCTGCCGGCTCCAAGTCTTTTTCTTTTACTGGACCAAAGGAATGTTAACAAATTACCAAAACTCATCAGGGAATCGTCTTCAACTGCAATCTTCAAGAAAAACTTACTTTTTCAATCAGCCTGGTCATTAATCCTTTGTATTTTTAGTTTTCCTTGTTTCTTTGTAACTTTCTTTTATTGTACATTACTTTGATCCTTGGTAAAATGCGCCTTTAAAAAATACCTACATAACTATTGCTTACCAGGTATGTCTGCGTCCATGTAAGCAGTTTCAGAAACTCCAGGGAAGACCTCGACCGATGAGGTGCGGCGAGAGTTATGCAGGAGAGTGTGTCCACGAACGGACATCCCATGTTCGTTGGTGAAGTCGCCGATAGCCATGATGTGCCATGACACTCTGTCACCGACAATTGCCGTTAAGCCCATCAGATTGTTATAGGATAATCCGTTCAAAGCTACAGTTTCAAAGAAAATAACAGTAAAATATCAATAAAGATTATGATAATTTACAAGTTTTAAAAACTTCACAAGTTTCTGATTAGCAAGAAAAAAAAATTAAGAATTAGATTTAGAATGTTTTATTGACTTCATAAAAAAAAGTAAAAAAAAACATCAAATAATGACGTTTAGGAATCTTGCCAACAACTTACACGACATCTGATTGGACGCTGTGAACAGTTCGTCTGATTTGTCAACTGATCCGGGATCGGCTGAATAGTTTTGAATATTTTCATCAATCAGCCAGCTTAGGTTCTCATCAAAGGTAGAGAAGAGAAGGAAATATTCCTTGTCAACTTGAGTCTGTCGAAAAAAATGATAACAATTTGAAAGTTTTACTCTTTTGCTTTTTAGTGGCTATAATTTTTTTTTGCTGTTTAGTGGTGGTATTTAAGAAAAAAAAATAAAAAAAATAAAAATGCTTCGCTTGCAATGGGAAAATCGAACATAGAAAAGCATTGCAGAAAAAGGCTAATTTACAGTCAAATTTAAATGAGTTAAAATTGACAAATTGCAAAGAGTTAAACATGAGATTTGAGGCATTGCATGGTGGGTTATCAAAATATATTGGTTTGCGGTAATAAAACACCATGTGTGTATCTACTTGCCAGGTAGATTATGTTCTTTTAATAACCTGCTTTGCTTTATATTCTACTACCATAGATTTTCAGAATTCAAGAGACTTCTCAGTTCTAAAAAGAATTGTCCTGCTTTTTAACTACTACCATAGGCGGAGGGTAGAAAATGGCCGGGACTACTACTTTAGCTTTAGTGGTTCGAGGAGACTTTTCAAAGAGTAAATTACAAGACAACTAAAGAAGTCCTAAGTTAACAAACCACAATCACTACCTGTTTTCCAGTGTCAGGATCCAGCGTGCCGCGTTTGCATACAAGTAGCGGTCCGACCAACCCAGCACTAATGTCACCCACAGGGTCGGCTGTCGAAAGATAAATCCAAGTGATGCAATCAGGGTCTACGTCAGTAGGTCCGACATGTTCCGGCACCGTCCAAATGTAAGAAAATATAGTTCCGGGTGTGATCATCTCATCAAAACGATCGCCTCCTTAAAATAATTAAAAGAATGGAATAGAACAGAATGGTTTATTTAGGTGTCATTTGTTTGTTTTGCAAAACATCACCAATCCCGGTCAAATTCTTTGCCACATAGCTTGTCCAAGGCTATTTATGCAAGCACCGGCCCGCTCTGAGTTCACGAACCGCACTGCAGGGTACATACTTGATACCGTGGGGTTGGAGCATGGTTTTTTGAGGTTGTTGTACCAAAGTTGCCTGCTTCGACCATGTTTCGGCCCCACGTTATCAAGTAATGTGCAGTTTAGTATCTATGCAGTTCGTGAATTCAGAGCGGGCCGGTGCTTGCGTAAAGAGCCTTGGACAAGGCTACACCCTAAAAAGATTCTAAATGATTCACCTGTGGTTCCATCATTGTAAGCGTCTCCTTCATTATTTTTAGTATACATGACTCCATGAGGTGTGATGCTGACATTCTGCGACAATAGGTTGTTTCTTAATGTTACATTAATGATATCGCCAACCTCAGCTCTGATGACCGGTCCGAGAAGCCCCATCAGTGGATCCTCGGGGGCTTTGGTGATGAAGGAATCGTTGGTGTAGGCAACAAACTTGGCTTTCTTGTAGATCCCACCAAGTCTATTGTTGTCTTTTGTGAAGAACGGATAGGAGTCACTGGAGAGGAAAGTGAAAAGCAAAATGTACCTTTTAACAATCTCAACTTATTTTGATTAAAATAACCAAAACCCCCCAATCTGAATACTGTTCAATGTTAAAGGCACTGGACACTATTAGTAATAACAACTAAAATAAATTGTCAGCATAAAAACCTATGAGCGATGGAGAGCTGCTGATAGTAGAAAACATTGTGAGAAAGGGCTCCCTCTGAAATAACGTAGTTTTTGAGAGAGCGTTAATTTCTCACTCAAAAAATAAAAGACTTCAGGCCCGAAGCATTTACTGGGCATCTGAAAGCACACAATGTGGCAATGAGCGTGTTTTTCCTGTCATTATTCTCTTGCAACTTCAATTGACCAAAAGAGTTCAAATTTTCAAATGTTTGTTATTTTATGCATATGTTGAGATAAACCAAGTGACACTGTTCTTTTTAACAAAGGAGTCCTGGGGTGGATTTCACAAAGGGTTAAGACTAGTCTTATCTTGAGTTAAGATGAGACTCGTCCTAACGTAGGACTCTCCTTAAGTTTAGTTGTTGGTATCTCCTAGGTAGGACTATAGTTTTAAACTCTTTATGAAATCAACCCTAGGCCTTAAGGATTCTTTTTTTGTTTTACTAACAAACCATGTGTGTTTTTAAGTGGTGTGTGTGAAGAATTCCAACATAGGGCTGGATAGCTCAGTTGGTACGAGTGCCGGTACGCTAATCTGGAGGACGCAGGTTCAAGTCCTTTTATAGTCAATTCTTCTTTGTTCAGCCCAAAATAAAAAAAGGGAGAAGAAAAAAGAGAGAGAATTTTGTTTACCTGTCTGGATTGGTGAAATTGGTGCCATCACTATGAGCCCTATCCGGAGCATAGTCCCAATCGATCTCTTCTGCAGCAATATAATAGTTACGCTGGATACCGGCTGGGGTGTTGTCGGTTGGGGCAGTACCACATTCTGCAGACACTGTGTACAACACTTGGGAACCATCTATAAAAAATTACAATTAATACAATTGTTATTGTTAGTATGTCTGGTATTGAAACTAGGGATATCGCATGGGGGGGGGGGGGGGGGTGCACCTTCAAAGAGTGTTGATACTGTGGAACAGAACACCATCAGAGCACTGGACACTGTTTCGTCATTCAAAAACCACTTAAAAACCCACCTGTTCCCAGTTACTCTTTAATATTATTTGTTTTTCATTGCCTGTTGTTGCTGAGCGCCATGATCTAGATGGAATGGCTCTATACAAATCTGGTTACAATGATTGTTACTATTAAAAGACCAAGTTTTTGGCCATGACATGAATCCCTACTCACTGTGAAAAAAGATGTACAAAATATAATTTACCTCTAGAAGTGTTAGCTTCATAATTATTGTCAAGTTTTTGAGAAGAAAAAAACATGAAAATCACAGAGCAATGTTTTCAGCCTTTGAATGGTTTTCTGAAGATTAAAGTGCGCCTCTACGAATAATAATTTGGGAGGCTAATCATCCTTACTCGCAGCTAAGAGCTGAATTGCGAAGGACGTGGCCACAATGTTTTCGAGAAGCAGGCATGCAAGGGCGCCTTCAGCTGCCATCCAAATCAACCCATTATGACCACGGAGCACAGCCAAGATCGAAAGTGTTTGATCATTCAAACAATGCTGTGTTATTATTATCATAATTAAATGAATAAGCCAAGTTTGTACTGAATTCTTACCACTGAAATGATTTGTTGATGCAGAAGTGATGAGCCACGTCCCGGGATTTATAGCTTCCATTTCGGCACTCATTAAAATAGCTGGAGAGAGGCTGAGAGAATCCCTCCGCCGACCCTGGAAGTTCTGTCAAATAATACAAAAGTAGATCTGACTCAAAATTTGCCGAATCTCAAAAACTTTTCAAAATGTCAATGCCCTTGGGTAAGTCTGAACTACTTTTTAAAACTTTGAAGATTGAATGTGAACTTCTTTTTGTTTGACTAAGTGTACATTTCATGGATGGACAAAACTCACTAATTTGAGGGCATATCCTGCTTCCAACATTATTACCCCTGGTCATTCCTTAACCATGTCAGCTCCCTTGGAGTACCAGCCTGTGCAACCAATATGCCTTACTAAGCTAAATCAATCACAAGAATCATCTCTGCCCTCGCAGGTACCCATTTACCCCTGGGTGGAGAGAAGCAATTATAGTTAAGTGTCTTGCTCATCAGGGACACAAGTGTCACAACCGAGACTCGAACCCAACACTCTGCTGTGAACAGAAGCACCAAAGCTTGGCTTTAGTGCTCTTATTTGCTCGGCCACGACACCCCACAGATGAGGAGAAGCAGCTTACCAGTATGTTACCATGGAAATGTACAGTGTGTATATCAGCCTCAGTCCCAAAAGCTAAGACATTCCAGCTAACTTTATCTCCAACACACATAGTAAGACCTGGTAAGTTTCCGTACAGTCGACCATTAATACCATCCATTAAGTTACTCGCTGCAAAGTCTTCATCATCTATATAAAAAACAAATTATAGTTATGATAATAGTTGCTAAGGCTTTTCATTCTCAAAAGAACATCATCTGGCAGGTAGATATACACATGGTGTTAAAAATTTTTTAATGCATAATACAAGGTACAAATACAAAAAATATTTACAAATATTTAAATTGAGATTCAGTTTTCGTTATAAGGGATTGGAGGCATTGCATGTTACAGTATCCACTATTTTAAAGACCGCCAGCTTAAACAAAATTGAAAACAGAAGGATACTATTAGCGATCTCAGACGAACAAAATTAATTTAAAAAAATGTTCAAGCTGGTTTTATTTTCAAAAATGTTTTCGGGCGGTCATTTAAAAAAAAAAAAAAAAAAAAAGTTTGTCATTTACCTGGATCCAGCGTTTCAGGACTACCAGCGTATGTCGCAATATTGTCATCCAAGTAGTAACTTAGGTTTTCATCGGTGATTGAAAAAACCAACAGAAAATCTTGGTCAACATCTCTACGTTTCCCGGCTTCATCCAAGATACCTGAACAAGAAAATGGAAATGGAAGATGATAATTATAACGACAATAAAAACGTACTTGCAGCAACATTTGAAAGCTAAGCATTTTAAGAATTATTTCACTGAAATTACTCCAAATTAGAATCTTATAATGCTTCTAAGATTGTGTAGGCTCTATACTCCTTAAAGGCATTAATCTTCCATCGTGGTCTTAATCTTAGCTCCTGACTTTCAGCAATACTGCGAAAAACACATCCATTAAATGAAATCACATTTTGTTAGTTATTTTGTATACATCCTCAATCAATCAATCAATCAATCAATCAATCAATCGTCCGCATAGACAGCAAAGGTCCGTCGCGCCGATCTCCTGTGTCCACGTCCTACAGCTTCGTCCCACATGCCGTCAATCACGCTGGGCCGACCCAGTTGTTCTTGCCAGGATGACCTGGGACGACCGCGGGGTCTCTTCCAGCCGGGACCTGGTGGATTACCTCTTCAATGGTTCCAAAACAAATACTTTGCTTTAAAATTGTTACTCAAGAAAAAATTATTAAGGGATTCCTCAAAGGTATACCTTGCCTTTATAAAGTCAAAGGTCACTATTTGAAAATAACAAACCTTCTCTACAAATGACTAGCGCTCCAGTCATACCGGAGCTGATACCACTTGGTGATAGGATGTGTGAATGATAGGGCCAAGGGGTACAGTTCTCATCATCAGCAGCAGGTCCTGCAGCCTCGTTAGCAAACCATTTATACAGGTAGGTATCACCGGGCTCCACCAAATCGTCTTCTTTGTCTTCACCTGAAGTATTGTCCTCATACTTTGCTCCTAACATAAAGACAAATAAATTAAAAAGATAATTTGACAAAGTGTTCAAGGATTTGGGTACTTTTTGTAACACAAAACACAATGTCCACAGATTTTCAATTAAATTTACACCATTTGAAGATAGTAGCAAGTTTACCTTAAAAATAATATTACTTTCTGAGGTGCTATAGTTTTTGAGAAATGAGTAAAACATTGTTACGAAAATATATTTTATGTGATAAAATAACTGTGAGAGTTTTATGTAAATCTGTGGAAATTGTGTTTTGTGTCCTACAAAAAAGCAGATGAGCAGGCAAAAGGTAGGGCAGGGTGGAGTTAGGGGGCTGGTGGTTTGCTAAGATATTGTCATCAAGCTTGCTCCTGATCAGAAATGCAAATGGCAAAGTGTTTAAGAGATGGCGACAGGGAATGATTACTGGCAGTGGTATGGGTAGGCAGGTGGATAAATAGGGCAGGGGGAGGGTCGGAGACGGCAGATGGGCGGAAGGTAGGCAAGGGTTGTGTCGTCGGGGCCTGGTGGTTTGCGGAATTAACTTTAATCTCTCTTGTTGATCTTAGAACTAACCTTCTGAGTCCTTGAAGTATTTCACACCATGTGGATGCATTGTGAAGGGACGGGAAGCCATATTCTTAAAGTAGACGAACATGGTATCACCGGTCTCAGCATAGAGAATTGGTCCAAAGGATCCGTGCCATTCCGGTACCTGGATCTCAGTGGTGTAGGTGTCATCGGTGTATTGCTTGTAGATGGCTTTCTTATACTTCCTGCCGATCCGGTGGGTTCTGTTGAGGAGAAACTGCCCTTCATGGCTGAAAAGAAAACGGAAAGTTACAAATGAAAATGACGTGCCGTTTTGTGCATTTGAAAGCTACAATTGTGATGCGATCAAGCCAAAAATTAGTTGTATGTCAACTAGGGTAACATTTTTTATGAGTTTGAAAAGAGCCAAAGTTGCTCTGTTCAAACCCCATTTTGGTACCAATGATACAAATGGGGAGGTGCTAGGCACCCATTTATACTGAGGGGTGTGGTGAGAGTGGTGGTAATGGATGGAAATAACTTATCCAAGGTGACATCACAACAAAACATGTTCTAATCTTTTGTTTTTAGGGGAGGCTTTAGCAGGGATTCATGGCAGAGCGACCGATGAGGGCAATGGACACAAGTTCTCTTATATTTCTTTGTTTTACCCAAAATCAAGATTTTTTTTCAAATAAAACAAGCAAATGCTCCTTTAATAGATGTTAAGTTTGCATAGGGGGTAACGAATATTCAAAATGCTCCTTTACTTCCTTATCAAAAATGTATTAAGCAGATTGAAAGTAAACCACATCCAACAAAAACTTTAGGGCTGGCCTATCATTATCAATTAGAACAAACATATAGTAAACACTCTTAACATTTATAGAAATAAAACTTACTTTTATGGTTAGAACAGCGGTTTTTGATAACATTATGAGAATCATTTCACTTTTATGTAATGTGCTGATAGAGAAATATCTTGAAAAAAATGTCTAAGTTCCCCCCCCCATTGCAACAACAATTACCTTCCCTATAGAGAATAGACTGTTATCATGGTGCAGCCATCTTGAATTTCTCACATATCAATGTTACCAAACCGAGGCTGGAAGACCAAAATAGTCTGGTTCCTTTTTGAAGAATGATTGTTAGCATTCATTATCGTTATTCGATACAAGGAACATGACCAAGATGGAGGCATTACGATAAAGGTCAATAATCCTTCATCTTTTACTCAGATTCTGACAGATGTTGGACATAATCCAATTATTTGCAACTTTGGTTTATTTTGTGTATACCTTCCCTTTAAATGACACATCATTTCTAAGATAAGATTGTGATCTGATTTGTTTATTTTGTCCTTTATGGTAATAGAGTACATTGACTGGGCTTGGAAATGGATATGTTCCTAGCTTACAGAGGTCATGATAGCAAAATCACAAACCAATATTAGGCCTACACAGATAAACAAAATAATAAGCACAGAGGATGGAGGGAAAACAAAGCAAATATATAATCTAATATAATATAAAATGAGTACATGTATAGAGAGGCTGTCAAATTAAGCCAAGGCTTGTAAAGACAGCCTAGACAATACAGTTGTTCAGCTTAAAAAAGGATGTCATTTCATCTCTAGCTTCGCTAGTGTATATTATTTATCTCATAGCAACCCAGTCTGTTTTTGAGAATGTTTTCTTGTTATCTGTCTCTTTGTTTGAAGTTTGTCTGTCGAGGTTGTCTTGCAAGCCTTGGCTTCACACACCACCCTCACTCTCTTTGTTTTGGTTCTTTTCCCCTGCCATCCTCTGTGCTTAGACTTTGCTATTATAAGTTAAATCAAGAGAAGAGTAGTATAACATAAATGTTGACTTGGATTTAATCTTCAAATCAAAAGTTAGAATATCAAAACAGCCATTCATTCTCTTTATGATTATTTGGAAAACAATATTCTGACGAATCCATACACACTGCTGATAAAGTTCACCACAAAGTTTGGTAAATTATCAAACACCCTCAAGGTAATAAATCATCAAACATTAATATGGATAGGCCAACATCCCATCCTACTGATATCTAGACCAGACTAATTACCAAAACAACGCACCAAATAATGTTCCCAAAACGTTCACCTACTCTCTATCTCTCTATTACAATGTACTTTTTTTTTTTTTTTTTTTTTTAAAGTTTAACACAGACAAATTGACTAAAACAAGATTTGAACCAACGACCTCGGATTTTACGTGCCCGGCGCTTCAACTGTGGAGCTATATTCCCCCATGGCTATATCAAGCCCCATGTTGGCTGTCTACCTATTTTTCTGGCTAACTTTAAAACTGTTGTAACTTTAGACTCAATATGAGTTTCACAGACTATACATCAGGTTTATCTAAGTAAATAAGTTTGCACCACTGCAAAAAAACACAAAAAAAAACAAACAGTAACAACACTGGAGGCCAAAAAAAATCCTTTTAAGAGAAAACGTAGACTGAACGGCTTTCTGCTAATGGCTGTTAGTTGTGGGTCATTGGTTTATTTCTATTATAGTTGAACTAAATTCAGAATATCTAAAGGGGTTTATTAGTCTACTTAGGGGTCTACTTAAGCTAAAAAGGAGTATAGTCCCGGTCGATTTCGTACCTTCCGCCCAGGTAGTAGTGGTAGTAAAAAAAGCAGGACAGATCTTTTCAGAAGTGAGAAGTTACCCGACTTCTGAAAATGCATATGGTTGGAAAGATGTTGTAAAAGTAGAATACAATGATCCACACAACTTGCCTCGAAATTGCGTGGTTTCCCTTTTACTGTGCGAACTTACACGGTCGGCCATTTATGGGAGTCAAAAAATTGACTCCCATAAATGGCCGACCGTGTAATTTGACGAGGTAAAAGGAAAACCGTACAATTTCGAGGCATGTTTGTGTGGATCATTGTATTGTACTTTTACATCTTTTCAACCATATGCATTTCATAACAAACGGTTAAAAACGCTTTTCAAAGACCAACTCGACCGATCCAAGGCAACGTGTTCCTTTGATGTGATCATGAGTCCTATAAGTTACGAGTATACTTCGCCCTAACTCGAGATAAGTCTGAACTCTTTGTGAAATCCGTCCCAGAAGTATGCATGGATTGTTTATATCTGTTTTCGGTTTTCTTGGTCCCTATATTTTTTCCTTTATCTCATAAATACATTCTGACTTTGCAGCAAGACGGATAACTTAAAAGGATCCCGACACCAAAGTTTCTTATACGGCAAGCGGAAGGGCAAACCATTGAACCCAACCGATATTTTAAACAAAACGAGATCGGGTCGGGGAGTGGGTCTCACAACTCATGCGTGTAAATTGACACGCCAAATCACCCACTAATACCCTCCTACATAATAGCAGAACCATGCTACAAAAAATACTAGTTCATAGTTTGTAAAGAATAGTGAGATTAACACCCCGCCGGTCAAGGCCGCGGCAGGATTTACGAAAAAGAACGTTAAATGGGTTGTAAATAGACACTGCCTCCCAGACGTAACTAATATGCTGTTTTTAGGCATAGACAACTCTTCTATCAAAAAATGGTATTAAAGGCAGTGGCCACTTTTGGTAATTACTCAAAATAATTTTCAGCATAAAAACTTACTTGGTAACGTGTAATGGAGAGCTATTGATAGTATAAAACATTGGGAGAAACGGCTCCCTCTAAAGTAACGTAGTTTTCGAGAAAGAAGTAATTTTCCATGAATTTGATTTCGAGGACCTCCGATTTAGAATTTGAGGTCTCAAAACCAAGCATCTGAAAGCACACAACTTCGTGTGACAAGGGTGTTTTTTATTTCATTCATATCTCGCAACTTCGACGACCAAATGAGCTCAAATGTTCACAGGTTTGTTATTTTTATGCATAAGTTGAGATACAACAAGTGGGAAGACTGGTCTTTGACAATTACCAATAGTGTCCACTGCCTTTAAAGTCACTGCAAGTTCACGTATACTGTGTCGAATGAAGACTATTCCAATCGCAGACAGGGCTTCCAAACGACTACCGGAAAAACCCATTCCTCACTAAATTAATGATTACCTTATATCATAGGCCTTTGTTTTTAATCTATATTCACAGTCTACAATACCTGAATTGACAAATCGAAATGGACAACTTTCGAGAACAAATTCTTGTTTGCTCGCTGTGATTTTTGTATATGAGAGATCTGGGGCCTATTGTTCTTGTGCCAATGTTGTTTAGTTTTAGTAGGCTATATGAATTTTTGAAAGTCAACACGCTCCTTTTCCGGTTATGACTGAACATGTTACGCGGTCACTGAGTTTACCATAAAATAAATTTACAATGGGTCTTTAGCATCGAAGATGCTGTTCTAGTTTTGTCCGGAGAAGAAAATCAGTCATATTCCGTTTGCAGATGCTCTTAAAAAAATGGACCCTATTGGTAATTAAAAAACAAAATTGTTTTTACATGTGCTTTTAAAATCGCTGACGAAGTGACGCACTGTAACTATCGCAAGCAGCGTAAAGCCGAAATAAAAGGTTTACAACATAAAAATAACGCCGTATGCCTATGTAAATTTAGAAAGCTAATTTCGCAGGTTCAAACCCAACTAAAGTAAATGTTTCTCCCACAATAGATCAATGTGTCGACAATGAGAGGTTCATTTCACAAAATATAGACACAGTCGTGAACATTACAGTCTCCGTTCATTTCCTACTACCAGAAAGTTACGAAAAAGGTTCACAGACTCTGCTTAGCACAAAAATGTGCTTAGCATGCAATTTCTTGCATAACCTGAAAATCACGTGGAAAGTTGTCTGGTCATCCTGCTTTTATCAAGGAAGAACTTTCATGCTTAAGCAGCTTCATGAAATTGGGTCCAGATCGTATTTTTTGAATAGACTCATCAGTTTTCCCTAAATAGAGCAAGTGTTTGCCTACTCCTAGAACCAAGAGGTTGTTCCGCTATCGTCTCCACGAACCTCATAGATGGTGAATCTCTCAACACCGTTTCGTTTTGCGATACCTAATTTACGGGAATTTTTAAAATCAAAACTTGCCAAAATTAAGGCCAAACCCCACAACCACTGCAGGAGAATCTTGGGTGAACCAGGAGTCGATTAAATGGAAGAGCAAGGGGAAAACTTAGACCCAGTATTATTAGTAATTGGAGGCACCGTACTCACAAAAATTGTGACATTTTGCATTTTCGAAAAATAATGCAAAATGTCCCATTTTTTTTTAGTACTAATTAGTTTTCAAAAATTTTGCAATTATTTTTATTTGCATTTTCGTTCCATTTTTAGTACTTTAGTGCCAATCCACTACATCTTGTCAGATCCTTACTCTATGGTCAGATGGGCAAGGGGTATCTTCTAGAAACTATGGCCCCCCTCACGAGTGAGCCCTAGTTTCTAGAAGTATATAGGCAAGGGGCAAACAGTGGCTGAGACAAAATAAACTAATCTTCAAAAGCTTACCTTCCAGGGGTTATTTCTCTGTCCTTGATGACGTTCCTACCCGTGGGGGCATAGTCCCATTCCACCTCCACTGCAGCAATGTAGTATTCTCGCAGTTGGGTCGTGGTAAAATCGTACCGTCCCCTTGCACCCTGGGCGGCCATACCGAAGAACGCTGCGATGAGCCCCAGGGCTGCAGCGAGGTGGAGGTGGGATGAACGCCGCACATTCATAGTGGTTGTAATAATAACAACGTTGTAAAAGCTGAAAATGGTGAGCGGCCAACAAGTTGGCATCAACAGAGCTTCTTAATTTTACTCTTCACGGTGTTTGTCCAAAGAATAAGACTGTGCAGACAGAACTCAGCCCAGTGCTGTTGTGATGCAATGGCGGAAGTTCGTGGTTTCGATTCGGAGGCCCTTCCCTTCTTACGTACGTGTGAACGCATGGCCCTACAGCCTGACTATCTGAACCCATACATCGCCTTTAGACTTCGGCAAGGTACCTACCAGACTGACCATTGACCCTTTGACGTGATAACACGGCATGTTACGGCACTCACGACGCCCTGTAAACAGTCTGACAGCTGTGTCTGTCCAATGAAACTATTTGCTTCGCGAGACCAGTGCATGACTTTATCCTTGCACGATCTATCGACCCTGTTATGAGAGAGCGGTGTGTGCGCATTATCAAGTGCGCACAGTCAAAAGGCCATTTTTGTACCATAGATAGGCCTATTGTTTCCGCGCGCTCGATTTCCAGTAATAAATGGACTATGAACCCAACTTTGAAGGGGCAGTCCCAAACAACCCCAAATAATGTTCTCTGATATTAAACATTCCAACATGTTTTGATTTCAAAAGCCACTCTCTTTTATCGTAGAGAAGTGGTCCTTTCTTTATGCTTGTAGTAAACACAAGTCATTGAATGTAAACAAATAATCTGGGGAGGTGTTGGAAAGTTTTTTTTGCAATGGGGAGAGTCTTTGAAGCATGACGAAACCTTGTAGCCTTGGTTAATCCCCTTTGGAGGGATCAGACAGACAATACCTATTGTTATCAAAACGTATTTACCAAAGTGGGATCCTAGGGTAGGTACATGTTTGGTAATTACTCAAAACAAATATTAACTTAAAAACTGACTTGGTAACGAGCATTGGGGAGCTGTTGTAGTATAACACATTGTGGGAAACGACTCCCTCTGAAGTAACATAGTTTTTGAGAAAGAGGTACTTTCTCACTCAAATAATAAAAGACTTCTCGCTAGAAGCATGACGAAACCTTATAGCATCACCTATCTGAAAGCACACAAATTTGTCCAACAAGTGTGTTTTTTCTTACATCATTTTCTCGCAACTCCGATGAACAATTTTCACAGGTTTGTTATTTTATGCTTATGTTGGGATACACCAAGTGAGGACACTTGTCTTTGACAATTACCAAACGTGTACGTTCCCTTTAAAGGCAGTGGACACTATTGGTAATAATTACTCAAAATAATGACAAGCATAAAACCTTTCTTGGTGACGAGTAATGGGGAGAGGTTGATGGTATAAAACATTGTGAGAAACGGCTCCCTCTATAAAAATGCCTTAGTTTTCGAGAAAGAAGTAATTCACCACGAATTTGATTTCGAGACCTCAGATTTAGAACTTGAGGTCTCGAAATCAACCATCTAAATGCACACAACTTCGTGTGATAAGGGTGTTTTCTTCTGTCATTATTATCTCGCAACTTTGATGACCGATTGAGCTCAAATTTTCCCAGGTTTGTTATTTTATGCATATGTTGAGATACACCAACTATGAAAACTAGTCTTTGACAATGACCAATAATAGTGTACTTTCCCTTGAAAGGCAAAGTAGTTTTTGGAAACATGTGAAATTCAAAAGAAGTGGTTTTTACATATTGAAAACCCGGAGCCAATGTTTATGTCAATCAGAAAAATAATTACTGGTAATTTGAATAGGCCTACCTGAGGGGTATAAAAACTAGTATGTTTTGAGTAGGGCTACATTTTTATTACCACATTACTTCGAAGTGAATTTGTTCTTGAAATGTTTTGTACTTTTCGAAAGCTGCCGAATGCGCCTCACAAATCAGTTTTCACGTTTGGTGATCACTCTTATAGAATGAATGGCAATTCTATACTAATACACTCCCGCTCTTTAAGTTTCGGGGTAGCACTTGGTCTGTTTACTCTTTCCAATTGTTGCAATTGTCATTTATCATGATTGAAATATTGACAACAATATTATTGACAAAATTATCTGCCGGGCATTGGCCCGATAAAGGTGATTTCTGTGGGATTCGAAATCTAATTTTACTAAAAACTCATCCAGGAAATAAGGATACACTGGATTTAATTCCCTGCACTTATGTCCGAACTCTGATAGATGTGGATTTATAATCAAAGAGGTTATTTCATGATAATCGCTGGCTCATGTTACGCAACATATTTCCCCAAAATGTCATCATCATCACCTGCAAATATTGAATATTCAATTGTATATTGAATATTCTGCAGAGTCAAGTTCAGTAAAAAACTGCAGAACATGCAAGTCGAGGAGTGGGTTCATTGGGAACTATAACCTGGCACGTACCCACCCGGCATGTTATATTAAAGGCACTGGACACCATTGGTAATTACTCAAAATACACTTTGGGATAAAACCTCACTCGGTAACGAGCAATGGAGAGCTGTTGATAGTACAAAACATTATGAGAAACGTCTCTCTGAAGAAACGTATTTTTTTTAGAAAGAGGTAACTTTTACCTCAAATATTAAATTACTTAATAAGCAGGCCTGCTTCAAGCCTTTTAAGCATCTGAAAGCAGACAAACTTATCTGCAACAAGGCTCTTACAACTTTGATGACCTATTGAGTCAACATTTTCACAGGTTTATTTGGTATGTGGGGATACACCATGGAATAAAACTGGCATTTAACTTCTATTGAAGTTAATGTATTGATACACCGGTTACTGGGGCTGTAATTGGTCAACAAACTAATACGTCACCATGACATCAGCGTGTTTTCAATAGTGTTTTCACCCGAACCCCGTGTTTGTTTTTCATTGTTTTTTTTTAAACTGCACTTTGCCTTTAAAATACAAGTTGTCCTCGCGGATGAAGGAAGGATCCTTGCCCTACTTCAAGGCAACTGGTGTAGTACACAACGTTTACGAGACCAATGATGTCTGGCAAGTTATCTACGGGGGTTTGTTTGGTTTTGGATTTCCCCTAACATTTCCCCAATGTTGGCAAGTGAAGTGAATCAGCAGAGCGCAGAGATGGGGGGGGGGGGGGACTATTCCAACCCTACTCATTTTACTCCACTTAGCGAACCCCTTCTCTTTACAATAAGTGCACTGGGTTCTTTTACGTGCGTTACACAACCGACGGGACCAACGGCTTTACGTCCCATCCGAAGTACGAAACGTAATGGTTTAAGTACACGGGTGTTACGACATGTGTCACGACTCGGACTCGTGAACCCACACACTGCTGATCAGAAACAGCAGAGTTTGAATCAGATACTCTTCATCACAGCTCTGGCACGACGCGCAACGGCATACATTTTAAACAATGGGGTAGCCCCCATACAGCACCCATTGTTTTACGGCATACATTTTAAACAATACAGCACCCATTGTTTATGAAACGAATCACTCATTTCCGATTGTGTCCACAGTCGGTCCGCCCTAGGCGTGCAACAAACTCACTTTATAATTCCTTTCAACAAGGTTTGTAACAAGAACATTGAAGCTTTCTTTCCGTGAAGGGAACTCGGCAAACCTAAACCAAGAGATATAAAACAGCCAGAAATATAAAAAGTCAATTTCTCTCAAACAAACACTGGTATAACTTGATCAGCATAAACCAATAAACTGTGAAGCATCGTAATTCATTCGTATGAAAGGTTACACGGGGTCACTCCATTGTTTGGTGAAACATGCATGTCATAATGGAATGATTGCCAAAAATATTCGGTGTGCACTTGTTGTCATAGTTACTAGACAATTTTTGGCCTTGAGCCTGACTCGGGACTCGGAAGTCAACAGTTTGTTGTTTTTGGCTCCGGGATTTGAAAAAACAATTAATTCACTGACTTGCCCGGCTTGACTTGACAATTGCTAAAAGGCACTGGACACCTTTGGTTATTGTCAGAGACCAGTATTATCACTTGCAATTGATGTATCCCAAAATATGCGTACAAAAACAAACCTGAGTAAATTTGGGGTCAATTGGTTGACCCCAACGAAGTTGCAAGAGCATATGAAAGAAAAAACTCAATTGTTGCATGCATAGTAAATGGTTTTTAGCTGATGTATTGTATTATTTGAATGATAATAATTATTACCTCCCCCCCCCCAATCAGTTTAAGATTTTCTCATCACGTGACACACTAAATGAATACAATGACATCTATCCAAACTTCACTAAAACAATAACAACTGAAAATGTCTTGGGTTATTTCCATGTACGGGAAACTATATATTATTTCAGAATTTACCATCATTGTAGTCAGTGCGGAAAAGTTCAAGTTATGTTGTGTTGATTATAGTTTACAGAAAAGAGTATCAATGGACCCTTCCCATGAAATATGCTAATTACATTCACGCATGCGTACAGACCCTGTTGGTTGGCAAACACCATAGAGTTGTGCACTAAGCAGACGCGCACTCACGTCTGCGTCACGCACCCATTAGCCGTGTACAAAACAGCACGATGTTCCCTCATTTTGCCAACCAGTTAAGTGCGCACGCGCTATGTGCAAATTACATATTTCATGGGAACGGTCTATTTGCATTTTAAATCGAATAATTTGGCCGAGTTTTAATGTGAGGCCCTTCTTAATTAATAATGTATTCATAGCTAATAATACATCAATATCAAATGAAAAACGTTGTGGAAAGTGTCGCTAAACAATTCACCTTTCTATTACACACCCCGCTTTCAGCACAAACCAATACAATAATTAATATTTTATATAATATTAAACATATCGTTGACTACAAATGGGTACTCTGCGCAAAATATTGTATGTGCGCTTTTACGAGAGAGGTAAAAGAATGGCATTTTAAGCCCTTTTCGAATCGACGGTTTCGACTTTGGGTTTGGTTCAGGCTATAGGCTTGGTCACGCGGTTGTTTTGACAATAATTATTGTGCGTGCTTTGCGTAAAGCGCTCAGGGCTTCAGACGAGAGGCCGGACGGAGCCTCAAGCCGAACCCAAAGCCGAAGACGTGGTTTCGAAAAGGGCCTACTGCGGGTTGTCTTATAGGAATCGGAACATACAATGTTTCAAGAGTTTCTCTGTGTTGAATGCGTATAAGACACACATAATAACATATACATAATTGTAAAATATTGCACAAATTGTTAAATTATTAATAAATAAATTAAAAGTTCGTTGTACAAAATCTTCATAGAAAAATATACTAAAAAGGTTAAGGGTATAATTGGTTACTCATAAATCTATAAACCTATACACAAATCGTTGTTTCCTGAAAGGTTTCAGAGGTTCAAGCTGTAACAGTGGATGCTTCTAAAAGACCGGGAGAACTAAAGATTCCCTGTGATTTCTCAATGAAGAAATGCATTTTAGTTTCCTCGTGATTTTAAGTTCTTGACAATGTAGCACGCCGTTGTTTTCTGTAAGAGGAGGCAATACGTCACCCTTTGAGTTTCAGGGACCTGAGCAATTGTTGCGTATAATATGACCCTATTATGACCGAGTCACAGAATCTGGTCAAAATGAAAACTGACGCACTGAATCCGAGTTATAGTCACACAACATATTTAACCATTTTCCATTGGAAATACTCTTTAATTAAGAACAACAACCTTGCACTTTTAGTTTCGAGGATATTTAGGCGTACGTGTTAGTTTATTGCACATGTGACTCCGATTATATATAACAAGAGACTTCCGGATTTCCTGGGTACGTGGTAAAAAAAATGACCTAAATGCCTTGTGACATGCCTTGACTGGTCACAGAAAACTAAACCCTGCCTACGTGAGAAAGACGACAGTAAACCCCAAGAGATGTATATTGGGTCAACAATATAGGGAAATAACCATATTTTGGTTCCGCTTTGGGCAAAATACCAGATGGCGCCTTAGCTAAAATTAATAAGCTCTGATTGACTAAAGGCAGTGGACACTATTGGTAATTGTCAAAGACTAGCCTTCACAGTTGGTGTATCTCAACATATACATAAAATAACAAACCTGTAAAAATTTGAGCTCAATCGGTCGTCGAAGTTGCGAGATAATAATGAAAGAAAAAAACATCCTTGTCACACGAAGTTGTTTGCTTTTAGATGGTTGATTTCATGACCTCAAATTCTAAACTTGAGGTCTCGAAATCAAATTCGTGGAAAAATACTTCTTTCTCAAAGACTATGTCACTTCAGAGGAAGCCGTTTCTCACAATGTTTTGTACCATCAACCTCTCCCTATTACTCGTTACCAAGTAAGGTTTTATGCAAATAATTAATTTGAGTAATTACCAATAGTGTCCACTGCCTTTAAACGGAAGTCGAATAATATTCGAAACAACCTGTTTTCGCACATCGAGCTCTCGATATTGAACCCGATGCCGAGTCCGAACAGAATGCTTTGGTCAACATAGACCCACCGAGATCAAACTCATAGGTCGAGTCACCTGTTCTATTTACTAATCAACACATAATTAGTTAAACGCAGAAAAAACTAGAAAGCACGGTAGCTGTATTTGAGCAAATACGGGTATCTCTGCCCGGCGGGGGGTGGAGCATAATATTCTGCATGGTTTATGTTGCACTTGGAGAAATGAAAATTGTGTGTGTTTTGGGGGTGATACAGAACAATATTCGCATACGTTACTCGCGAATACGAAATCCGACCATACGCAAGCGCATACGTAAGCATGCGCACATATTCCCAAATATTTTCACGACATACATGTACGTATGCCGACAAGTTTACAGTTATGCGATGTGCTTTTGGGCCACCGTACCTTTTTGATTGCATACGTTTGCGATGTCACAAATTTATTCGCAAATGTTTGCGCATACGTATGCGGTGTCAAGAAATTATTCGCGAATAAGTATGATGTCGCGATCAGACTGGATGCTAAAAATCCACAGATATATATTAGAAATTTTAATTAAACATATGCGACAAAGTATAATAAAATTTTCGACAACTCAAACATATTCGCATACGTTACTCGCGAATATCTTAACGAAATCCCACCATACGCAAGCGCATACGTAAGCATGCGCACATATTCCCAAATATTTTCACGGCATACGTATGCCGACAAGTTTACAGTTACCGTACCTTTTTGATTAGGTAAAAGTCAGCTGCGCACGACATACATGTACGTATGCCGACAAGTTTACAGTTATGCGATGTGCTTTTGGGCCACCGTACCTTTTTGATTGCATACGTTTGCGATGTCACAAATTTATTCGCAAATGTTTGCGCATACGTATGCGGTGTCAAGAAATTATTCGCGAATAAGTATGATGTCGCGATCAGACTGGATGCTAAAAATCCACAGATATATATTAGAAATTTTAATTAAACATATGCGACAAAGTATAATAAAATTTTCGACAACTCAAACATATTCGCATACGTTACTCGCAAATATCTTAACGAAATCCCACCATACGCAAGCGCATACGTAAGCATGCGCACATATTCCCAAATATTTTCACGGCATACGTATGCCGACAAGTTTACAGTTACCGTACCTTTTTGATTAGGTAAAAGTCAGCTGCCTATTATTACATGGACAAGTGATAACACTATTAATATCAAGTGTCCAACTTTTACTAAGAAACACTTAAGTTTGGTACTGTTACCAACAGTATCATGCAGTTGTTTTACAACATATTTCATTGCAAAGACATTTGGCAAGGTAATGAATCTCACATAAATTCCAAAAACATTCAAAACCTTTTCTTAAGATGCACTGTGAAAAGAATAATTTGTAAAAGCTAATAAGCTAATTTAAAACAATTTTTCTATAAAAATGCTCCGTTATTGAATGACTATTGACTTATGGATTAACGGTGACGATTGCGAAGTTTCCTCACTCAAACTAAAGCTCATGTAACTAACAACCATACACGGTTAGCACGGTTAACATCCGTTGGCTCTCCGGGTTTTCACCGAACCCGTATGCCGTGAATAAGCTCCAGACCACGGCAGAGTGTTTTTAACGTTCACGGTGCAGGTCACACTGCGACCGGAAAATCCCCCATTGCAATAACGTCGGGAAAAGCTTCGGTGGTGATCGTCTCGCAGCGCAGCGTAGAGGATTCACTCATCACGTAAATAAAACAACCTCGTTATATTTTTACGTTGCAATTCTGATCGGCTTACAAGCTTTAGGTACGAGGTTGGAATTTTTGGTTCCGTTTTTTACGAAACCGCGGCTTTAGCTTGGGATGTCACTTTGGGCTTCGGCTTGGGCTTCGTCTGCCTGCCTGTTTGAAGCCCCGTTAGAAAAGCACATGTTTTCTAAATAACTGACGGAGCCTAAGCCCAAGCCCAATATGTGGCCACGGTTTTGCAAATGCAAGCTGAAGAAGAAGGAGAAGAAGAAGAAGAAGAACTAGAAAGCACGGTAGCTGTATTTGAGCAAATACGGGTATCTCTGCCCGGCGGGGGGTGGAGCATAATATTCTGCATGGTTTATGTTGCACTTGGAGAAATGAAAATTGTGTGTGTTTTGGGGGTGATACAGAACAATATTCGCATACGTTACTCGCGAATACGAAATCCAACCATACGCAAGCGCATACGTAAGCATGCGCACATATTCCCAAATATTTTCACGACATACATGTACGTATGCCGACAAGTTTACAGTTATGCGATGTGCTTTTGGGCCACCGTACCTTTTTGATTGCATACGTTTGCGATGTCACAAATTTATTCGCAAATGTTTGCGCATACGTATGCGGTGTCAAGAAATTATTCGCGAATAAGTATGATGTCGCGATCAGACTGGATGCTAAAAATCCACAGATATATATTAGAAATTTTAATTAAACATATGCGACAAAGTATAATAAAATTTTCGACAACTCAAACATATTCGCATACGTTACTCGCGAATATCTTAACGAAATCCCACCATACGCAAGCGCATACGTAAGCATGCGCACATATTCCCAAATATTTTCACGGCATACGTATGCCGACAAGTTTACAGTTATGCGATGTCCTTTTGGGTCACCGTACCTTTTTGATTAGGTAAAAGTCAGCTGCCTATTATTACATGGACAAGTGATAACACTATTAATATCAAGTGTCCAACTTTTACTAAGAAACACTTAAGTTTGGTACTGTTACCAACAGTATCATGCAGTTGTTTTACAACATATTTCATTGCAAAGACATTTGGCAAGGTAATGAATCTCACATAAATTCCAAAAACATTCAAAACCTTTTCTTAAGATGCACTGTGAAAAGAATAATTTGTAAAAGCTAATAAGCTAATTTAAAACAATTTTTCTATAAAAATGCTCCGTTATTGAATGACTATTGACTTATGGATTAACGGTGACGATTGCGAAGTTTCCTCACTCAAACTAAAGCTCATGTAACTAACAACCATACACGGTTAGCACACTTAACATCCGTTGGCTCTCAGGGTTTTCACCGAACCCGTATGCCGTGAATAAGCTCCAGACCACGGCAGAGTGTTTTTAACGTTCACGGTGCAGGTCACACTGCGACCGGAAAATCCCCCATTGCAATAACGTGGGGAAAAGCTTCGGTGGTGATCGTCTCGCAGCGCAGCGTAGAGGATTCACTCATCACGTAAATAAAACAACCTCGTTATATTTTTACGTTGCAATTCTGATCGGCTTACAAGCTTTAGGTACGAGGTTGGAATTTTTGGTTCCGTTTTTTACGAAACCGCGGCTTTAGCTTGGGATGTCACTTGGGCTTCGGCTTGGGCTTCGTCTGCCTGTTTGAAGCCCCGTTAGAAAAGCACATGTTTTCTAAATAACTGACGGAGCCTAAGCCCAAGCCCAATATGTGGCCACGGTTTTGCAAATGCAAGCTGAAGAAGAAGAAGAAGGAGAAGAAGAAGAAGAAGAAGAATATCCACCACAAGGACAATATCTCTGCCGTTGCACGGGCAGAGATAATATCCACCACAAGGACAATATCTCTGCCGTTGCACGGGCAGAGATAATAAGGGTCAGATCAACTTAATACAACAGCAGCTCATGGACATGATACAGAATCAGTGCATGTTACTCTGAACTTGTCAGTTTGCTGTTACATTATTATATGCATTCTGTAATGCTATGTTTTTGACAATAATTGTAACGAAATGTAAATCGAGTTGAAATTGAGTGTTGTTAAAAATCAGTTGGAGTTACACATAGTAAACATATACAAAATAAAATGTATTTTGAATAGTAAGTGTTCCAGTAGAAACGTGAACCTCCAAACAATGGTTTTAAAATTGAAGCTTACACGCCGACAACAATGGGAGACGTTGGAATGCTAGGTGGCAGCAGACCTACCAGATAAATTTCCATTGTTTACGTAGCTCTGAGCAGGCGCACATTACCGAGAACAATGGAATTAACCTGGTAAGTCTGCTGCCACCAAGCGTCCCAAAAGTCCCCTATTGAGATTATTGTAATCATCCCAACACCTTCAATACCATTGGTAAAAATGGGAATAATATCGCGCGACAACGTACGCACATCCGCAGGTACAATCCACCGATCCGCAGTCCAATGAGCTTGTGAGCACCTTAAAAATCTCAAGAGAGGGCGCCCTGTAACTACTTTTTTTTTGTCCTGAGACCTATCAGAACTGTAACACTTTTATTACAGTTTACTCATGCATTTCTGAATGCATCCTTCATGTACCAAAACTTATTAAAGGACGGTATTAAAATAACCCTCAAGAACTTCGACAATTTCTCAACACAGTCTCACTGTTCAGTGCTAATCACTCATCGTAACTGGGTAACATCCAGTAATATTCTTAATCAATATTCTAAATCAATACAAATTTCATCAATCCAATCACGCAACTTCTCCAGTAATAATATTTTAAATAAATATTCTTAATTTACTGAAAGTTTCAAAAATAAAATCTTACACAGTTTCTCCAGTGGACGAGGTACCGTTTGTGGCCAGTTGACCCGCATCCTTCGCGTCACCACTCTTATTTGCATTGACGTCACATGTCACGTGTTCCTGTTGACCAATGAGGGGATTTCTCCTCCTCCATACGTAAGTGCAGATGAAAAGAAGAGCAGAGAGTAGAAATAGCGCAGCGATAATGTGAAGCGAGATGGTGAAAGAACCTGTGATGTCAGTACTGATTCCTGCAAAACAGTTTTATTTATTTTTTCAAAAAAATAAGAAAACGTCTATCATGGGTTTTGATGTATTGCATGAGTGAGGTATCAGTGTGTACACTTGGTTTGCTGTTTTGAATCACCCTCTTTTGAATAATTCTCCTTCGCCCGTGTTCATTTCCCATTAAGGACGAGAGAATCCGGGGGTGGGGCAATTTTTTTTCTTTTGTATAGTATAGAATTGCCATCTTAAACAATTTTCATAATTTGTTTTTTGAAAGCTTCCTTTTTCGAATCGATTTAGAACAACAACAAAAAAAACATTGAAAAACACCACGACAGTGTAAATGTTGACGTTCAGAAAACCAAAATTTAATTGCATAAAATATCAGTTTTGCGGTTTTTACAAGACTTTTGGAGATGAATTTGAAACCATGGTGGAAGCGAAGATAGCATTGGACTTTATGTTTAAGGTTTTAGGTTTACTGTTTTCCACAGTAACGTTGTAAACAAATCCAGTTAAAGGAACACGTTGCCTTGGATCGGTCGAGTTGGTCTTTGAAAAGCATTTGTAACCGTTTGTTATAAAATGCATATGGGTAGAAAGATGTTGTGAAAATAGAATACAATGATCCACACAAACATGCCTCGAAATTGCACGGGTTTCCTTTTACCTCGTCGACTAACACGGCCGGCCATTTATGGGAGTCAAATTTTTGACTCCCATTAATGGCCGACCGTGTTAGTTCGCACAGTAAAAGGAAAACCCGCGCAATTTCGAGGCAAATTTGTTTGGATCATTGTATTCTACTTTCCAACCATATAAATATGCATTTAAAAAATAACCGGTTACAAACGCTTTTTATATACCAACTCGTCCGATCCAAGGCAATGTGTTCCTTTAAGCCAGGAGGAAATATGTACACTTACCTCCTACAGTAGATACCATCCCTCCAGCTAGCCCAAAGGATATGAGTAGGCTGGTGTAACTCTCCAGAGCACGATCCGACCCGAATGTATCAATGGTCGCTCCGCAGCACACACCGTATAGAATCCCACGAACAGCGCCTAAGACTGTAAGAACAATCAACACAAATTCGCTGTAAATTCCGTCATTATAATGTCTAAAGATTAAAAAAAAAAATATATATATAGACAGACAGAGCGATTGATTTAACTCTATAAAATAGATATTTTTTACTAAATCTTTAGACATAATAATAGTAACAAGTTGGACAGGGGCTGTCAAGGTTATACAAACGTATAAATACTGTCTTTTCGAGATGTGTGTAAAACCAGACCACTGTCAACGATAAAAATAATTATAATTATAAATAAAAAGCAGATTGCACTCAAACGCTATGAAAATCACACAACAGAGAACATGTTCGGAGTAGGCACCAAAGGTACACCCAACCCTTTATAATGTTTATCGACCTTTCTCTTTTTTTGTTGTTGGATATCTTGAAATTTATCTTACCAATGACGTAGACGATCATGATGTGCAGAGACGCCCACATGGCCAGGGCGTACGTAGCAAACGCCCCCATGACGCAAGCCACAGCGATGACTATATTCCGATTAACCGAAAGTCGGTTACCGAATATTATAAACGGCAACCTGGCGACTATTTCCATACCTGCCATACCGATAAGAAGGTTGGATGCCGTCTTCTCAGATATGTCGATACTCACGGCGAATTTCACCTACCAAAAACAAAATTGTATTTGAAAAACTGTTTAGAAAAAAAGAAAGATGCGCAGGTGTCTTTCGGAAATATTCCTCGAGAATCTGTACCCCCGTGGGAATTGACTACGGCTTGGAGGAGGCCGATTCAAAAGAGGGTGCTATCAGAAGAATGCTGCGCACATTTCACGGGGGACAGAAGACAGAATCTCGGGGGGAGGGGGGAGGGGGAAGACAAAGTCTATACTTACCAAATGGATGACGTTGAATAGCGCCGCCAGCGACGAACTAACTATACCAATGAAGAAGAACCAATGCCCGGGTAAACGAAGCAGTCTTAAGTACCTCCTTGTAAAGCTGACGAATTCTTCCGGATCATCGACGCAGCTTTCATCTCTCCAATGCTCCCAACTGATCGGGAACCTCTGGTGGTGATCGTGAAGGAGTTCTCTATTAACAGAACTTAGACAAGGTGTACTTGACGACATCGCTGGTATTAGATTTGTATCAGTCTTTGCGTCTGGGAAGTTGAGTCTCGTCAGTGATCGGTGGTGGCCCTCAGAGGACCTGAGGAAGTCTAACCGGTTTTTCGCGCTTATTTTGAAATGACTTGAGTAAGCATGCGGTGACCCGTTCAAAGACTGTGGAGGTGGATTTTCCGTGAGGTGATGGTGGCGTGAGTTATCCACATCTGCTATGACTTCGCCTTCATCTTTAAAAGGCACGGCCTTATAGTTTTTGCCCCGTACCACTCTTGAGGTGGGTGGTTTGTCATCACCCGGAGACTGCTCGGCAGAGGGCGTGACACCATTACTCACTACCTTACCGTCGGCAGTAAGCTCATTAGAGCTAGTTCCTGGCTTGGATGGACACTCCTCATCCGAAGAGTTTGGAGTGGATAACTGTTTTGGAGATTGGTAAGGCTTAGATAAGATGGTGCAGATGACTCCAAATACTAGCGTGAAGCCAGACACGATGCGGATACCGTTCCTCCACCCCAGGAAGAAACAGGCCCGCTCCAATGAAGCACTGATGACAAGCAGACCTGACACAAAAACAGAGACAAGTTATAATTTGGTTTAATATTTGTGCTGAACACCTTTGGTAATACACTTCATCGGGAACCGTTTCTCACAATGTTTTATACTATCAATGGGGGGCGTTTTAAACTTAATTTTGATCGTGCCATTTTAAATGACTTGTTTTGTTCCTGTTTACTATGCTCAGTGTTATGAAATATTGAGCAATGGCTTGCAAGAGCCTCACGTACCTAGCGGTTGGCCGCAAGACGCCATCGATGTGGCCCGTAAGTTATTCTCCCCCGGATAGTACTCAGTGATCACATTCAAAGTGGCCGTGAAAGCAAAATTACTCCCCGCCCCAAACATCAACCCATAAGTGATGTAAACCAGCCACAGCTCGGTAGCGAATGACGTCAGGAGTAGACCCAGGGACGCTATGAGTACACCAATCAGAATCACTCGTTGACAACCGATCCGGACGTAGAGGGCGCTTGCAAGGGGAGCCAGAAGGTTCATGGCGGCCCATGTTATGGACCCGGCCCATCCTGTGAACAGCAGGGCGGAAGAACACATAATCTCAGATCAGTAACACGCGTTACACAATGATCTTGTTTCCCATCCTCAAAACCCCCAAACTACCACCCCCCCCCCTCCAGAAAAACTCACAAAATGACACACTTGTCGCACAAGTTGTGTGATTTCAGATGCTTGAATTTAGAGACCTCTGCTGTGGTCCCGATCTCAACTCAAAATCTTTAGTGAGAAGTTAAACTGCTTTCTTAAAAACTATGTTACTTTAGAGGGAGCCGTTTCTAACAATGTATTATTCTCAACAGCTTTCAATTTAACTGCTCGTTTTATGCTAACACTATTACCATTTTGATTAATACCAAAAGTGTTTACTGCCTTTAAGAGTTGTACACTTGTTTTGAGTTGTGTTGTAATGAATTTTATTATAAAACAAAACTGGAACCTTGGGGATGGGTTACAAAAATTACTCAATGTAATCTTAAAGGCACTGTACACGTTTGGTTTAATTATATCAAAGACCAGTGTTCTCACTTGGTGTATCTCACCATAAGCATAAAATAAAAAGCCTGTGAAAATTTGGGCTCAATCGTTAATCGAAGTTGCGAGAAAATGATGAAAGAAAAACACCCTTGTGGGACGAATTTGTGTGCTTTCGGATAGAAATAAAAGACTTCTAGCCTCTTTCGCAAAAACTGCAGAGGGAGTCGTTTCCCACAATGTTTTATACTATCAACAGCCATCCAATGCTCGTAAACAAAGTAAGTTTTTAAGTTAATATTAATTTGAGTAAATACCATCCATGTACATTCCCTTTAATATTATTATAACAAAGAGGGAGAGGTCAGCATGAACAAGCATTATTAATTTATGTCCGGGTCCCTTTTAACTCAAATAACCACACCACACAACACTGACATGTGATCCTGATCATTGTGCCCTTTGCTCGTAATTAAATAAAGTATATAATTATGAGCTAACGGAACCAAACGAAAGACAAGGTCACAGCAAGGCAATGCAAATATGAATAATATACAGTAGGATTTCTACGGGCATGCACTACCGCAGTGAACAAATCACTAGTTCATTATTATAAGTTGTACCTTTTGCGCAATCCATGCAGTTTGTACCACCCATGGTCAAATCTTTGTGCAACAAATTCAAAATGATCATAAAGGCATAATCCGTTTTATAGTTTTTATAGAACCCGCAGTGGATAATAATTACGTTCCAAGCCGCTGGCGGCACTGTTTTAAAAAGGTAAAAGACAATGGACACTATTGGTAATTGTCGAAGACCAGTCTTCTCACTTGGTGTATCTCAACATATGCATACAATAACAAACCTGTGAAAATTTTAGCTTGATTGGTCGTCGGAGTTGCGAGATAACTATGGAAGAAAAAAGCACCCTTGTCACACGAAGGTGTGTGCTTTCAGATGGTTGATTTCGAGACCTCACATTCTAAACTTGAGGTCTCGAAATCAAATTCGTGGAAAATTACTTCTTTCTCGAAAACTGCGTCGCTTCAGAGGGAGCCGTTTCTCACAATGTTTTATACTATCAACCTCTCCCCATTACTCGTCACCAAATGAGGTTTTTATGTTGATAATTATTTTGAGTAATTACTAATAGTGTCCACTGCCTTTAATATATAGTGGGTACATCGACCACAACTTGTGGTGCCGAATGCAATACACTATACTCTGAAAATTACAAATGTTCATGCCCCCAAAAGAAAAGAAGAAGAAAAAAAGAAAAGAATACAAAACCTTCAAGCATTCAGCGAAACAGCTGATTGAGGTTACACTTGAATTACCCTTTTTGTGATCTAATAAAGATTATTGTATTGTTTTGTATTGTGTTGTATTGTACTATCCACGGTGATGACATTACTGTTTGAATAATGTATCACAGTTTACATCATCTCAACTGCTTTGTAAAAGTGTTTAATGCAGGCTCGACATCAAGATTATGTTTCTGTCTCAAAAGCATGAAGTCTTACTCTGAAAATAGCTGCTTTTAATGCCCCAACAAAACACAAATCTTTCAATCATTTCAACGAAACAGCTGATTGAGTTGACACTATATCCACGGTGATGAATTTATATCATAGTTTGCATCACCTTGACTGCACGCTTTAATAATGCAGGCTCGACCTCTCGTTTAAGATTATCAATTTCTGTCTGACCAGCATGAGAAGTCTATCTGTAGATACACTTAAAGGCAGTGGATACTATTGGTAATTACTCAAAATAATTATTAGCATAAAACCTTTCTTTGTGATGAGTAATAGGGAGAGGTTGATGGTACAAAACATTGTGAGAAACAGCTACCTCTGAAGTGCCATAGTTTTTGAGAAAGAAGTAATTTTCCACGAATTTGATTTCGAGACCTCAGATTTAGAACTTGAGGTCTTGAAATCAACCATCTAAACTCTCATGCAACTTCGTGTGACAAGGGTGTTTTTTCTTTCATTATTATCTCCCAAGTTCGATGACCGATTGAGCTCAAACTTTCACAGGTTTGTTATTTTATGCGTATGTTGAGATACACCAACTGTGAAGACTGGTCTTTGACAATTACCAATAGTGTCCACTGCCTTTAACATTGTTTCAAAGCGCTGTTCAGCCAAGAAAAACATTAAAATACAGGATAAAAATATTAGCAATTATGGTTTTAAAAATTCACAACGGTTAAAAAAGTAGCAAAAATTTAGTAAAACATGGCATTACAAACATCATACTATACAGAATAAAAAAATAAAAAATAAAAAAAGCGTCATGCGGATCCTCAGTAAATCAACCCCACTATATACTGATAATTTCTTTTTAGACCAAATTGAACAAAAAGGTAAGATCAACCGCAAAACGCACAATCGACAAATTTACACGGCAAAGGGTCAAATATAGCAAACCACAAAATTATCAATTGCAGACATATCAATATTACTCTGAAAATAGCTGCTTTTAATGTCCCAATAAAATATTTTCAATCATTTCAGCGAAACAGCTAATTGAGTTTACAGTACTGTGTGAATTTGTGTCACAGTTCGCACCACCTCGACTGCTTTGTAAAACTGTTAATAATGCGGGCTCGACCTCAAGTTTAAGATTATCCGTTTCTGTCTCAAATGCACGAAGTCTTTTTGAAGATACACATATCAATTTTACTCTGAAAATAGCCGATTATAATGCCCCAACAAAATACAAATCTTATAAGCATTTTAGCGAAACAGCTGATTGAGTTGACACTATATCCACGGTGATGAATTTATATCATAGTTTGCATCACCTTGACCGCACGCTTTAATAATGCAGGCTCGACCTCTCGTTTAAGATTATAAATTTCAGTTTCAAAAGCATTTAGTATCTATATAGATACTCATATTAATTTTACTCTGAAAATAGCTGCTTTTAAATGCCCCAACAAAATACAAATCTTTCCATCATTTCAACGAAACAGCTGATTGAGTTTACACTATATCCATGGTGATGAATTTATATCACAGTGTGTATCACCTCGACTTGCTTTGTAAAAATGTATAATGGAGGTTCGATCTCAAGATTACCTGTTTCTGTCTCAGAAGCGTGGAAGTCTCTCTGTAGATACACGTAGAGAATGACGAAAGAGCTTACATTGCCAAGGAATAGAAAGTGGATGAAAAAAGAAGCAAAGACGGCCAGACGACCAGGCATAGCTCTCAATTTCCCCGCCATCTTCTTTGAATCATCTCATTATAAACGCAGCAACACGATGGGGAGCCAGCATAATGTGCACTGAGCAAGTACATGTACACTCGCTCGGCACATGTATTTGTGTATACTAATTGGTCGGCTGGGGCTTGCAGTGCGAACAATGCGCTTCGTCATAAGAGTCCATTGGCCTTTTCCAATTTCGAAGGTGCTGTGGATCAGCTGAGGTTTAATAATTCCAAATCGATTTTCACCTTTCGTGAAACCGTCTTCTTCACCAAAACTATGCAATTTGGCAGTATTTAGTCCCAATTAATATAATTATTGATCCAATGTTTACAACTTCACACACTTTCTCTTTGTAATTTGCAAGAAGTGAACTTAATTTAAAGCCCCCCCCCCAAAAAAAAAAAAATAAATAAATAAATTAAAAATATTGTTAAATCAATTTGCATTAATACTTATTTTTAAAAGGAGCTTGTTTCCAGGTTCCCTTTGCACCTCAGTTTGATCTATTCATTCATCCTTTTAATAACAATTACATAATAAATCCGTGGAAATTTTGGTATTCGAAGTTTAAGGGAATGCTGAAATAAAATACACCAAACCTGCACAAGTGCAACATTCAGATGCCTAACAAAAAAGGCTTCAGGCCTGACACAATCTTTCATAATTGAGTGAGCAAAATTAACTCTCTCTCGAAAACCACGTTACTTCAGAGGGAGCAGTTTCTCACAATGTTGTATTTTTATCTATAGCTGTCCATTGCTCGTTACCAAGTAAGCTTGTATGGTAACAATTTTGTTGGACTAATTACCAATAGTTTACAGTTCCTTTAAGTGGTAGGACAGGCGCGTCTTTTTATATAACTTCGCGCCAACCAATTACCGACGTGTGAATATACGTATAATTCATGCGCAGGAAACAGAGACGGACAATGGCGTGAGAGGAAATTGTTTATCATTATTCTGAATCAAATGTCAATAACATGCTATTCTCATAATTGAACGTTTATGTAGAGGTCGTCTCATACAGATCTTGTTATGTTTTTCCCCGACTAAAAATGCAGGTATGCAAAGCTTTTTATAATTATCCTTTTTAAAATACATTTCCCCGGTGTTCGCACAATAATAACTACCCGGTACTCTTTAAAATAAAATTTAAAGTCACCTGGAAGTGGTATTTTTTTCAAAATAAAGCTTTTGTCACTAATATATGTGTTTTGATGAGTGGAATGTGAATAAACAGTTAACTAAGGTTTTACAAAATCAGTTCTTATGTTATTTACAAATTTAAGAGTAAACTCCGACCCGAGAGGGCGCTGTTCGTGACGTCAATCGAGGCAGACTTTGCCTGTAATGCGTAGAGTAAACACAATTGCAAAGTACATGTACGGACCAAATCGTGAGTTTTTTTTCTTTCCGGCAATGCCGACCAGGTGTATTGATGCTGAATGCAGAAAAATACTTTTTGAAATGTACCAACTCACGACTTGGACGTACATGTACTTTGCACGTGTGTTTACTATACGCATTGCAGGCAAAGTCTGCCACGATTGACGTCACAAAAGGGGTAGGCGGAGTCAGCCCCCAAACAACTTTATATATTTTTTAAACATATAAATCGGACAAACAATTACTAAAAAAATTGTTTTATTGTTCGTAAGCATATACTCTTATGTTTGAAAGAAAAAAAAAATCTATTTCCAGGTGACTTTAACTAGGCCTACTCTCAAAACGCTCAAAACACTTCAACACACGAACAAAAACAAAACTGTTTCCAAAATAAAATTGTGAACATGAAAACTGCGATAACTAGACATTGGACTTTCGTAGTTTATAATTAATTTTTTTTTATTAACTTATTAATTAACAACTAATTAACTAATTTTTAAGTCTTACTTGTTTATATTTGATTTGATAATTTATTTCTGGGGGTGGGGCGAGGCATGTTTCTGATCAAGGCGCCCCCACGATCCCGCTGCTTCAGCCACTGGCAGTTTGCATACTTCACGCTGCAACATCGGTAGTCTGGTTGCGACTCGTTTATAACGAGTGACCACGGTGAGATTTATATACGACGACTGGGTATCATATAATCCAGTACATATTTCAAGATGACTCTAACAGTCGTGATGATGACGAAGATTACTGTGGTGAAAAAGAGGACCTTTCCAAGGTAGAGAGAACTCTCTTTGAGAGCTGCAATAAAAAATAATTGTGACAGAAAAGGAGTGTTATTAATTACAAACGAGAAACGAGAGACTTATGAACGCTAGGTGGCAGCAGACTATTACCAAGTAAATTTTCATTGTTTACATAGTTTTGAGCATGCGTACACTACCGAGAACAATGGTTTCTACCAGGGCCAAACTTTTCTGTCTCGAAAACTACTCCACTTCACCAGAGGGAGCCGTTTCTCACAATGTGTTATACTACCAACCTCTCCCCATTTGAGGTTTAATGCTTATAATTATTTTGAATAATTACCAATAGTGTCCACTGCCTTTAAATACCCTATGCCCGTTGGCCATCAATTACATACACTATTTTGCTCCCCAGCCTCATTTTGGCCGCCGCCGGAAATACTTTCAAATTTCCCGCACACAAGTTTATACAACAATAATTGGCCAGAGACTGTTTGTGCATACCTGTGGCTGGGCAATATTTTACTCTGTATGTCCCCCCCCCCACCCCACCCCCTCCATTAAAACCCAACCATCCGACCTCCAAAGTCATAAAACAGATCGTTGCGTAAGAACTAATATAACGCCTTGCACTCTCATACATTTAACATACCGGCATTAAATTTTACGTAATAATTACTATTACAGATATGACATCTCACACGTTATGAGAAAGTACAACATCTTACTTGGAATGTTTCTAGGCATACCATACATATGGGAAAAGATGTATGCTGTTCCTCACCACACTCCCCCCACCCCCCCTACCACTCATCCAACGCCCTTCCCTCTCTCCTTTCCAAATTTTCGTTTAAAACACAAACACGCCTCCAATGGTTTCAGAATAGCCTGTCCCATAAAAGTGCTCTTCATTTTGCAATGATTGTGTGCCTTAACTATAACAGATCTGAAACACCGTGAGTTATGTACCGGTTTTACTTTTTCTGTTTGCCTTAAGGCCTTTACATACACTAACAAAGTTGTTTGATGCACCCATGTCCTGGGAAAATATCAATCAGAACTGTCTTCGTGGCTACACTCTCTTCCCTATTCACAACAATTTCTCTGCATGCTACATGTATGATTTCACTCTTCTTTTCCAAACAGTTTATTTTTCATTTTAATGCTTTCGTGTTTGGTTTTTTGTTGAATCCGAGGATTTTTGTTTGTAACGGCTTTTATTACAGTTATGGTTGACTTTAATTACATTTATGGTTGATTGGGTTATTACATTTATGGTTGATTTTTATTACATTTATGGTTGATTTTTATTACAATTATGGTTGATATTACATTTATGGTTGATTTTTGTTACGTTTATGGTTTTTTTTGTCATATGGGTGATACAAAACTGAGGTCTCAAGATCAAATTACTATTAGTGTCCACTGCCTTTAATAAGAGATAGAAAGGGGGGAGGCATTACAAGTGACGTCAAACCTTGTTCTCTTATATAAACGTTGACCTACATCTTCACTTTAAATCTGCTTATTTCAAATTACATGAATTTAATTTTAGGAAAATATCACACGAAGTGAAGGCTAACAGTTTTAACTGAACATCTGCAAAATGTTGACAGATACAACACACATTCATGTTAAATTTCTTTATAATACATAAGACATTCATGGTAAATTTCTTTATAAAAGATGGTCAACATCGAAATTAAAGTTGTAATCATATTTTGGTATTGCGTCGACGATGTTGCAGTGAAACCAACAAATACATTAACTTACCTTGCATGTCCACGATTTGCTTTGAGACTGAGGGCAGAAACAGAAATACGTTATGAGTTTTAATTTGCATGCGAAGCGGGAGGGAATAATCTGACGTCTTCTTGATCAATATTATGCTCTAAAAACTCCGGGTGAGGCTGACCACCAAAATCCGGGTACAGTCAATTAATGATGAAACACAAGATATTGCAGTTTGGCAACCTGGGCCCAATTTCAAAAAGCCATTAAAGACACTGGACACTATTGGTAATTGCCAAAGACTAGTCTTCACAGTTTGTGTATCTCAACATATGCGTTAATAACAAACCTGTTTCTCACAATGTTTTATAATATCAACCCCTCCCCATATACTCGTCACCAACTTAAGTAAGGTTGTATACTAATAACTATTTTGAGTATTTAACAATAGTGTCCACTGCCTTTAATGATGAAACACAAGATATTGCAGTTTGGTATTAACCTCAGCCCAATTTCAAAAAGTCGTTATGCAAAAAATACTGCATTAGAAAACGACTATGCTAACCACAAATGGGTAGGTATACCGGTCATGTCAATGTAAAGTTCATGTTATTTTGGCTGGTACCCTGTCTTTCCCACGGAATACTTTTCTTTGCTTAGCAGGTTAATGTGCTTAAAGGCTTTATGAATCGGCCCTGGTCCAAGCATTATTGATGAGCGCTATATATTAAGCACCTCTATGAATCGCCTAGTCGAAAAGAGTGTTTGGAGGAAAACGTATAGGCCTAGAAAGTAGCAGTAGGGAAGTAATTACCAAGTAATCGTGTAGATAAAACGCGTATTCCATTCAACGAGCAGTGATAAGAGTGGCTGTCTGATAAGCTGGCATTGGAGATGTGTAGGCTTCCTTTTTGTACGTCCACGTACACACGAGGCAAGTTCGAATCGCTCGATGCTGACGGCATTGAAGTGAGAATGGAGTTCTTCCACTCTATGACGTCAGAGTCTGTGGCCCTGAAGACAATATTATAATGAACTGTCAGTGCCCTTTTCGAAACCACAGCTTTGGCTTCAGGCCCTGTCCTCTCGTCTAAACTACCGCCTGGCCAAGCTATAGCCTGAGCCGAATCCAAAACTGGGTTTAAACAAGGGCCATAGAACCCCTTACACTGGCTGTCATCTTTGATGTAATATGCACGCATGTAAGGTTGTCTGCTGGCAGACTTAGCCGATACAGCTAGGACTATAGCTATTTCCGTGTCATCAACATGAAGGACTTCCGTGAGTTGGGGAGAGCTATGTATGAAAGAACTCGTCGACCGTTATCACCCTGCTGCCTCCATCTTGGTCATGTTTCTCGTGTCGAATAACAATGAATGCTAATAATCATTTTGCAAATAGGAACCAGACTATTTTGTTCTTCCAGCCGGTTTGATGACATTGATATCAATGGGAGAAATTCAAGATGGCTGCACCATGATAAAGGTCTATAGAGCCCAAGCTGTGATAAAGGCCCCTTGATCGAGGACACATGTCTGCGTCACGCCACCATTAACCCCATGTGTTTAATATTTGATGTAGTTTTTTTTAATTCGTTTCACGCTAAATTATGAGAATGAATGCACTTACTGTGGACAGGGAAGAGTGACGTCATCTTTTACGTAAATATGCACCTTTGTCTGTTCAACTGAAAACAATAGATGAAAAAAGACAAATCGAAAAACAAATAGTTTTTTATATAAAAAAAATGGTAACTGCATCAATTCAACAGATTTAGCTTTGCTATGTTTTATCGCGTACTTAAAGGCACTGGGTCGATTTCACAAAGACTAGTCTTGACTTAGAACTAGTCCTAAACATAAGTCCTAAGTTAGATCGAGTATATGACTAGTAGTCTTAACTCTTAGTGAAATCCATCTACGCTCACAAATGGTTTGTATTCAAAATAATTGTTAGTTTACATAAGTACTTAGATCACGAGCAATGGAGAGCTGTTGGTGGTATAAACCATTGTGAGATACGGGTCCCCCTGGAGTAACGTAGTTTTTGAGATTGAGGTAATTTCTCTCTAAAGATTATAGGTATCCGAGGGCACACACACACTTAAGCAACAAGGGTGTTTTCCTTTCACTATTCTTTTACCGCTTCGATGACTGGTTGAGTCCGAATTTTCACAGATTTGTTAGTTTAGACATTATTATTGATGATACACCAAGTGAAAATACTGGTCTTTGACAATTACCAAAGGTGTCCAGTGCCTTTAAACCACTTATATAAATGAATCTATTGTTTCGTCTTCGCAGCTAAACACCGGTTTGTTGTGAGTGTCATGGCCGAGTGGTTAAGAGTATCAAATTCAAGTTCTGGTGCAGTCACCGGAGTGTGGGTTCGAATCCAGTCGTGACACTTGTGTCCTTGAGCAAGATACTTTACTATAATTGCTTCTCTTCACCCAGGGGAATAAATGGGTACCTGCGAGGGTAGAGGTGATTGTGAATGCAAAAGCCTTTGGAGCGATATAAACTGTTGCCCAGGTTGTATACTCCCGGTCCCCCAAGGGAGCTGAGAAACATTAAAAGGGATGTTATTGGTTCTATGACCAGCAGGGCACTGATACGGTCATTGTGAAATGCGCTATATAAGAGTTATTTATTATTAGTCAACTCGACATTCGAACAGCTCATAACTAGTTTAGACACTGAACATCAGTTACCTTTTGTTTTCTCCAACGCTGAGTCTTTTTCCTTTCCAGCTGCTTTATATTCTTTTGCAACTGCAGAAAACGGGTCATACTCAACTAAAGAGCAATAAGAGAGATCAAAAGAGGGAGGGGATGGGGCGAAAGAGAGAAAGAGAAGGGGTATAGTTAGGAGAAGTCAAACATTACACACTAATTTGCCAAAAACACAAATTTGTTAGGATTTTTTAACGGATCTTGTTTTCACATCTGGACCCATCTGATGGCAGATTGTTTAACGAGTTGTTTTAATGGTCTGAACAGAACGAACAGAACTGACGTTCCTCACACCCACACGCACACTAAAGTATCCAGAGAAGCTTTACACATATGAAGATCAGACAGAGTTCTCCAGGACAAATCGTTTGGCGTGTGATCTTGCATCGTTTGCCGTGTAATAGTGCATCGTTTGCCGTGTGATAGTCCGACGACTATCACACGGCGTGCATTACCCAGACGTCTTTTGACCCACCTGGAACCCAATCAGTTGCGCATATTATGTGTATCTGAAACGCGCGTACGAACGTTACGTATACGAAGATGATAATTTAGTCTGTTGGGGTAATAAAAAAAAAAAAAAAAAAAAAAAATATTGAGTGGCTTAATAGAGTAGAATGGAGGAATACAACCTCGTTCCCAGGGGTGATCGATCTCAATGCGCCAGTTTTTCCCAGCATGACTTGCTCGATCATAACCCCTGGAATTGGCCAATTTAAATGTGCTATATGCTAGCACATTTAAATGAGCCATTAATGCGCATACGTATTCATTATTCAATCTTTGCTACGCGCGCACGCATGTCTTTCGTTTTTTTTTAAACGTGTTCGTGTCATGATCAACGTACAAAGCTACGCGCGCACGCACTTGACATCTAATGCATAACCAATTTCCTGGGCCAATCAGCGTTGTTTCCCAGCAGTACATCCCTCCCAGGGGTAAGTGACGAGATAGTCTGGTCCCCTGACCAAAGATTCCTTGACGTCTCTTGTTAAAAATCTTAGGTCAGGTATCACCCACGGTAAAAATAGAGCATGACGCAACTTGTCAGGGTCGGGGGTCATCTCCAGGGAAACAATGTCTGCACGTACTAGTTGCGATAACGTAACCCTCCTCCCAACGGCCGCCAGGCCGGAGGGATTACGAGATTATTTTGATCGTCAATTAATGACAATCTGGTTCAACACGTATAATTTCGACAGCTAGTCATCAGATTTGCGACGAGAGGTATCGATACGGCGCGCTGCCCATGGTAGCGAGGCTGGGAGGAATATTATCGCTAGTCTGGTTCCCAGACCCAAAAATCTCCGACTAGGCTCTGTCGAATTTAGGGTCCGGTATCACCCAAAATCACGTGACCAAAAAGGAGGAATTCCTCCTCTTTCGAAGTTATTCGAAATGTTCCGAACGTGTTGTCGTCAACATTCGGACAGTATCGTTGATGTTCGGTACGGACTCGTAATGTCAGTCCTGTCGGAATATATAGCGTTCAATAAAAACAAACTCCAACGTGTGTTTCAGTTTCAACGCGCGTACAAAATGGCGCGCGCGTGTGTCTCATTGCAGTCCCGTCCATAGATATAGAATTAAATAAATAGATCGGCCGCGCGTACATACGTGGGTTCTGGCATGTGCGCGGCCATTTTGTACCAAGCGGTCACGTGCTGGTACCAAAACATTGAAGGCGCACTAGACGGGACGAACGCGGTTGCGTTTAAAGTTCTGTTATAGTATAGCAAAACAGCATTTTGGTTTAATTTCGAGACTTTCCTCCAGCCGAATTATTCATGGTATTTAATGTAACTGTGCCTTTTAAGGCTAAAGGATGGTTGCAAATTGCTCTGCAGCCATAAGTCTCAGCAGAGAAAAGAGAAGGGGACCCAGACTAGACTGAGTCCATTGAAAGCTGACAAGGTAGGTAAGTAGGCCTACTTTTTCCTTTTTAGTTTTAGCAATGATTACCATTGATGTAAATGCACTTCTTTTCGGTTGTTTATCAGGTTTACTCTTTTCTTTCCTCCATCGTATGCTGTATTAATGATAATATTCATTGGGACTTTGGGTCTAATAATACTCCTATAGGCTATAATAGTGTTTATTGCATGCACGGTATTGAACAGGTTTATTAGGTAGTAGTGGTGACTATCGTCGTTTAATTACAACTCCTCTCAAGTGATACTGACATTGTTTTATCTAATGCTTGTAAAGGGAAACTCCATTTATTTTTTAAACAATATTTTTTATAAATATCATTCCAGATCGCACTTTTGAGTGTGTTGCCCCTAAACTTTGGAATTATCGCCAACATGTCACCAGGATCGCCAATTAGATACAGGTATACCTTCTAAACGTTGCTCAAGACACATTTATTTCGGCAGGCTTTATGTTAGTTTTAATGACCTTTGGCCGGCTGATGTATAGTTTATGTTGATAGCTTTTAACTTTTGTTCTTGTATTAGTTTTCAGTGCATATTACATTTTTAAATATTCTTAGATAGTATTATTGTCAACATCTGTACTTTTTACTATTGTGATTCGCATCTTTACATATTTTTTTTAATGAATCTTGCGCATAATAATAAATGAATAAATTGTAAGATAAGTGAAAAGAGTTATCTAAAAGTTCTTTAAAAACCGAAACAACGGAAATTGTAGTGGACCTCGAGCTCTTTATAGGTTTTACATTATAACTGTAACGGTGTTGTCGGGTTACCAGACTATCTTCAATTGATTGATTTAAAACTTTGCTGCAAGACTTTACTTAATACTTTAATACGCGTTCACATGAACCCATTTCTAGAGCAAGTGCAGCTAGGCATAATTACTCTCCAAACTGATTATACAATACGCATTTGCTTTGTTTTCTTAACTGTATGCTTCAAACTATGCGCGGTCTGCGTGCACACTGCAGTGACTTTATGCTACTATACCGGTGAAAAATAAATGATTAGCCTCTGTTATACTTATACGTTTGTGCTTATGTTGAGTTTATGAAGTTTGCTTGTTGTCATTTATCATAGATATGGGTCTATAAAAAAATGGTGCGACAAACCTGTCCAATAACATAGCCCACCGTGTGTTTAAGGACTGTTTTCAATAATCATTTTCAGCGCAGTCAAACCAGCACGTGACTTTTTAACGCGTCCATGAAGAACCAGTGGTGGATTTCACAAAGAGTTAGGACTAGTCTTATCTCGAGTTAGGACCAGTTACTCGTCCTAACTTAGGACTATCCATGCAATTTGTATATCTCCTAGGACTAATCCTAAGTTAGGACTGGTCCGAACTCTTTGTGAAATCGACGTCAGGAATTTGTGTGTACGGCTAATGGCGCGTATGTACGCGCGGCCGATCTAGGTATTATATTATTCTATATCTATGTCCGTCGCGTTTTGTGCAAGAAGCATCATCACCAGCAGTGCGCCCTCTATTTGCTATATATATAACTCTTTGGGGTCAATATTCCATTCAAAATAATGAAATGTTTACCTAACGATGCACATGGCACATTGCAGGATTGGATCTCTTTTTCATCCGTGTATGCTTCACCTTTCTTTCTCATTTCAGAACTGCTCATGCCTACCCATCCTAACGCCTTTAAATTATTGTCATGTCGGAAGCACGGGAAGTCGATGAATTCTTGCTTTCTGTATTTGTCTAAAATGAAGCAGGTACCTGGATATTAAAAAAAAAAAAAAAACAAGAAAAAGAAAAAAAATCACGCAATTATTTAAAAGGTACTCGTTGATGGTAATTATGATGGCTATTAAAAACATACAAATTCATCACCGTTATTAGATACACTGGACACTTTGGTGTTCCACAAGAAGGTTGATAACAAGAGGGCGCTGTTTGTAGCGGCTAACAGCTGCAGATAAAACGCCCTGATCAAAGACTTGAAACCAAGTATAGGTACTCACCTATTCGTGCACGTTTTCCAGGCTCACCGCAGCTACTGCACGGTCCCCACGCGCTCCACTTGGTGAAGACGCGCTTCCTTCCGCTGTATAGTCTCTCTCTCTTCCCTGTCTTGGTGGTGTCCACAACATGCAGGGCGTGTCTTGTGTTTTTTGTATATAACAAATGGGAACTCAAACTAGCAAGGCTGTTTGAAAGAAGAATATTACGTTATACATGCTTAACCTTATTTCAAATTAGTTTTAAACTGATGATGAAAAACATACTAAAATAGAAGTTCTATGGGCCCCAGCCTGCACCCAATTTCATAGAGCAGCTGAAAAAAACCCAGTGGACACTGTTGATAGTTACTCAAAATAATTGTTTGCATAAAAACTGACTTGGTAACTAGCAATGGGGAGCAGCTAGCTGTTGATACTATAAAACATGGTGAGAAACGGCTCCCTCTGAAGGGTAACGTAGTGTGTTTGAGAAAGAAAGTTTTAAATTTCTCATTGAAACTATTTAAATTATAAGAGACCTCAGCTGATGTCACGAATGGGATACTTTTGAACACTAGAGGCGATAGCAGACTTAACAGGTAAATTTCCATTGTTTACGTAGTTCTGAGCATGCGCATATTACCGAGAACAATGGATTTTACCTGGTAAGTCTGCTGCCACCAAGCGTACCAAAAGTACCTGAAAAGCACACAACTTGTTGTGCGACTAGGGTGCTTTTTCTTCCATTATTATCCTTTTGAAATGAAACGTTGACATGTTAGTTTTATAACATAGTGTTCATAGGTTTTGGAGGTACGTCGGCCGGTTTCAGTCTTCCGCCGTGTTAAGTTTTCCGGGTGACGTAGCCGGACATTTCTGCACGTTGTTTGAACGGTTTTAGCTTTCCGGCGTGTTCAGTTTTCCGGGTGACGTAGCCAGAAAAAATACCGCCGCGAGTACCCTGGCGAGTACTGTAGTTCTCTCAGTGACCCCAAATTGTTTCTATTTCGATTCTTTTCTGTTTAGTCATATCTCTTGCCCCATCTTTACTTGTATTCATGCGTACAACTTAAAGCGGGTCACACTGCTTGTGCCACTGGTTAAATACAGGATAATTTGCTTGGTCTTCACACCAAATTCTCTCATACGATCCATGCGTTCGCCGCTTGTTGTACTCGTGTACGCCGCCATGACAGCTACCGGAGGGTAACACGGATGACTCAAGATGTCAATAAAAATGGACTACTTTTGCTTGCTGTGCGCAGGCATCGCATGACGTAATGTTTTCGTATTTGATCATTCGGAAAACTGAACACGGCGGAAAGTTGAAACCGCCACACCGGTCGACCACGTCGGAGCCAATGAACAGCTCTCCCTGGGTAGCTCCACCCACAATTTATATACACGACGAACGTTGCAAATGTTCCTTTGTTGTAAGTCATTATCAGTAGTTATTTGATATTATAGGCATAAGAGATGAACCGATCTTACGTAAGCTTTATGTACAAAAGGGCGGCTGGGTTAACGGAGCTGTCAAAACATGTGTAGCTGCCCTCGTCCGTAGCTCTAGCCCGTCTTATCTCCAATGACATGTCGTAGTTCAGCACAATACGATTGCGGCTCTCGTTCTCGTGCCAGTCATAGGTAATCTCACTTCTTGTACGTAGGTCCCCATTTAGCTTGAACCACTTAATTCCGCCGTAACGTTTGGCACTGCAGTTAACAAAATAGATGGTAATAATTAGTAATAAAAACTGCATCACATTAGAAGACTTTGGAATGCTAGGTGGCAGCAGACTTACCAGGTCATAGACCTTATTTAAGATAGCAAATTTGAACAACTGCGCATGTGCGCGCAAGGACTGTGGGAACAATTTGGCACCTCGATCAAAAAAGTAAACAACGTTCAACGTTCGTACACGAAAGATCGGTTGCAAAATGGATGTGGCAGGAGTGACCGAGAAAGGGCTGCTTGATAGAATAAATAGTTCTGGCATAGACGAATTAAGGTCATCTTTAGCCAAAGTGAATGTGCGAAGACACAGTAGTTAAAGACAAACTCCAAAGGCGACCTTTTTTCGCGATAAAATTACTATTTTTAGGTTTGCCCGTCTACGTCTGTAGCAGGGTCAATGACGGGAAGTTGCAACACGGATCATTGACCCTCCCGCAACCATCAGTCATCCTCAGGGTATCGTAAATAACAACGAAAACTTCCCACCATTGACTCCGACAAAAGGATCTCCATGACAAAAGTAAGACATTTATCTGTTTCAAAACAGAGAAACATTGCCAAGGTCATGATGATCGAGGACTGTCATGACTGTATTCCTGGTCTAGACTAGGGTCTAGATATAGCTCTATGGATAAAGCCTATCAATAAATGGTTACATTGTCTTGATTCGATTGTATTGTAATTGTATGCCACTAATCAGCAATGACGTGGACGTGAATAGAATAGCTTTTAACCATACATGGTAGTTGTACATTTTAAAAACTTTATGTGGCAGCCAGATGATACTTTTTCCTTATTTCTCACACCATCAACTTTTTAGGTCTACCACTGATATTGTTCAAAGTTAAAGTGACCAAATGTGACTAAGTAATTGTGGTTTATACTTAAATTTATTAATATAAACCTATTTCTACCTTCATGGTTATACCGTAGATCATGACATGACAAGTACGACAAGGTTCTGGTTTAGGTCCTAGCATACTAGTACTTACCATTTTTTTATCAAGGGATGTTACATGTATTGTACGAACATGATTCTGTGCATAATATAATTACATACTTTGTGCTTTGTTTTGTGCATGTATTACAAAAATGATACTTTAGTACACTGCCATGACTCAACTCCAGAACACTGGTTCCGCTGAACACAGACCAAGACTGCGCTCCTCCACTGATCGGACCCGGCTTGTTGTCTAAAGATCGTACAAGAAAGCTGGTGACATGACTTTCACATCTACCGCGGCTCGTCTTTGGAATGAACTTCCGATCAGTTTTCGTGAAGCGCCGTCTTTGTCTGTTTTCAAGCGGAAATTGAAAACTCATTTGTTTCCGTGATTCACTGTTTTCTTTGTTCCTCTTCTTTGTCAAGCGCTCCGTTCTTCGTGGGGCGCTTTAGAAATGCTTGTTTATTATTATTATTATTATTATTATTATTACAATAAAGCATCAAGTTGTGAGCTTTATTGTTAGACCCTACTGGTACTGTAATAATCGTATGTTTATCTACATTATGTTGTCTATAATTTTATCATATAATTATGAGACTATGAGTTTTTGTAGGTTTGTAATTCGAAAAGCAGGAATTTGAAAACAGAATATAATTTTTTAATTTTTTTTTTTCCAAATAAGTTCGATTTATTCAATAAAATAAATAGATTCTGCATTGGGCATCCTCAAAAGATAAATCCTTTTGGTTTTACTTGGAAATTGTTACCATTTAACTTTATTATTTTGGGGGCAACTATCCCAATTAATACAATTTTGGTTATGAAAGACTAATAAAAAGCCACGTTGAGAGGACTATTTATACAGTAACTCGCTTTTATATTCTTTATAAATAATAGGCTATATTTTGTACATCTGTTAAACCTGATTCTCAACTTATATACTGATAGGTCTCATTTTGCAGTTTAACTTTAAACACCCCCACCCCACATGACGCGCTCTCCACCACAACAGGTATACAATAGCGAAACCGATTGAGGTATTTATGAATGGTCTTTTGCCTTGGAAATCATAACCAAACACTCTGCCCTGAAAGTCAGTCATGACTAATATGACTATGAGCTAATTAATGAGCAGTATCATTATCAGAATATTGACATTATATTCTGAATATAATATCATATCTGTCATCTCTAAACAATGTTGAGGAATTATATATAATTGAATAGACCTATGTTTCTTCCTTAGTTTCTACCACTAATCACACATAAATCTAGCCTATACAATACTCAAATTGTAGCCTACAGCTTGTTGGGTTTGACATGCTTGATGATTTAATAATGACCCAGTCATGATTAAATTATCAACAAGCTTTATTGATACTTTATTAAATAAACTTTATATGAAACTGTTCATTCAAAGTCAAAAGAACATGCATGGACCTACCTACGTATGTACATACATGTACAGTCCCTCGTTCTTACGTTGAGTCGCACAGCACACACTGGTCCGATGGCATTATTGTCGTAGTTTTTTTATATTAATAATACACATCTGACATGGCTAAATAAAGCATGGAGGTACGGTGTACACCCATTCGTGGGTGAAACTGTCTTCCGCCACAGAAGCATGCCCGTCCACCACAACAATGTCAATGTTTACAAACTTACGTTACGTGACGTGACGACCGTCTGGGGAGGTGCACAAATTTTTCCCACAATCCTTTACGGGACGTCGGATTTTTGCTATCTTCAATATAGACCAATTCGCGAAAAATACTGGGGCGCGCGCGTAAAGCTTGGAATGGGTGCATTGTTGTTTAGCTCGTGATCAAATTATTTTGATCCATATCTATCCTACAATCCCTCTCATTTAACAGTCTGCGCTTGCGCAATGGTATTTGCAAAAAAGGTATATTGCTTACGTAGTTTTGCGCATGCGCACATGACCGAGAACAATTGATTTTACCTGGTAAGTCTGCTGCCACCAAGCGTCCCAAAAGCCCCATATTCAGTATTAAGGGTTTTTTTTAAATAATTTTTTTTCCTCAAGACACAGACGTCTACTTCATGCACTAAACACGGTTTAAAGCTGTTCTAATGGAAAAGCTTCCTTTAAAATATTAGGGTATTTGCTGAAGTGCTGCAGATTGTGAGAAATTAGTACAACAATTTCACGAAAATAGTTTCCGTCTTAACTGAGACGGAAAATAGGTCCACTGTGATTTTTTCCGGCATCTCGCTTGTTTGTCACTTGTATAAAATTTGTAATTGACAATATTGCAGACTGAATCTCGTGTTGGTTGTCTACTTTGTTATCTCGTTAAAACTTACCACCAGTCACAGATGAGCCTAATGGTACTTCCTAGACGCACAAAATCGACTGAAACATGCTTGGTAAAGCTACAATCAGCTGCAAGTGTAAAAACGGTAAGACAAGTGAAGTCAGTAAGTTGTATTGAGACGCTAGAGGGCAGCAATGATCACGCGAACAGCAACAGCAACAGCAACAACAGCAAAATCAACGACCACAACTACGACTACAACAATAACAAAATCAACACCAACAACAACAATATCGACAACAACGACAACAGCAGCAGCCTGCTTACGAACACGTTGTAGCCTTCGCAACTCAGCTCTTAGCTGCGAGTAAGGATGATTAGCGCCCCCCCCCCCAAACAGTAGCAGCAGAAACAGCAGCAGCAACATCAGCAGCAAATGCAACAGCAACAGCAACAACAACAATAACAACATCGACAACAGCAACACGAACAGCAGCAACAACAACAACAATATCGACAACAGCAACACGGACAGCAGCATCAACAGCAACAGTAACCCCAGAGCAGCAGCAACAACAGTAATAACACCATGCAAGAAAACAAAGTTTGCTACAAAAAAAGAAAAAGAAAAAAAGCGCGGATTGTGAAAATGGCCAACTCCTCAACAGTCCAGTGTTTCTTCGGCAATTACCAAAATTAAACTGCCGTTTTTTGTGGAAAACATTCTGACTTGGTATCAGTAATTATAACCTTATACAAACCGCTGAGTTATTGTAGGACCAGAACGAAACCCATTTTCTGTACATCTTTAATTTACACCATTATAATGGTAAAAAACAAAAATTGTAAATGATGAATTGATCTTGACACCTATAGGCCTTTCGGCCGTATGTCACAAAGACGTCAGAAAAAATATGTGCATATATTATAATTATAGCTATGTTTTTATAAATACATTTTGTTTGTTTGGCGATTTCACTCACGTTTTTGGTAACTCTGTATTTGGTCTGCAAATTTCCTTCCATTACCTGTGCGGGTTGCAGCGTGTGGGGAAAACAAAGAGAGATTACATTTCAAATAGTACAACCTAAAGCATGATTTAATTTGCATTCTACCCTGGGTACACTTTTTGTACGACACAAAACACAATGTCGACATTATTGGCATTAAACTAACACGGGACACCTTTGGTAGATTGTCAAAGACCAGTCTTCCCACATAGTGTTTCTCAATGCATCAAATAACAAACCTGTGAAAATTTGAGCTCAATCGGTCATCGAACTTGCGAGATAATGATGAAAGAAAAAAACAACTTTGTCACACGAAGTTGTGTGCGTTTAGATGGTTGATTTCGAGACCTCAAGTTCTAAATCCGAGGTCTTGAAATCAAATTCGGGGACAATTACTTCTATCTCGAAAACTATCGTCACTTCAGAGGGAGCCGTTTCTCACAATGTTTTAAACCATCAACCTCTCCCCATTACTCGTCACCAAGAAAGGTTTTATGCTTATAATTATTTTGAGTAATTACCAATAGTGTCCACTGCCTTTAATGTTTGTAATCTTGATGTTTTTACCTTGTAAATTCAATTGTAATTTAGCCTTTGGCTACAAATATTTGAATAAAATACCTTGAATTGAATTGAATTGAATTGAAGCTCAAATTTTCACAGGTTTGTTATGTTATGCATATGTTTAGATATACCAAGTGAGAAGACTGGTCTTTGACAATAACCGTAGTGTCCACTACATTTAATTGATCGGTCTGTTACCAAAGATGTCAATACAGTATTTTTTAATGATACTTACTTTGCCGGCAGGTAGGTAAGCACTTTTGTCTAACCCGCATATCTTCGTGGATGGGATCCTTAAGATGGTCCCAAAATCGACGATCCCATAAACCAAGAGATTCTTTATAAGGAACTCCATTGTGGTATGCATCGGCTGTTTGAACCATTTCATGAGCGTACCCTGTGCATGACATTGGAGCAAACATTTAGGCCGATTACACAATTCTTCTGTCAACTTTCAAGGCTAAAACATGTCCATCTTCTGCTTATTTATCTGAACTGGTTCATCATTTTTCCTCGACTCGGACTTCACGGTCATCTCAACAGTCATTGCTTTCAACTACAAGAGCTTCTTCCATTTTTATGGCCACGTTTTTTTTTGTATATGCTGCACCGTTTCATTGGAAGAATCTTCTTTACAATTTTTTAAGTCCCTGTTGGAAACTCATTTGTTTAAAGCTGCTTTTTTGTAATTTGTTTCTTGTATCTTTCTCTAATTGTGTTGTTCTCTTTATGCGCTTAGAACCTTTTTGCATTAGACGCTTTACAAAATGTCTTATTAGTATCATTATTATTTTTATTGTTTCCTATAACATTTTTTTTGTTATACTATAACAAATTTTGAACTCAAATGCAGGATATTTTAAAGACGATCGAATCAAAGAAGTGGTGATGGACAGGCCACCTTGCAAGGAGGCATGACGATGTGGGCATGCAAAACAACTAACTGGACTCCAAGAAACTGGACAAGAAAAAGAGGGCGACAAAACAGAAGATGGAGAGATGATGACAAAAATACATACAGGGGCGTTGCTTGGCAACATAGTGCCAAGATAGAGCGAGAGATTTATTTATATACTTGACGAAGATACCATTCAATTCAAGATGGAGAATTGGAGCTTACCTCCTGCAGTAGAGTGAAACAGACTAGAAATTGCGAAGGTAAAACTGCGTGGAGGTGTTGTCGAGTCGAATCTTGAAAGTTGTGTGAGAAAATCCTGCGATGCCGCCCTGCTTTTATAGGCGGCAAGTGGCGCCGAATGGCGGGCAACCAGGTGGCATTTGGCGCGAAGTTGTCACCAATCGGGTGCCATTTGGCACGCTTTGGCGGGCTATCCGCCTCTGCTGGAATTATTTGGCGCGTAGTGGCGCAAACAAGGTGCCACTTGGCGCCAAGTGGCGCCATGTCGAGCAAAATCTCATTGGCGCAACATTGCAGTGGATTCCAATAGGCGGATTGTTTGCGCCAAAGGGCGATATGTTCGCGCCACTTGGTGCCACTTGGTGCTGATTGCTCGATGCAAGTGGCGCGACGCAAATTTCAAATATTTTGAAATTTTCTGGCCGCCACGTTCAAATTTGATGCCGTTCGGGCCACCACGAGCCAGTTGGGAGGCAGTTTGAGCCACTACACGCCACTAGGCACCTTATCGGCGACACTAGGCGCCAAAGTAAACTGCATTGGCGCAAACTGGCACCAACTGGCGCTGGCCCAGTGGACTCTTAGCATGATGACCAAGACCGCAATCTTTAGGCAAAGAGGGGCCAATTTCAAAGCGCTCAGTTACGGTAAGCAATGTTTACTCCTGTAGCAGAAGATTGTTGCTAAAAAATCATTATTCCACAGAAATAGCAAGAAAAATTGGCGGCTAGCTCGTGCGTTCATTACGTCACGTCATTCATTTTCGTACAGTAAATTTAACATGCCCGTTCGTGTGCTCACGGTTAAAAAGCTCTCTGAAATAGAAATGGCACACAGTAAGCAAAACATCGGCTGTCGAGCAGCAGCGTAATGAATTTGTGCCTTGGCGGGAACTCTGATAAAAAAAATAAATAAAGAAAATGACTACCTTGATTAGTCTCTGGTTGTTTTTGAGTCTAGTTATTTTTATTACCCATCCGGTATCTTCTACCCGAAGCTGATGTACCCTTGGTGCCGCATGATGTACAACCCGACCATTCGTCCCATCTGAACATGAATTCTGACGGCTCTTTCCTGTCTTCAATTCTAGCACAGCAGTCAATCCATGGCAGGGGGGGGGGGGGGGTGGCAAAGAGCAAAAGAAGAAGAAGAAAAGTATCGAAAAAAAAGTGTTCACAGATTCACACATAACTATACATGATTAAAAGTAAGTAATGGTAGGAAAGGATTCCTTTAAATATTTCTGCCTGAAATGCTAAAAGTGGGTAAAGCATACAATAGTTGTTAACACGCGTGATAATTAACACGATGTTTGAAAAATTAGAAAACACATTATTACACTAGGGTTTCTATTGTGCGACTATTTAGTCAGCTCTAATGGGAGACTTCGGGACGCTAGGTGGCAGCAGACTTACCGGGTAAATTTCGATTGTTTACGTAGTTCTGAGCGTGCGCACATGACCGAGAACATAGATTTTACCTGGTAAGTCTGCTGCCACCTAGCGTCCCAAAGTCTCCCATAACCTATAGACAGAAAATATTGCTTGACACAACTCTGCGGCTACTAGCAGAAATCAGCAGAACACCTTTGAACCACTTTGGTTGATTTTGGCGCTATATTAATTCCCTCTGATTGATTGATTGAAATTGTTCTTTTACATAGTGACCAACAGTAGTTGCAGCAGCAACAACAGTAGTGCCCGCAGCAGCAGCAATAGCAACATAATGGCCGGCTCGTGATTTTATAAATCAGCCGAGTGTTACCCAATCTTATTTTGCAAAAAAATAGTTAATGGCCTGACGTTTCGACCCTAGCAGAGCCTTTCTCGTAGGCACTTTGTGAAATGCAGTTGCGGATATAAAGGACCACGGGAAGGGCTAGATCTTCCCAAAACCCAACATGAAATGACAATGATTACCGCCGCCAGCTTTTTTTTTGCGGATGGGGGAGGGAGGGAGTTTTTTTTTTTTTTTTTAAGTTTTGTTGACATGTCAAATATGAAAGCAAGAATAAAGAAATCATCACAATCACTATAAAACAGAGGGTTTGTGTGTTTTTGATAGTTTCAATAGTTTTGTCAAACAAATTTAACTCCTAGATGACATTTTCTGTAAACTTTTTCAAACAACTAAGCACAGTGTACGTTTTGAAAAAAAATATCAGCTGAAAAATCTGGGCAGTAAAAGTATTAGGAATTATCCAGACATGGGAAAAATTGTTTTTTATGATTGGAAAAAAAAAAAAAAAAAAAAAAAAAAAATGGGGTGGGGGGGGGGGGGTTTGAACGGTCGGGCGGGGACGATCAACAATTTTTTTTTTATGTGGCCTAATTTTGGGCTTTTACCCACACCGATGTGTATTAGCACTGTCTTTCCCGAGTCCTGGGAACAAACATCACAGGCATATTTTATTTTGTTTATTTCTTATTTACCCTGGGGAAACCTCTCAGTGAAACACTGTTTTTCAGAGGTGCCCAGCAACTACAAATACATTAAAATTTTAAAATTGTATTAATTAAAAAATATATTTATAAAAACATTAATTAATATTTAAAACAGCCAAATTTAAATAAAGACTACGGATATAACACAACAGCACAAAAACTTTACAACAAGCAAAATATACTATAGAGAAAAAGGTTAACATTCTGGTCCAGTCAGGAAAAACACCACAAGCCCCATAATATATTAAAAACTCAAATTTTTGTATTAATACTTGGGTGGGATTCGAACCTACGACCCTTGCAATTCCAGAGCAGTGTCTTACCAACTAGACTACCGAGGTTGCCTGGTAGCTAGAGGCAGTTCGAATCCCACGTTTTGGCAGCGGGTACCGCAACGATATAGTAGATTTAAAAAATTAGTTGTTCGAAAAAGTATGGCCCACTTTCTACACAAATTCCGAAAAGAACAAACGTCAAGCATGACACCAAGTTTCAAACCCAGTATTATGACAGCGGCAATTACATTGTTATGTTTATGAGGGTAAGTTGTTGATACTAAATACAGGAAGCAAAATTACAACGCTACAAGATAAACTTACAGCTTCTGCATTGTTTTACCATTGTAATCCCAATCGATTTCAAGCATTGGCTTTATATTGGGACGTATCACAACATGATGCAAACTCTTCGGTCTAAATTACGAAGAAGAAAAAGAAAGAACATTTTTACAATATCTTCTCTAATATAAATGACAAATAGGTCAACATGCTTTATTCGATTAGCAATAAATAAAAGTAATGTGGATTTAAAGGCAGTGGACACTATTGGTAATTACTCAAAATAATTATTATCAACAAATAACCTCACTTGGTAATGGGTAGAGGTTTGTTGTTTTATGCATATTAGACCATGGGATTGGTAGTGAAAGGGGGTTTCGTGGTCCTCATCTCCGGACAGCATGAAATTTGACGCACAATGATTTTCAATGGTACTGAATCCGAATATGGTTGTTGCTAAGCTCTAAAACTGCACAGTTCGTGAACAGACCAATTTTTGGGTCATTTTAGGTCAAAACAGTATTTTTTGATAACGTCTGTATACACTGGGACTATTTTACCAATCGTTCACGGCAGTGCAAGAACCTTTTCCAAGTGTTTAATGTGAACGATGTAAATTGTCCCCTTCTCTGTCCGATTAACATGCAAAGGCCTACAACAAAAACCCGGGCCGTTATCACACTGTCACGACTCTGCCGGTTTTAAACGGCCGTTTACGGAACTCGGCGCTACCCTTTTAATCCCTTAGTTATAAGTGTAGATTCGTAATGTAGATTCAATATTGTGTCATTTTGAATGTTATATAATATTATTATATATATATTTTAATATTTCTATTTTATTAATAGCAAAGCAAAATTGCTAATCGGTGTTTTTTCAGCTGAACAGCTTCATGGAAATGTGCCGTGGTTGATTTAATATTTTTCTTGATTATGATTTGTGTGACATGTCGACAATAAACCAACTTATCCCTGGGAAAAAGAAGAAAAACAAAGTTTCTTTGACTTACTTGTTTAATCTTGAGCACGCATAAATCCCAGCTTCTGCATCGCCAACGCGTTTGATGGTGAGTGCCATATTGTGTCTTAGAACGAGGTTTGATTTACCAGTAAGGTCGAACTTAATGGACCTCCAAGATGTTACACTTTTAATCGACGCCCCGGTCGCTCTTCTCCACAGTGCTACGGGTTCTGTCATATAACTGAAATCAAAGCGATTAGTTTCATTACAATACGCCTGACGTCATTGCAGTGGCTGCGCCCGCCCTGGCCTTCGCCTCAATTTGGGTTAGCATTGTGACGTACCTCATGCATAAATATTAAGAGAGGCGTATATGAAATCGGCCCCTGGCACGTGATAATGAATGGACCAATGAGAACTCGACTCTCGGTCATGAATGTGTATGATGTATTATAGTAATACAAAACGGTTGTCATTGTTGTGCCTAAAGGCATTATGAAGTTGGCACTGATTATATCAGACTCACCATGGATCACACGTTAGTGTAACTGTGCTTCCAAACTTGGCCGGATGGGTAAATCGATAGAACTCCTCACAATCATCTCGAACTGAATTGATGAGGTGAAAACAAGAAAGAGAAACGCAACTCATCAAGCTCAATTAAAGCCATTATACACTTTCGGTTAAAGGCACTGGACACTATTGGTAATTGACAAAGACTAGCCTTCACAGTTGGTGTATCTCAACATATGCATAAAATAACAAACCTGTGAAAATTTGAGCTCAATCGGTCATCAAAGTTGCGAGATAATAATGAAAGAAGAAAACACCCTTCGAAAACACGAAGTTGTGTGCGTTTAGATTTGAAAATTCGTGGAAAATTACTTCTTTCTCCAAAACTATGGCACTTCAGAGGGAGGTGTTTCTCACAATGTTTTATACCACCAACCTTTCCCCATTACTTGTCATCAAGAAAGGTTTTATGCTAATAATTATTTTGAGTAATTACCAATAGTGTCCACTGCCTTTAACAGTATTGTCCAAGTCCCACACTTCGTGTATCACAACGTATATATAAAATTACAAACCTGTGAAAATTTAGGCTCAATCGGTCATCGGAGTCGGGAGAAAATAACGGAAAACCCACCCACGTTTCGCCGTGTCATGACATGTGTTTAAAATAAATCCGTAATTCTCGCTATGGAGAATTGATATTGTTTTAATGTTTTCTCAAAAAGTAAAGCATTTCATGGAATAATATTTCAATAAAAGTCTTTCACCATTACCTTCTGTAAACCCTGTAAGTTATTTGTAAATCTGTGAATTTTTTCTTCTTTTCTGTACCGAAAGTGTATAATGGCTTTTAAGGCAGTGGACACTATTGGTAATTACTCAAAATAATTATTGGCATAAAACCTTACTTGGTAGCGAGTATATGGGGAGAGGTTGATAGTAAAAAAAACGCTGTGAGTAAAAGACTCCCCCAGAAGTGACGTAGTTTTCGAGAAAGATGTAATTTTCCACGAATTTATATTTCGAGACCTCAGAATTAGACGAGGTCTCGAAATCAACTTGCATCTGAAAGCACACAATTTCGTGTGACAAGGGTGTTTTTCTTCTTTCATTATTATCTCGCAACTTGGACGACCAATTGAGCTCAAATTTTCCACAGATTTGTTATTTATGCTTATATTAAGATACACCAAGTGAGCAAGACTGGTCTTTAACAATTACCAATAGTGTCCAGTGTCTTTTAAGGGTTTGGGTACATTTTTTTGTTAGAGAAAAAATGTCGTGTAGCTGAATAGTTCACTACCAAAAAAATGGTTGCAACCAGTCACTGAAACATTCGTTTGTCATAGTGGGGAATAGTAACGAGCTGAGAGCGAATTTCCTCATTTATTTAAAGGCAGTGAACACTATTGGTAATTATTAGCATAAACCTTAATTGGTGGAAAGGTTGGTAGTATAAAACATTGTGAGAAACGGCTCTCTCTGAAGTGGAGTAGTTTTCGAGAAAGAAGTCATTTTCCACGAATTTGATTTCGAGACCTCAAGTTTAGAATTTGAGGTCTCGAAATCAAGCATCTGAAAGCACAACTTCGTCTGACAAGAGTGTTTTTTTCTTTCATAGTTATCTCGCAACTCCGACGACCAATCGAGCTCAAATGTTCACAGGTTTGTTATTGTATGCATATGTTGAGATACAGCAAGTGAGAAGACTGGTCTATGACATTTACCAATATTGTCCACTGGCTTTAAAGACACTGGGCACTATTGGTAATTACTGCCAAATACCAGTCTTCTCACTTGCTGTATCTCAACATATGGAATTCAACTCTGGTCCTATCCCCCGCACTCGCTATGGAAACCGCTCCTTCTCACTCGCTACTCCCACTCTTTGGAACAATCTTCTCGTTCACATCCGTGCCTCATCTACACTGGACTCATTTAAAACCGCTCTAAAAACACACTTATTTAAATCTATCTAGTCTTTTCACTTTCTGCTATTTCATCCCACTTTTAATTGTAATTTTTTGTTATCTAACAGTTCCTGGTCAGCGCTTTTAGAAACCTTGTTGTATTAAGCGCTATATAAATGCATGTTGTTGTTATTATTATTATTATTATATGCATAAAATAACAACCCTGTGAACATTTGAGCTCAATTGGTCGTCGAAGTTGCGAGAAATGAAAGAAAAAAACAACACCCTTGTCACACGAAGTTGTGTGCTTTCAGATATTTGATTTCGAGACCTCAAATTCTAAATCTGTGGTCTCGAAATCAAATTCGTGGAACACTACTTCTTTCTCGAAAACTACGTTACTTCAGAGTGAGCCGTTTCTCGAAAATGTTTTATATTGTCAACCTCTCCCCATTACTCGTTACCAAGTTAGGTTTTATGCTATATAATTATTTTGAGTAATTACCACTGCCTTTACGTTTCAACGAAAACAATGAATGTAAATATACGGGCCCAGTTTCGTAAAACATGTAACAACAAAAACTTGCTTAGCAAATAGGAGTGTTGCTTATTACCGAAAAACGCAGGTTACCAGCCAACATTACCTTAAGTTTACATTGTTGTGACTGGTGCCTCACTCAATTTTTTTTTTTAGCAACGAAATTTGCCAAGCAGTTCTAGGTAATGCTATAATTAATTGGGCTACGGTAGGCCTATCTTACAAAATTACTTACAAATCTGCCATTCGTTACAAAGTGAGAGCCGAAACTGCAACAAACTTATAATGAAATACAACAACAGCACCTGCGGCCTCATGATGAAACACCACCAACTGATCATTGCCCGGTAAAATCAAAGTTTACGGCCTGTCTTTTGAAAAATTTCAAATTCAGGTGAAATACTTTGTTATTACATTCCGTTCGGTTTGTACTTCCACTGCTGCATTCGTCGTACAGACACCCACAAACGTGCGTACGTACACACGCCGATTGAGTGTCCCAACGCGCTCTGCGCGCGCGTGGGACGCATTTTTTGTCCGCTTGCGTTTCAGCGCACGCACACTACTACTTGAAGTACATTGTCTTTGGTATAAGCGGAACTACACAATATACGCGCGCGTGTCACCTCTATTGGTTTGTGTTTTAAAACGTTTTTTTTTTTTTTTTTTTTAACTCTTTACACCACCCAACCCAGGCGCGCAAGTGCTGCACGCCGCCGCCATGGGCACCGCGCGCCATTGCTGCGGTGTGTAGTTGTGCCTAATTTTGTGCACAAAGACACGAGAAAATCGTTGCCCTAAATTTTATGTCTTCCTCGTAAATCTATGCGATTTCCCTGACATGGCTGCATGATATGATGAGTTACTACATTCGTGATAATTTTTTTAAATTAAGCAAAGAGTAAAATACTGAAATTCTGACAAAATACTCTGCCAATGTCAGCGTCTTTTTTTTTTCCTAAGCAAATTCAGTTGCATTTTGCTTGTTACTGGTATTCGGCAGTTGTTTGCTTATCCTGAAAATCACGTGGAAATTTGGTTGGTAATCCTGTTTTTATCAAGAAGGAAGACATGTCATGCAAAGCAATTGTTATGCTTAGCCCCTAGAAGCTCTATGAAATTTGGCTCTGGAGGGAATGGCGCTACTGACCATTTTGAAGTGTGGTAAACAAAATACTAGCTTAGGACACTAAACGTTTTTTTATATATTTGTTTGGGGTACACCGCAACCAAAGTTCACTCCTACAGGGTGCGTTCGTTTAGCTTCACTGGGTCTACTCCGCGGTGCTCACTCGGGTGAGCCCCTGACAAGAGCTAATCGAACGATCACACCCGCCCTATCGTGGTGACAGCATGCACCTCAGGTCACCCCCAAAGTGACCCACTCGACAAGCAGGGCACTGGGAGCTGACCTAGGTGAGCCCCGTCAAAGCTATTCGAAAGTACCGGGGCAGACCGGGGTGACCCAGGGAAGCTAAACGAACGTACCCTATGTGTCGTCCACCATACCTCAAAAATGCTTATAGAAATCATATTCTTATTAACACAAACAGAGGCTTACCCCCAGCATGCCGTCAACAGGATACGATGGATCAAACCAGGCAGAATCAACTGGAGAGGGTTCACATCCTGTCTATCCTTGCAGATTATGTCAATGCTTTTCCAAACACGGTAGAATAAGGACAGACTGACCTATGACCTTAAGATAATATCTTTTGTGACACGTCTCGTGAATATTTAACGCTCAATGGTGAAGTGATCCCAGCCTGAACATCTGACATAACGCTTCGAGGCTCGTGAGTCCTTGCGGATAAAGACATTGGACCAGGCTAGGTGTACCTCCACTCTTTTTGTTCCTTCATTGTGTGGTTGGAAACTCAGGAATTCTGTAGATGGTTTTAGGGGGGGGGGGGTACTTCGGTACAATATGAAGAACAAGTGTGTTAAAGCATGCACATTTTCTTTTGTGGGGGGGGGGGGGGGCACCCCCTGTCCCATATAATTGGGCATGGTATTCTCGAAAGACCTCATCCAAATACTTCCAATACGTCTTCAGCATGTGTCGTCAGCCTTCGTCAGCAGCATACGCCATCAGCATACACCCGCACTTTTTAAAGAATGGACTCCGACCATAGGGAAGCTAAACGAACGCACCCATTGATACAAACTTCTTCTGGTAACGCCCTCTTTTGAATCTCCCTCCTCCAACAACCCAGGAATAATTTCTCATCATGGGAACCAGAATCTCCAGGGAAATTTCTTCTTCTAAATCGATTCAGAAAAGGGAAGCCTAAAAAAATATTTTTTATTATTTTTATTTTTAAAGATCTGAAGGGCATAATATGGTGTTATCGGAGAAAATAATCACAAGTTTACCACAAATTAAATAGAAAATGAAAAACTACAAAAGTGATTTTATCCTCTTTATATCGTGAGTATTTATTTTGAAATATACACCCAGCTCTTTCCTGCGTGTTTTTTTTTTTTTATACATCTTCAGTGTTATATTTATACGCCAAGGTCCCCATATTAGTACAGCGTTAAACAATACAATATTTAAAATAACTATATTATTATAAGCCAATTTATAACAGGATGACCAAAAGCAAAGTTAAAACGTAAATAAAATAAAATAATAATGACCAAAACGAAAGATAAAAGTTTGATCGCAAGGGAGTTTAGTTCTTATTAACAGCGAGTCTTTAAAATGTGAGACTTTTGGGATGCTTGGTGGCAGCAGACTTCTGAGCAAGCGCACATTACCGAGAACAATTAATTTTACCTAGAAAGTTTGCTGCCACCAAGCGTTCGGAAGTATTCAGCTGAATGTTAATTACTGCCAACATTAATGTAATAAGTCAATTTAACGTACAGTTTGACCCCTTTTAAACCATTTCACTAATAACAAAAAGTACTGCATACATACTGTTTAAAACTTCTACATACAATACCCAGAATAAAGAGCTGTCAGTAATTTAAAATAATTTGTGTCTTTGGTTTGACATCTACATCCTAATTCATAAAATATCAGTGCAGGCCTTGGACACTTTTGGTAATAACTAATAAAACAATTGTTAGCATAAAAACGTCTTAGTTTTCGATGGAGAGTTGTCGCTAGTAAAAGACTTCCAACAACGGTGTTTTTTTTTTCGTTGTTGTCCTGCAACTCGATGAACAATATTGAGTCAAAATTTCCACATTATTGTTATTGTATGCATGTTGGGATACACCTTCGTGAAAATATTGATCTTTAAAGGACTGCCCATTGTCTTTAATTCAAACTCGGGCCGGAGTGTAAATAAAGTCTGTACTGCATTGTATACCAACCAGAATTGCAAAACAATGTTTTTCATTGTATTGTTCAGGCCAACCCAAAGGAAATATTTGTTAAGCAACAACACTCTGGATTTGTAGAAGCCCCCTACTTAAAGGCAGCCCCACCATCATTATCTCTTGAACCCATTTTCGTAGAGCTGTTTTTAAGCAGCTCAACAAGTACGCAAGCACAACAAAATGATGCTTACCGGATTATGGTTACCAGTCAACAACACCATCTCACATGGACCATCTATGACTGGTAACCTACTAATAATTGTTTGCTTAGCAGAATTGCTAAAGCAATAATTTCTGTTTAAGCAACTCTATGGATTTTGCCGCTGGTCCTTGCTTGAAATTAATATTATTACCAAATTCAACATCCCCTTTGAACCATACTATTATTCACGTGCTAGACATCATCATCACATTCTATACACAGTACAAAATCACACCATTATTATTAGAGAAAATAGTACTGTATACCTAGTGAACGCCAGTTCTGTTTGCTTTTTTTTATATAAATTTATTTATTACACACTTTTACATAATAATATTGTGTAAATTAAGGTGTTGAATTATCTTTATGTGGTATTAAGTTAAATTGTGCCCCTTTTTGGTGACTTGAGTGACAAAGTTCATCTGGCAGAGAAAACTGGAGAGCTGTTTATTGTTAACATACTAAGAAACGACCCCTCTGAAGTAATGTACTTAAGAGATAGAAGTATTTTTACACCAAACAATTTGAATCTAAGAAAGGCTGATATAGTCTTTTCTTAGGCATCTGAAAGAACAACAATTCATCCCCCTTTCATTCTTGCAATTTTGATGACTAATTGCGCCCACATTTTTACAGGTTTATTATACTTTGTGCATTATTTTTGGATACACCCAGTGAAAACACTGGTCTTTGGCAATTAACCTGCCTTTAAGTACATTAGTTCAAAACATTTAAAGGAACACGTTGCCTTGGATCGGACGAGTTGGTCGATAAAAAGCGTTTGTAACCGTTTTTTTATAAATTGCATATGGTTGGAAAGATGTTTTAAAAGTAGAATACAATGATTCACACAAGTTTGCCTCGAAATTGCCTGGTTTTCCTGTTACTGTGTGAACTAACACGGTTGGCCATTTATGGGAGTCAAAATTTTGATTCCCATAAATGGCCGACCGTGTTAGTCGACGAGGTAAAAGGAAAACCGTGCAATTTCGAGGCATGTTCGTGTGGATCATTGTATTCTACTTTTAAAACATCTTTCTACCCATATGCATTTCATAAAAAACGGTTACAAACGCCTTTCAAAGACCAACTCGTCCGATCCAAGATCAAAATAATTATAGCATTATAAAAAAAACCCCACATAAAATCAAGTCCATTGGTCTCGAATCAATTTATGGGTAGTATTTTTTTTCTTTCTTATATTGGGATCTTGACAAAGAGAGTCACTGTAGGACTGACGTCATTAGCCAATCATTGAAAGGCTTGATGAGGTCAAAGGTTAAGTTTCGATCGCAGAAAATAAGTGAAGTAGGACAGTTATTTTAAGTTGGAATTTTTCAAGGTGGTGGTTATGTAAAACTCTTACCAATGAGTTATTAAATTTTAATTCCCGTCGTCAAGGTTAAACTTACACTAATACAAATGGCACAATGCTATCACAGAACTTCCTAATTATTTTTTGACAAAAAACACAATTTTTCTGGGAAAATCTCTAACAGTTCACGAGACTTGTCTGGCGGAGTACAACGTTTCCTTTGCATCGCCTACGATAGCGCCCTGTTTCGACGATTCTTTGTGTATGGCATGTTCTTGAAATGGGGAGTTGCACGGATAAGATTAATTTCATGACACATTGTCTATTGTTTGCTTACTAATAATTTATACAGGTTTTTTTGTGCACGAAAATTATTGACTTACTTCGGTTCTAAAAATAGCTTTGGTATGATTCTTAATAGCTGCATGTATGGGAATCGAAACCGACTTTTAGAAGATGACACCCACAAAAAGGGTGAAGCAACAATCAATTTTTGAAAACAATTTGGTGGTCAAATTGAGCCCAGTTAGTTGTTCGCGTAGAAAACAACATGTTTTCTAAAGTTAACATGATGTGATGTGTGTTTAATTACTTCCATAGCTAGACAGAAATGTTGGTTTCATCTACGACACAATATACAGAAGGAAAGTAGTTCGGAACGATGGAAACTGTGCAAACTTGTACAATACAAAACTTCTCTTAGTCTTTGAGTGTCATTTACAGTTGCTTTTTCACCACAAACTGCAACCGAATATAGAATATTCTCCCAACATAAAGTATCAATCCATTAACTCACTGTGTTTGAAACTCGGAACAAAACAATTGTGCCTTTTACACAAATCAATAGAACATAGAACTAATAAACATAGTGCATTTAAAACTGATCAAGCTGATAATTCTAAGCTAAAAAATGAAGTATACTTTTTAATTATACTGAAAGTTCTTGGCAGTTTTGACAGTCCAAAGTATTGCATAGGTAGGACACAAGCCAATAGGTATGATTAAAATGCCATACAATGTTATGTTTTTACAATGCAAATTATATGGGAGACTTTGAAACGCTAGGTGGCAGCAGACTTACCAGGCACATTTCCATTGTTTACATAGTTCTGAGCATGCAGCGATAATTAAAGATCTCTATTATATAGAGATCAGTGGCATGCACAGATACCGAGAATTAATGGATTTACATGGTAAGTATGCTGCCACCTAGCGTCCTAAAACCCCCAATAGTCTGGTGCTTTTCTGCATGATAGCGCATTGCAGAATGTGTTAGTCCAAGTCTACTTGATTGAGATTGGTTTTTATGAGAGGAGAAAAAGATTGAATGACACTCTGGCTGTGGCTTCTCAAGACGCACAGATTAGCCAAAGCCGTTTCACGAGGCAACGGTGTGGTTAATATTGAACACCACTGAATATCCTATAACATGTTTTTGGCAACCTACGATAGGTTGGCAGCAAACCTTGCAACAGAAAACAAAATGTACAATTATTTAAAAATACTTTGAAAATGTTGTTACAAAATTAAAATAAGTTGAGTAAAGTCAGTATGTGTGGTATTCATGATGTATGTTAATTAAGCTAAAATTAATTTCATCTCAGACAGAAAGTGTTGTAAGTGACGTGTCAACTAAACGCCATGACAACAGTAGCCCATGTTCAAACCAAAGGAGTCCTTGCCGTAAAATTTCTTTGGGCGTAGCTTTTTGTTTGTGCAAGTTATTTTATTTTATTGCTGCTTGTGCCGTTGCCAAAACTTGCTTGTATATGCTAGGCTCAAATTCACAGAGCCGCTTAAGTACAAACAGATTATGCTTACCAGAATAAGGTTACAAGCCAAACTACCATGTCACATGTACCATTTGTGACTGGTACCCAGCTCATCTCTGCTTAGCAGAGATGTGTCAAGCAATATTTTTTGCTGAAGCAGCTCTATTCATTTGAACTCTGGTCAGTGAAAGTCTTCTTTATTTTGTATGTGCATGACTTTTATAATTGAATCACATGCAGTACTTCGCAATAATTAATGACAAAATCTGCGTTGTAGATAACTAATTAAACAACAAAATACGGTATAAATTGGCAAAATTACATTTGCATGAAACATGTACACAAAATTTACAACCGGTATAAAAGTTTTTTATTTATTGTGTCTTTTAGATTTCGGTGATGATTTCAGTTTTTCTACCGCCCCTGTCCGGCACGGCGCAGAGACCAATGCTCGGGGGGACGTACCCGTAATGACTAGCGTCGAGACTGTCGTGGTCAGATTCTGTGGGTGATAAAGGTTCATCTTCACTGGGTGGTTCACAGTACGAGACGTTGGGGGACACCGGGCCGCTTAGCGTGATCTGCCCCCGCTCAATATCATCCGGTGATAAACACTTGACATCTTCGTCTTCGCTCAGTTCAAAATCTACTTTGTGTTCGTCATTCTCAACACCACATGTACCGTCGCGGAAACCGCCGTCCGGTTCTAGCGTGAAATATTTTGGTTCCAAAAACGGCAGTGGCGCCTCGGCTTTGCATGAGTCGCCACTCCCTTTGCGCTCGGGGCAGCAGGCAGGGTCGACGACGAAGCTTGGGCTCTCGGGGCCGGTCTCGAACGGTAAGGGGTCCACGGTATGGGTTAAGGACTGCTTGGACGGTAGCGTGGCTGTATTCGCTGAGTTGATTGCTGTTTCCGCCTCTGTATAATCCGTGTCATTGGTTACGCTGCTGAACTGGTCCTCTTCAATACACTCGTAGAAACCTCCGTCGGCCGAGTGCACCCCTTCGTTGGTACTGCTGCCTGTGTCACTGATCTTCACGTTCGCTGGTTGGTGGAGCTCTTGGTATAAGTGTAGCTCCACGCCCCTGGTGGTCTGCAATGCTGTGTAGTATGCGTCGCATCGACCACAGGGTGCCAGACTAGCTGAAGGATACGTCATGTTATCCACATTGTACGGGATACCAGCGGATCTGGACTTCGACCTGAGATAGAAGAACAAACACAAATCGATTTGATGTAAAATAATAACTCTTCTTTGCATTTATATCATAGGTCTTTTAGGTTGGTAAGCAGTTTGCACACAACAGCTAATTCTATTTTCTGATAAAAATATTCCGAGGATTTAATTCTCGTGGTAAACATGTGTAATGTTTTGGAGGGCGCTATGCGTCTAGATCGAGGACTGTCCTAACGATCAGATACTATTAAGACTAAAATAACCAAGCGTCTAACGTTACAATAAAACAACTATATATTATAATCTCGAATAGCACCCTCTTGTGTTTGCCACAAAAAAAAAGAGTTGCAAAATGTTATGTTTCTCTATAAACCAGTATAATATCTGAAGCCTCCTTGCATTTCTGTGACGCAAAGAGAATGAAGTCCGGCAGAAAGTTGGAATAGTGTACAGACGCATAAGGAGCTCTGCAAGTGCCATCCAACTTGTCAAGATTCTGAGATAGATACTGCAGGGTGATGACGTCATAAAGGTATCAGGATGACGACATCCAGAGATAACTTATCAAGAAGTCGACATATTACTTTCATGATGTTCGACATCCTGAGATGAAATACATCGGGAAGACCACATCTCACTTGAGGATGTCATAGTCACGAGATAAATCATCTTAGATGTCGACTTTTTAAGTTTATGACGTCACCGTCAAGCAGTTATTTATCTCATGATATCAGAATTTCGGATGGCACCTCTAGGGGTCCATAGAATATTTAATGACGTATACAAATAATAGTCACCTTCGTCTTCGGCGACAGAAGAAGAACATGACGAAGAACGCCATGAAACAAAGTACAAAACCTCCGCCAACTACACCAGCTAGAACAAACGCTGTCCACACTGTCGACAAAAATATCAATTATTATTAACAAGCACTTCGGCTTCGGGGACTTAATGGACTCTGATTGGCTGAAGACTAGTCACGTGGGGGTATTCACACGTGATATATGGACCAAGCCCAATTTTAAAAAGCTGTTTAGCAGACAAAATCCACTCAGCAAATTCGCAAGAAATGAGTGGGTACCATTCAGTGGTACCATTCACATATGGTAATGTACGGTAGATTTGGCTGGTAGCCTGTGTTTTGCATCAAGCTAGAGTGTATGTGCTCAGCAAGTTTTTGTGCTTACATGCCTTGTGTAATAACTGGGTCCTGCTCTGTGAACTAGCGAACAAATGGCCTCTGAACGAGCACATAGTTGTGATTATTGTGTTGTAATTAATATGCTTATGTCCTGACTATGGCTGATGTTAAAGAGGCACTGTTGGGGCAGGGAAAGGAAGTCAAGAAATGACGTCATGCATGACGTCAACGCTTCTCACCTGGTGGATCTGAGGGAGACCCAGCCCTCCACGTGATGGGGGGCGTGACCGCCTCTGTCTTACGCCTCTTGGGTGTCGAGTTGGTAATACGGCTTAGTGTGGCAGCTGACGTAGACTTGGCCTCAGTCCTTCGGGGTGTTGCACGCGGAGTTGTTGCTTTTGTTGTTACAGTGGTTTTTTCTCTCGTCGTTGTCGGTGGGGGCGCTGACGTTGCTGTAACAAAGGGTAGTTTCAGTTAAAGGATGTAGAGTCTACTGAGCATGACATAGTTTTGCTGAAATGTCAGTTTCAGTTTTGTCACAAAGTCATTCAAAAAGGTTAAAAGGTCAATGAAAAGTTGAATTACATGTACAATGAAATACAAAAAGGGGTAGTATTTTACATTGTCATCATTGTTTACGACTGACTTGTTATTTGTGTATGTAGTGTGTGTTTGTAAACATTTTAAATTGTTAAGTGCGTCGAGGGATCTGTGATCCAGAATACTCTATATAAATACCGTTTTATTATTATTACAAAATGGCTTATGGCAGTTAAACAATAACAATCACTCAACTTCCACAGCTAGAACCGATTTACTGTGAAGTCACAGTGGACAGTACACCACTGCCGCCAATTAAAACCCACAGAAGCATCGGCTTTTGTGGATAACTACCGCAAGGATCCCGCTAATGTGAACGAATGATAAACTGATCGATACCCCGACACACAAACACAAACATCAACCGTCCACCCACGCACAATCCCGTCTCAAACAGACTCTGGCTAATAATGTTTTGTGACCAGAATGTGTGACGCGTGCGAAGCGTAAACACATTAAAACGGCATCCGTTCAACCTGTAGGCCCATACCCCCTAAAGACACGAAAGGTAAAAAACATTTTGATTTTTCATTTAACGGAACTCTAAAGCCGATATCTATAAATGGATCAACTGTATAAGCACGGAATCCCAATACAGTGAAAGTGTGATCAAATAGTTATTTAAGGGTGTAATTATTACGCTAACACAACTTAACACGTGAGAAAAGTTCATCGACAGCAAAAACAAGCCTGTACCATAGGAAGAAACTATAAATAATACTCTATTTGGTGATCTGTGAGACACTCCTGTTGAATTGCAAAGGTCGTAAAGTTCGAATCCCATCCGAATTATAAGCATATGATTTGTTTTTCTTTCACGGAGCTCGGGTAAGCACTATAGCTGAATATTTAGTGCTATTAAACACACATCAGTGTATGAGGGAAAACACCGGTGTCGCATGCAATTATGTCCTCTATGCAATACTATCCGGAGAACAATATTGCATATGCAATAATGTCCGCCGGACGATTTTGCATCATCGTGTCCGCCCGGCGCTGCTGCATAATGCAATTGTGTCCGCCCGGACACACGTGCATATGCAGTTGTGTCCGCCCCCGTGCAAAACCGTCCCGTGCAGTAAACTAAACGCCCTTGGTCGACGGAACACGTTCGCCATCTTTTACAAGCTAAAAGTGCATGTCATGAATGACATGGGAAATGTTCGGCCGTTGGGTATTCGCTGCAATCATAAACTACATTAATGGATGCACGCTCGCTTATGCGCGCACAGTACAGTCCAGTCATGTACATGTCTACCGGACGGTTTTTGCATAGCCCCGGATGCAATCGTGTCCGGAGCGGACAGTATTGCATGGCGGACACAATTGCATCTGACACCAGAAATACTATGAATATTAACAGAAACTTGCGGGTACATGTACAACCATATATGTCAATCTCTTTTGTGGGAGTGTTGGCTCTGAACAGCAGAGGGTGTGGTCTTGACGTTTCTAACAATCGAAACCATGTTATACCCGCATGTTTACGATGTATATAATCGTTTCTTCCTATTTATCCACACCGTGCAAAGCTTGACAAACCTCTACCAACTTAAAAAAGCTTCACTGCGTGCAGTAAATTGAGGTATTTATAACTCTCAGCATGTACAAACGCCTTAGTATAAAATAGTAATTATTGTTTTCCTATTTTTATTTTCTAGGAACAAGTAACAATTATTGTCAGCAGGGCGGTAGTTTAACTCGACTTCACGCTGATATTGTGCCGGAACGCGTGCTGATTGCCATTAACGAAAACGACCACAATCATTCTAGTTTTTAATTTTCCTATTGCAGTCTTCGAGTGTAGGCAACATTCGGCTTCACGGGGTCTATGCATGCAATCTCCTGATGGGTACAATTTGATAGAGCTGTTTCACCACTAAGATTGACCAATCATCAACCAATTTTGCTTACTAGAAAAGAGTTACCAGCCAATATACCATGTTTTGTGCACAGTTTGTGACCGGTTTCCTGCATATTTTCGCTCTAGGCAGACATTTTGTTGAGCAATATAGCTCTATAAAATTGGGCCATGGCAGTTTTTTTTAATACGGACGGTAAACAGCGCCCTCTGTTGATCACAATCTCAGTCTTGTCTTCAACACGCTTCTGATACAAGTCATTCAAAGTGAAAGTGTATTTTTCTTTTTTACAGACTTACGTGGTGATTGATAAATATCTACAAATCGGATGTCATCCACGGCTATGTCACTATCATATCCGCCCCGAATAACTTCGAAGATGAGCTGCAAACAAAAGTAAAAAAAACCTTGTGTAATTAATACTTGTACCAACCTTTATTTTGCATCTTTATACCTGGTTATACATAATCACGGTGATAGCACAAAAATAACAGTGATAGTAATTTGAGTGAATAGCAAAACTGTATAACTGTACACATTACTATGAGCATTATCATGACAAGCTGTAGTATCGTAACAGTAAAGTTAGTTTGATATATCCAATATCGATGTAGACATTCACTGTACAAACCTAATTGACTGCCAATATCCAATATCGATGTACAAAGTATAGACGTCCAGTCACTGCACAAACCTATATGAATGTCCAATGTCCAATATAGCAAAAGCAACATTGATATTCGCTGTGCAAACATACACGAATGTCTAAAAATTATCCAATATCAAGCTGACTTTACTGTCATACTCCCGTCCGCCATTTTGAATCCACTTGCGAACGTTGAATGCAAGTGGTATCACTCACTTGATGAAGCCCTAAGCCGATACCACAGCCAGGGCCATTGTTTCTCAAAATGGCCTAAAAAAGCTGATCTGAAAACTGGTAAAAGAGGCAGGCAATGTATTCATTATGCATAGAGTTTGTATTGATTGTTATACCACTAGCTAGCCGAATACTCGGTCAAGTGCATGTAATCGGAAGTTCCAACAAGAAAACCCGCCATTCTCCATCGTCTCCACGGAACAAAAAGATGTTCCAAAGTGAAGGGTTTGTAAAATTATTGTTTAATTCCCGGTCTGGAGACCCGAGCTCGTTTTTACCCACGGGGTATGGCAGGCCCAGTCAGCTCCGGCAGAGACAAGGCAGATAAAGGCCATCCCATCTTCGCTCTGTGATAAGAATCACTTTTCATCTCCAGTCTTTTCATCCGAAGCTTTTGAAAATAAAGACTTCGAATGCAAGAGCGGGCCGCCAGATGGGGAGAGGTATAAAACCCACCTGGCCCAAGGCCTAACCGATCACACAAAGCGATAAGACGCCATCTTTGTTGTGCTGCGAAAAAGCGCCCGCAGCGTTGAATAATCAAACATACCCCGGTGTTCCAGTCCACCCTATATCTCAACAAAAATGGGTGCCAATATTTTTTCTGAAAACATTTTAATGATTGTTTTCATTCGATCTTGGGGACTGTGGGTAGCCGGGAGGTATATGTTCTGATTTGGGCGTGCGTATTCTTTTCATAACGTGGAAGGATTTCATAATTAAGTCCACACCAAATCCTGGTCCATTAAAGGAGAAAACTAAGTCACACTTTGATGCTTACAAAAATATGAGAAAATTGCACTTTAAGCTCTTGTTAAGTAACGGCAAAATAATCATCCCAAATAGTGAACAACTTTAAAAGCGAACCCTTGAAACCATCAAGCAACACTCAACAATATTTTGAACTGATTAAATTGCTCACCTCCCTTGATTCAAATTTCAAATTCATAAACAATTTCATATCTGAGTTATGTGTAAAACAAACTTTGATTTTTCTCAAGGCCCTCTATACAAGTTTCCACAAGAACTCGATTGAGTAGGGATCCAATAGCTAAACGAATATCCATAGAGACGAATAGTGATTCAATTTTCAATAGCCATCCATTCCAGATTTGTGGTATGACGGTATAAATAAAACAAAAAATAATTTACAATTTTTCTTATGAATTTCCACAAGAAATACATTCGGTTTAAACAGGGGCCTAAATAGCTCAAATGAATAACCATCCACAGTGACGAAAAGTCGATTAAATTTCCATAAAAAATAAAACCGTTTGTAAAAACAAAAAACCTCCTTCACAAAACCGCAACCACTTTCCCAATCGACAGGAACGTAAAGAAATCCTCAAGAGTTACTCATATTATGAATTAAGCGATGCATAACTATGTTTTCTAAGAGAGGACTATAAATAAAATTCACGATTTTGATCATGCACGCTGTGCCTTGCTTTTTTTTTTTCATCCAAGGACCTGGTATTAATGAGAAGTGTTAAGTTCTAATGAGTCATGGTCGAACGGGGACTCAATCCAGTTTATCCCCAAGGCATCGAAACAGTCAAATATATGCACCCAACAGAAGTTCTGTCATCTTTTCTATGAACATCTCAAGTTCCCTATAAGAGCATAATTCATTTTTTTCCCTCTCCTATTAACCGAGTATATATTTCACTTTAAAGGTGGACCTCTTAAGCTTGAGTATTTTGACCGGTAGAGCGGGAACACACACGTGTCTTGCATGCATAACACTGTAGCGGCTAATAGAGTGAAAGTCAAAATACCTGACTAACCAATCGAGCCGTTATGCAGTGCCAAATTTCATAGAGCTGCTTGGGCACAACAAGCAGCTAAGCACAACAAATTAATGCTTACCAGAATAAGGCGGGAGTCATGGCTAGTGGCTAGGTGGCTAGTAGTGGCTATAATAGCAACGGCTAGTGGCTATACATAGCCATGGCTAGTGGCTTTAGTCATGGCCTGTGGCTATATAGTCATGGCTAGTGGCTATGATGGCTTGTGGCTATACATAGCAATGGATAGTTACTGTGTATACAGCAATGGCTAGTGGCTATGAATAGCCATATGGCTAGTGGCTAGTCGTGGCTAGTGGCTATGTATACACATGGATAGTCACTAGGCATAGTCATGTCTTTGCATGGTTATGGCTATTGGCTATTACATATCCATGGCTTGTGGCTATAATTATAGTCATTAACTCATTTGCTAATGGCTATACTGTACATAGCAATGGCTAGTGCCTATGAATATGACATGTTACTGTATAGCCACGGCTATGTGGCTATCCTGTTAAGTCATACACAATCAAGTGTCCATAGCTAAAGCCGTCAAGCCACACATCAAACTCATCAGCAAACCCTTTAAATTGAACTAAATATAACATGGGTACCAATTTTTACCTCAAACGGTTGTTCGCAGTAGATGTCCAGTTCACCGGTAGCCAGCCACTTATCACGCTGTCTTCTCTCACGTGACCATAACGGTAATCCGTGACATGCGTAGACCGTCAGCGTGCCGAGCCGATCTGGTTCGTAGCCGTCCCACATGTGATAGAAGAACCTTAAAACCCAATATTGAAATACTGGTTAGTGGAAAGGTGGTTGATAATCCTATACCCCAACAAGACGTTCTTCCTATAATGGTGTTTTAAGGGCACTGAACACTTTTGGCAATCACTCAAAATAATTCTTGGCATAAAAACTTACTTGGTATTACAAAAAACGAGCAATTTAAAGTATATTATATTGTGGGAAACGGCTCCCTCTTAAGTAACGTAGTTTTGATAAAGAAGTAATTTCTCACTCAAATAATAAAATACTTCAGGCTCGAAGACTTTTATTAGGTATCTGAAAGCACACAAATTTGTGCAAAATGGGTGTTTTTTTCTTTCATTATTCTCTAACAACTTCGATGACCAATCGAGCCAAAAGTGTTCACAGGTTTGTTATTGTATGCATATGTTGGGATACACCAAATGAGAATACTGGTCTTCATAAGGTACCGTGCCTTTAAACCATAAACGTGGGTACGAGTTGAACAATTCCAGTAGGACATTATAACATGTTTGTTATTGAGCAGCTTTCTGATTGTTCTCATTTCACGTCAATAATAATCAAACCGAGGCCGCAAGTAAAAGAGTCAGAGGCCTTTTTGGAAAATATCATCATTAGCAGCGAGAACATACATATGGAACGCGACAGAACAAGGCGATGGCATGAATTGAGATGGTATTTATACGGCCGCACATATACAAACAAAATTTTGCCGGTTCAATAATTCATTTGCAAACAATTCCTCCCAAACCTCTTCAGAAAAAATATGACTTGATTGAATTTATCGATCGGCCACTACTGCTGAAGGATGAAAACCAACCACCGAAAGAGCTTCGAAATGGTAAGTTCAGCAGACAGAACGGGGAAAAGAAAAGCACGCCACCTAGCGTCCAAATCATGGCCTAAATTTTCACAGCTGATAGGCACTGTCACTTTCTTCGAGGCACTTGTTAAATAACACACTGCAAAATGATGTTATGGTGTTTTTCCCCCAGTATTCGTTCGGCCTTTTCAAAAAAAGAAAGAAAAAAAATCCTGTCTGGTCGAACAACCGTCAGGGAATTTTCGGCGCGGGCAAGAGAAAATACTTTGGCAAATCTGTCAGGAAGTTGTCAAGGGACAATGGATAGGCGTCTGAATGCAATAAGTCACGGTGTTCTTTATTCTTTTATTTACCGTCACGGGGCGACCAAGGGAAGCAAGGCTTATTAGAGAACAAACACTTGGCGGGATCCCCACATGGGTTGAGCGGGGAAGTCACCTCAATCAAACTCGGTTCCAAGTAGAAAAACAACTTTAGGATTCTTGTCGTGTTTGAATTCCCGCTGTACAATTGAGGGGTTCGATTTTATGGCATGTTGAATTCGGGGGGCGTTGTTTAGAGTTGGGAGTTTGCATGCTGATGTACTTTAACATTCAGAGAGAGGGTTTGGGGAAGCTGAGATTAATTTTGGCCGTTGTCTTAGCGGCTGGAAGGTCTTTTGATGGAAGTGTGGAAATAATTTACCTGAGACTACCGTGTCCCTCCTTCAGTTGATATACGGGAAAGGAGAACCTCGTCACCTGACCAATTTGAGTTTCATTGTACGAGGACGGAGCAAAGATGTAGTAACCTGCACCAGACAAAAAAAACGAGAAATAAAAAAGGTCAAATGAAAAAGGTCAACATATTAATTTCATTTCAATAAGTTGGATTGTTCTTACGCGTACGTCCTTGGTTTGTCGGTGTATCTTGTCTCTGCAGTCGACATGAGCTTTGGACTTGGCATGTCATTAGCACTCCTACAGCTCCCAACCTCAAACCCCTGCCCCCCCTTCCCACTATACACACGCGGCCATGAAATAACAAGCCTAAAACAATACAAACACACAATGCACACATTGTCTTGTTAAAGCTCACAGTTTTTCCTCCAACGAAAACAAAATAGGCTGCAGTGACATGACAACAAACAAATGGACATTTTAATTTGACTAAACGTAAACCCATCGATCGTCTACTTGAAAGCTTCCTCAACACTTAAAAGAAAAAAACAAAACATGCCCTTCTAATATTGTTTTAAATTGCCACGAGCCATCGCAGCGTTTCACACACACCACACTCTTAAGTAGAGCAAAGCAAGGGTAACTCCTCAGCGAGCATGTATCACGAGGGAGAAAAGAAAGAGTTTGTTGAGTGGAAAGGAGAAAGATGTCTTTACACAGTCTCACTAAAAAGGCACTGGACATCTTCGGCAATTGTCAAAGGCCAATAATATTCTCAGTTGGTGTATCTCAACATATGCATAAATAACAAACCTGTTCAAATTTGAGCTCAATTGGTTATTGAATATACAAGAGAATAGTGAAAGAAATGCGTTACTTTGTGTGCTTTCAAATGCATAATAAAAGGCTTCAGCTGAAGCCTTTTTATACATTTGAATGCGAAATTACCTCTTTCTCGAAAACTGTGTACCTCAGAGTGAGCCGTTTCTCATTATTGTTCATACTTTCAACAGCTATCCACTGCTCGTTACCAAACTAAGTCTTTATCCTAACATTATTTTAAGTAATTGCGAGTAGTGTCCAGTGTCTTTAACTGGGGCACATCAAGGGTACCTCCTTGGCGTGAATGTAACATAAGGGGCGGTTTGCCGAGTGGAAAGAGCAAAGATGTCATCACACAGTCTCACTTTAACTTGATGTATCGTCCAGGTATTTCAGGCCAACTTGTGCTCCGTGCTTACCTCAAAATGTTACAGATTTTCCCAATGAAAACTGATCTTTCCCTCACCCAAAGCCAAACCCGGCGTCACGACGAGACATCGAGATTTAATAACAAGTTTACCGCAAATAAAACAGCGGATTGCCCAAAGCTGATAACATTTAAGATAATTATATAAAGGTATTCGGCGCCAAAGAACCGTCAACTTTCTTGTTTTCAGGCGTTGAGAAACGCCTGAATAAACCATTTTGCTACAGTGTGATGAACTTATCCAAGAACGTCACAAGAAATATCAGCCTGCCCCGTAAACCAGAAAGAAAATCACAGGATTGTTCTGGGTATACAGAACAACCTGGTTAGACAAATTGGCTTGTCTCATTAGATGAAGCACTCTTTTAATCACATTTCGGGTGCGACGAAACATGGCGGTAAAAAAATACATTGCAGCTCAAGCAAGGGGCGAATCTTCATATCATCGGGGGGGGGGGGGGAGGATGTGGGGGGGGGGGGGGGTTAAGTTACATACGATTTAATCATTGATAAAGAGGATATTGTTTTGTTTTATGTTCACCGACATTTACACTGTCGTTGTGCTTTCAATGAGGATTGTTTTCTTCTCAGTCGATTTAAAAAAAAAAGAGGGGAATTCTAAAAAAAAAAAAAATAGGAGTTTTTTTGATAATGATAATGTTAATCTAAAGTGCAGCAGAAATTGCTGTCCGGAAAATAATTATCATCTTGACCTTTGAATCTGTCTGTGACCCTGCATACCGCAGTGTGTTATTGCATTGCTTTATAGCATTTTAAGGTCCCCAGACTAAAAAAACTGTTTAACTTTGTCTGAACGTTATTCAAAGTTAAATCCATAGTGCTGTATTTTGGGACATCATAAATCAGCATGGGAAGTAGAAACACAAATTTTTACATTAAGTGCACAAATCAGCCACCGCATCATCACTTTAAATTGTCTGGAACATAGTCACCATCCACGTTCCCATTTACCACTTGTTAAGATCACGCCTCGTGTAGCTTGATGGAACGGGCACAATTTTCTCACGAGTGTGTATAACGTGCTATTCACACGACAGCAATTTAACCGGGGTCCCTTGCTTAATTTTAGCATGGTTGTAAAAATAAATGTTGCAATGTTCGACAAGATTTTGCAAGAAAACTTTGACAGTAAAACAATTGTTGTCCTAACACACAAGTACATTTCTTTTTGTAAATATTTACAACCATGTAACAATTTAGCAAGGGACCCTTGATAAATTGCTCGCGTGTGAACGGGGCTTAAATTTTGACGCTTGAGATGTTTTATAACAAATTGTATAAACAGTTAGTAGAAGCATCCCCCCTCCTCAGACGGGGGCTTCCCAGGTTACTCCGCGGCTAGATTTGTTATGATGTTATGCTAGGATTAATTCAAAGTACGACATCACGCGTGCTGTCAGGGCTGGGGACTTCCATTAGATACACGCTTGTCTTCAGCTCTCTGCGTCCATCCCATCGGCAAAGTCGTGAGGTTGTTATTTCCCCCAAAAGGTTTTAATTCGCTGAGAACTCGATTCTCCAGAACACACAACGATCAAGAGAGAAGGGTTGGCATGATGGCGGCTATAAATAAACACACACACACACACACAATAATATCTTGATCCATGTTAAGTCGTACACGGATCGAAATTAATTCAAAACTTAATATTCAAAATGAATTCGTTCTGCATACTGTTGATACAATTGAATTAGTTTAAGATGAGGAGCATGAAGGGGTGGGGGTGGGGGGGGGGAGGGGTGGGGGTACAACGATGCCGGGGTAATTTATTGAAAAGATTCTAGGCGATGCAAAGTAAGGAAGTATCACTAGAAAACATATGCAAGATGTGCTAAAAAATTGTTGGATGTACAAACCGAGTTCTTTTTCATGTGCTACGGTTTTTAGTTTCCAATGGGAATAGTTAGTGCAACATATCGTGATACTGTCTTAACTCTCACACTTTTACACAAAACATCGGTGCATTTCTTTTGTATTTGTACCGAAGAAGATTCCTTTACAGGCAGTTCACAACAATTTAAGAACTATGCAAATATCAAAATTACATTTAATGACAAACAAACACATTATAAACAAGTTTAATAGCATTCCCGTTAAAACAAAATCGTTCAAGTGGCTGTTTAAAAATAATGGGAAATTATCAGATATCAAAAGGTGCGTTTCAAATCAACTTTTTTTTTCTTTTTTTCTTTACTTGGCCCACAAGTTCAGGGTGACTTGTATTGCATGGTTGTTACAAGCGGTATCTGGGGGGGGGGGGGGGGGGGGGGGGGTAGGGTTTAAAGTTTAGCCCGTAGGTTGTTCTAGTGTATAAAGTATTCAATGTACATGTATAGTCAGTTGACTGTAGGGCTTGACGCTAAGCCATAATCATTACAGTCGTGCTTGTTTAATGCTTGGTTGGATAAACCACCACTAGACCTCGGGTCTCTAAAAGTAAGCTGCTTTCAAAATGAGGTTATTTCACATCACCGGGTGGTTTAATTGATTTTATTTTTTTATTTTTTTTTAAACCGAGAAATTAATTGGATTTCATACTAGCACTTTCGACCGATGATTTTGAATATAATACTGGACTAAAAATCGACCCTTGGGGTACCCCTAGAGCGATTCCGGGCTTATTTCATGATCTCCGTGTGTCTGTAAAAACTTATTTTCCCCCTTTTTTTTAGGGGGGGGGGGACCACGGGGATTATACAAGTAGGTATACTTAATAATCTGCTGGGTGGCCTGATTAAAGAGTTCAATACTTAATTAAAGGCGCACCGTTCGTGACCAAATTCTCTAATTAATCACATTACCGTAAATGGAAGTATTAACATGATATTTGAACACTGATATGTGTATATATGTATATTACAAAAAAAGCAATTCCACGACTTATCGAAAGATCCAGTTGGTGAATTAATGGCTACCCTCGGATTTGTGGCCGTCTGGATACGAATGCGCATGCGTCATGCCTGGGAGATTGCTCGCAGAGGCTAACCGCACGTGTGAACAATACGTAGCGTGCACTTTAAGGCGTTTAATGTGTGGTGACCGAATTTATTATGGTCTTAATAAAATATAAGGTGAGCACAATATGGTCTATCTGATTTTCATAATTATCTGTAAGTTAAATTTATTTGAAGCCAGCATTTTTTTAACATTCATTTTGGTAGATTACGAATGCCATCCCATGAACCACACACAGTTGGCTCTGCTGCTGCTAAGCATTCATGCTTACGCTTTTTAATAAATAAAGTTTCATAAATAAAACTGTTAAACTACTTTATTTCCATATAGCAAAAATAATAATAGGGTACCAGGAATAACAGAGGGAATGATATTTTTTTCGCTGGTGACACGTTTCTGATGCGTGAGTGAATGGTTATGGTTCCTCTTTTGCATAAAATGTTTTTCATGTGAAGCAAATTATCTCATTTTCAGTTAATCTTACAAATTTATTATGTTGCAAAAGTTCCGCTGTTTGAGGTTAAAAAAAACTGAGATTTGTCACACTTCTTGAGTGATTTAAACCTCGTAGTTGTGCTATTCCTCATGTATTACATTTTACACATGTGAGTGGTACGGCCAAAATTTTCGTTGTACCCAATATTTACAAAATCTTCATCAACATATTTTGTACCTTGCAGTTTTACACAGCCACAAAATGTTACTATTCTCTTCTTGAGTGTTTAGGCAGGCTGTTTCCATGCTTAATCAAATGTGTTTCATGATGCGCCGTACATGTAAACCAATAGTGACATCTGTATCATTTACCGTATTAATCTTGTTTAAAAAATGCTACGTTTCTATGACGTTTTGCCCTCTGAGCGATTTTCAAGACGAATCATAACCGAGCGCAAAAATGGTTTCATTAAGATTTGATTAATCTCAATTCACTTTGCACTTTCTTCACAGCGACGGCACTATACGGATTTGTCTTTAACCTTTAGTGGCGAAAGTTCATGTCCTTTTGATGCTACAGTCTTGCACTTTAAGCGTCTGGATTTCCGGCGGTTTGTCTAGCTCCAATTAGCCTTTTTGGAGTACGGTGACCACTATAGGGGTGTACTGCTTGGTTTGGGTGTATAAAGACAAACTTACCCAAACCAAATACTTAGTGTCATAGTATCTGTCCATCATCTCAAAATGGCTTATGCTTTTATGTCCCAGCTTGTTTTCTTTCTGCTCTAAGTATTTTCCTCTGGGTTTGATGTGTTTTAGTTATGTTTCACCGCGAGTGCCCTTAGCGAGAGGGACGGGTTTTAACGAAAACACTAGACGTTTTCTTTTCTAAAGAAGCTTCTTTCAGTGTTGAACATGAAACCTATGTTTACCAACAAAAGTGTCAGGGTACATTCTAGGACCACTCCTGGCGTGCAGGAAACTTCAGTGGTCGTGCAGGAAATTTTAAGTTCTCTGTGTACAAATATCGACAACAATTTTTTTCCGAAGGAAATGTTGTTCTATAGAGGAAGTTGTCTCACACGAACTCTTCGTTCCAGATGGAAACCTCATTCCATTCCAAGAAAACCTTCATAGGAAGCTTTCATAGGGAACCTCAATAGGAAGCCTCTTTCCCGAAGGAAATCTTGTTGTTCTAGAGGAAGTCGTCTCACACGAGCTCTTCGTTCCAGATGGAAACCTCATTCCATTCCAAGGAAGCCTTCATAGGGAACTTCAATAGGAAGCCTCTTTTCCCGAAGGAAATCTTGTTGTTCTAGAGGAAGTTGTCACTCACGAGCTCTTCGTTCCAGATGGAAACCTCATTCCAAGGAAGCCTTCATAGGAAGCCTCAATAAGAAGCCTCTTTCCCGAAGGAAACCTTGTTGTTCTGTAGGAAGTTGTCTCACACAAGCTCTTCGTTCCAGATGGAAACCTTATTCAATACAAAGGGAACCTCAATAGGAAACATCCAAAAGGAATTTGTGTTTGTTCTATAATGAAGTTGTTTCACAGATGGAAACTTCAAGGAAGCCTGGAGGTCATGGTAATCAGGTGGATGATAACAAAGGTTACCAACCTCCAACTGCTATGGAGGATGGAAATTAAGTTGCCTCATAAAACCATCCCAAGGAAAATAAACTCTACATATCAGCCAGACACCGTAACAGGCCAGCCAGTCAGACAAAACAGAGCCCCCCTTATCCTAGCCTTCTTCTGTCAATCCATTGTGTAGCCCGATACGTGCCTCCGTCCAATTATCTTTGCAAATTTCCAATTCAAACTTTTCCCCAGTTGTTGTTACAGCCCTTGCCCGTCCATCAGATGTTTGTCTTTCATACAAAATAAAGAAACAGGGAAAGGAAGAAAAAATCATGAAAATTCATTGTATTCATGGAAAAAAAGAAAGATTCCACGTCAAGTCTGAAGACATCGAGGGGACACTCAGCATTGTAAATTAAGAAAATGGGGGTCCCTTTCACCACGCCTGTGGTAGTAGACTAGCAAATAGCTCGTCCACTGGTGGTTAATGAGGAACAACCCTATGGCTACTTTACATATTATACATACACAAAATCTGAATCCTCGACTGGATATGACTTGGGGGCAAGTTTAATTCATGGTGTTGTACTCGGTTATCCCCTTCTATTCCCCTCAAACGGTTATCGATCGGGCCCTCTAGTCTGGATTGATTTAGCAAAAGGGACAGCAGCCACGGCTATGAAAATCTCTTGATGAAATACGTTAATTTACGGCTTAAGGAGTAGCTTAAGGGGCCCTACTACCCCCCGCAGCGAATCCCATCACCACCAACGCAACTTAAATGACATCTCATGAATAATGTATGAGATGGAGGATGCAACACGCTCCATCAATTAGCTCATCTTATAGATGAGTAGGAGGAGGATTCGGGAGATGACGACCTTATATCGGAATGTCTTATCGGATTATATAAGACAGGTGGGGGGCTGAGATGACAATAACTCCGTTGGTCAAATATACCAAGCTGTCTCATAAATACACATACATTATTTTATTCTGCTAAGCATAAAATAACCATTCTTGTGCCCCTTCCCTCCTTACCCATCCCCTTTATCTCCCTAAATTTGTCAACCCTTGTTTTTTGTTTTTTTTTCATTGTGCTTTATACCGACACACTCTCTCTCTCTCTCCATGTACTTTTACTTCCCTGCGTATGTTACACAAAGGCCCGGTCACACATGCCCCGCTAACGAGAACGAAAAAGAGAACTATAAAAATACACGCCCTCGATTGGTTAAAAAAGCTTTGGCGTATTCTGCGTGGAGCAATTCAACCAATCGAGGGCGTGCATTTTTATCGTTCTTGTTTCGTTCTCGTTATCGGGGCCTGTGTGACCGAGCCTTTAATACCTGTTCATGTTTGTTATGTTGTCATTTCAGCCTTCTCGAAAGACTATGCTAGGGTTGGAACGTCAGGTCATCTAACTATTTTAGTGCATTTATATCATAGATCCTTTTGGTTGGTGAGCAGTTTGCAACAGTTAATTCAGTTTTCTCATAGAATAATAAGTAAGCCAAATTGCAAGCCAGGGAATCTGCCATGTGTCTAAGAAAAATTGTGACTGGTGCTCTGCCAAATTCTGCCAACTGTTACAGTCGCTGGTAACCTGCTGAACAGCGTCATCAAGTCAAGCCGCAGTTACTGATTTGTTTTCATTAAGACTGGTCCCCTGTCATTTATCCAAAAGGATTCGCGAGCCTCTAAGTGTGACGTCAGATGTTCAGGCTAGTTTTCATGCTGTAGCTACATAGTGAAATATTGCTTTCCTAAAAAACCGATGCTTCGAATTTCAGCAGTTCCATGTTACTCAGTTATGTATAGCGTACCCTTTGAAACATCAGGCAATACACAACCCAGTGTAAGCAGCAAATGAACCATGCTTAACCATGTCAACCATACCATGGTAATTCCACTTCAACTAAGCCAACTCCTGATTTGAATTTGCAAAAAATCCATATTTCTGGTTTTGATTTGATCGAATCGTGGAGGAAGTACATTCCGTAAAAAGGATCACGCGCATTTGACGTTAATATAAGTTACCATGGCAACATCATACAGTTTTCTCTTCATAAATCTCTTGAACAATTGTGGGTTTTTTTTCTCAAGAGATATTGATCCACCTTACACCTTACACCTAGCGACGGATATATATTTGTTTACTCTCTGTGAAACAATATTTTTTAAAAAGGATGGTTGGAAAATTGTGTCTAGAACGAAACACCTGTCCGTGGCCAGAGCCTTCTGCTTGGCATAACTCATGATCATCATTTTGGCGATGCATGAAATACTTTCACAGGCTTTCTTTAATACGATGACCTTTACAACAGCCTTTCCAAAAATAATTCATTTGACTCTTTAATTAACAGAAAAAATGAAAGATAAATTTCAAAGTTTTACTAATGAAACTGCTTTGTTTATGTGACTGGCTTTACTTGTGGTAGGGGGGGGGGGCAGTACCCGTGATTTGAGTATTTTGGCAATGAATAAGCTGGCCAACCCTTTGTCTTTGTGTATGTGCTTTTTAAAAAACTAGCCCATTGATGATTGTTTGAAATAAACAGTTGTTTTCAAATAAGATTTTTTAATTCAAAAAGTAAAAAAGTAAAAAAAAAAAAGTTAAATAAACAAAATAAATATTATAATAATAAAAATAAAAAAAAAATGTAATTAACAATATTAATGATTTTTTTTTTTTTTTTTGTAAAAAAGTCGATTACAAAAATTTAATAAAAAAGTCAATTTAAAAAGTAATAATTAGCATACCATTTAAGCAAATTGAGCATTGTAGCAAATTAGACTACATTTTTTAATGTCAATGTGGTTATCTTGTCGGATAAAAGTCAAAATAAAACCTCAATCCCAAAACAAACATTAAGCACCCAATCAAACAAATTAACAAAAACAAAATACAGGTAGTCGGTTCACCATCAAATTCATTCCATCGTTTGATTGTATAGACTTTCATCGAATTAGTCCTCATTTTAGAAATACAGAAATAAGGTCAAAATATGTCACGAGCAAGAATTTTATTAGACACGATATCTGGCACAGGCTGTTCATTATCTCAGAAAATTCAGGTGTACTTATTTGCCGACATTCCATCACATAATTGAAAGACGATGTAAAGGTAGAAACTACGACAGGCCCTAAATTCGCGCGGGCCCCAAAAAACTAGTAAATTTCGCCCGGGGCCCGTTTTCGGATCCTTACTGACCCACTTCACAAGCCGCAGAAAGTTGCCCAACTCTTCGGTCGATGTTGTGAAGCCATAGGCCCTTCGTCTTTCCTTACCACCGGTGCGTGTTAGCTTTCAATCGAAGTTCCAAACTCTAGCAAGGCTATAGAGTGAGAGAACGACTAAGGATGCCGATCCTTCAACCAGCTGGATCATCCTTCTGCTAAATTGTTCCTCCATGTGAACGATCGTCATAAAATAAGGCTCTCATTTCAATCCAAATTAACATTTCTGTGTTTGGAATCAATCACTTATCTTTTCTCTGGAATTATCGAGATTTAGTGTAAATACCTCTCTCTGTTGATTTAAATTTCAAGTCGGCCTAACAATTAGTTGTTGCTAAACTGAACAAATGTTTTGCATCTGTTAAATAATTTGAGCAAGCTGAATTCTAACAAAATAATATTTTATAGAAACATTTCTATGCTATGTCCTCTGTGTACAAATTGTGTTAGTCCCATGGGATCCAAATCTGAAGTGTTAAAAAGAACCCACTTTAGAACACACCAGATTCAATTAATCCACAAATCGTTTGATTATCTCGCAATAAAATGACCATTCCTTCTCTCTATTTCCAGGGCTTTCCTCACCAAAGCCACTCCGTGTCAATGAACTTTAATGACGAAAACACACCAAGCAAACTCGGCTCCCGTTGGCCCCTTTTCATTGTTTTAATTTGATATACTGCATGAACAAGTGGGAACGTCATTACTTGTTAACAACCAATTCCGATTGTAATGAATTCAACAGAGTGAATTCAACGTACGGGTGTCGTGGGCATTTACCGGTCCGATCGCTAAACTAGGTCCGCATGACGAGGACAGGCGAGAAATCGCCTACTCCATTTATATCAGACTCAGAATTTAACAACAACACTTTGGAGAAGTGCACTAACCCCTTCAGTAGAGTTAGTTTTTCTAATTAATCTCTAGTTAATTGGGCCCATGTTTTTTTAGACTGGACATGAGAGAGATGTCATGTTGAAGCTTTGCATGGCATGTGACATAAACAAAACTGTATTAAAGTAAACCGGCGGGTACAATCATGTCTACAACTCTTTTAGGAGAAGTGTTGTAAGATAACCGGTGTGGTATCGACGTTTCGAACAGTATGCTCTACACTCGTCTTCAGGAGAAAGTTATAAACAAACACGAGTATGCCAAATTGGAGGGACTTTGAAAAACTAAGTCAAAACAATGGGAGAACAAAGAGAAGTCCTCTTTTTACTGGGTTAATTAATAACATGGGAGGGGAGTTGTGTTTGGGAGGAGGAGGGGTCGACACTTTGTACCCAGAAGCCTTTTTTTGATACTCAAAGTCCTTGTCGTGTTTATCCCCCAAAACTAGTAAAGATAACCCGGAAATGCTCCAGTCACTTGGTACAAATCCTGGGGTGGATTTCACAAAGAGTTAAGGGTAGTCTTATCTCGAGTTAGGACGAGTTACTCGTCCGCACTTAGGACTAGCCTTCAGTCTTTAATATCTCACAGGACCAGTCCCCACTGTTATAGTGAAATCGAAACCAGGGGTCATAGATCAAAGACTGTGGTTATTATTAATATAGAAATACAACTTACCTGAGGAATTGTTGTAGGTGTGGTCAGCCAACGGCCCTGAGTACCAGCTTGGGGAGGGTCCCTTTCCAACGATCCAGTTGAAGTCATTATTGAGTGATTCTGTGTAGCCGCAGGCTCGGACATTTTGAAAGCTACACGAGGCCACAACTGTTAAAAAGAAAGAAGAAGACAAAAACAACAAGTTTAATACCGCTGTTATTCTGGTCCACCATGATTGATTATACAAAACAGTTGCAAAAAAGTAACACACAAAAATCACAATACAATCGACGCCCACCAATGGGTAAAACATTATTACAAATAATGTTCTCTCTCTTTTTTTTTTTTTTTTTTTTTTTAAAAGAGTGCCCCAGTAAAACGGTCACACCCACGGATCACTCAATTTGGACTAAGTTCGGAGTCCTAGAGGGTCTGACCCTTTGCTGGGTCAATGTGACCCGAAAAACGTTTTTTAGTAGAGGGCCCTCGAAAAAACGGTTACACCAACGGATCATTCAAATTGGACCCAGTTAGGGTGTCTGACCCTTTGCTGGGTCAATATGACCCGGAGTTTGTGTTAAAATGACCCACAATTTGGTCAGAGTGACGCAGAATCTCAGCTCAAAGTAAAATTTTAAAAGCCAGTTTCCGGGTCAGCCCGACCTACATTAAGGTCAGGCTCCTTTTGACCCGAAACGGGTCAAATCCAACCCGGGTGGCTTTAGAGACCTTCAGTGTACCTATATTTCATTCGCATGCGCTAGGGTTCAATACATTTTCAGCAGAACAACAGTCTAAACTGAAATAGGTGAGGATAAAGAGTTACAAACTTAAGGGGTATGCTTGTTCATTGTTTCACATTTTTGTTTTGCACAAAGACAGTTTATTAAATACCATGGAACTTGAAAACCTCTGCAGAGTCCATACTCTCAGTAAACCACAATCAGTGTGTCCCGGTAGTTACCGTAACCAACAATACCTGATGAAAAACATTGAATAATACTCAATAACTCACAACCAGCGTGTCCCGGCAGTTACTGTGTCTGAACATACTTTGCATTATGCCAAACACTGAAAAATACCCAATAACTCACAATCAGTGCGTGTGGGCAGTTACTGTATCCAACAAATACCTACATTCCGGAAGTGACTGCATCCAATCAGTTTGTTTGTACATCTCAGAAGCCCATGATTTACTATATCTGGATCTTTCAGTAATTATTTCATGAAGGACTTTGAGGAAATATCACCCACACACACACGTGCTTGGGACAGAAGAGGATGCGTTGTGTCTTTAAACGATAATTAATTTCTTGGATAATTTACGACCGAACCTTTAAGGAGTAGACATGTGAAACGTGGTCTTCATATTAAACATCCACACGGACGCGTGGCTCTCGCTATGAAAACACTGGAGTGGGACTTCAATATTGTGTGCCTTCGTTTCAAGATGTCTGCGGCACTTGAGAATGGACTCTTCTCCAAACCAAAATCTTCTGTCATTATTGTGATTCTCAAATTAAACAGTGTCATCGCTCGAGCAGAATGGATTCTGATTTTGATACAGCATTGAAAAAAAAAAAAAAAAAAAAAAAAAAAAAGACAATCAACGAAGGATGGGTTTTGAGTATCCCCAAAACAATCCACGACTTATCACGAAATATCAAAACGAGTTATATATCCGTTTGGGTCATATCAGTAGCTGCAACAGAAAACCAGAAAATGCACTTGAGTTTTATCAGCCATGCAAGATTATAGCTCTCTGCAAAGTCAGCGCCATTGTTCGCCTAAACCTCATACGGGTAATTCTTAGCAGATTATGAACATAAATTCAACCAAATGTTATTTTTGGGTCGCACTTTAGAAGGAGACGATCCCATTTCAACGGCAGGACGAGGTTGTCGAGTGGGATATAATACTAATAGAGTGTAGAACATTGTGTTGTGCATGGATTTGGAGATGGGGACGAGGTTGGTTGGAGAAGGAAACAAAAAAAAAGGGAACCCGACGAAAGCTGATCAGACTGTAATTGACGTAAAAGCAAAGCTTGTTTCCTGTCTCCTTCAGAAATCTAATATAGAGTTACCTACTTGTTCGTATGTGTCAGGTGTACGTATCGATCAGTTTGTTTTGTATAATCCACTCACTATACCTTCAGGGTTTGATGTATATTTTGTAGGTTATCGTCGTGATCAGTTCTCATAGCTCGGCGCTATATATTACCACTGTCAAAACTGCAGCTCTATTATAGTACACACGGCATGCAACCACGCGCGGGAACCGGTTCCGTTACATTACCGCGTTCGTTGACATTTGAGGCAAATTACATTTGGGGAGAGAGAGAGAGCGGGTGTACTGGAGCTCAGAGGCTAGGCCGGGGAAAATTTGACAAAGTTAGCAGACTTGCTGCGACAACATAACACCCAGGGTTAGGAGCGGGTAATAGAAAGCTGTATCATCGTAGAATGGGGGTGGGAAAAGGTCAACTCTGGACGGTTGGGAATTAAGCCACTGAAAACAAAACATGTTGGCTTGAATTTCAATTCCAGTTTGGATACTGGGACTGAGTTATATTGGAACGATATAATACAGAGTCTATTTTCAGTTTCAGCGATGTTGTTGAATAAGACATAAAGCCGGGATTCTGCATCTTGGGTAAATTGTCCGGATCTCTTGTGGCGCAACGTTGCGTGTATGTAAAAGCTGTTCTTCAGGCAACTGGTCCCTTAAGTATACGACTCTAAAATGCAATCCTGAATCCAAAACACAACCTCCAATGACTTGACGCACTAAAAGCAACTAATGGAGTTTATTTGCAGGAAGCTCTAAGTTGACGATGGATAGGTCAGAGGTCAACCGTGAAAAACCGCGGTAGAATTCAGCAGAAATCCCCCAAAACACGATATCAAACTGAGAAGTAGTTGTAGGCAAGGTGAATAACCAGATAAAGAAAACTAGATTTGGAGTCAACCATTATGGCACGTAGGGGTGTTCTTGTGATTAAAATGAGGTCGATCGTGGGTGACTCTTTTCCGCTGAATTATACAAGCTTATTCCTGGAAGTGATATAAATAAATATGGTGATCTAGAAGCCTTTATTTCTTAAGCTAAGATTGCAATCATCTAACTTGAATAAAACATCTCGTCCGAATGATCAAGTAAAGGGTCAAGGCACTTAATTGTGCCAATTGTGAATTCATAATAGAGTCTGAAGTATTTATTATTACCTTTTATTAATTTAGTCGGCATTTAAAATCAAGCATAACGATTAAATATGTAAAATGTATTGCCTTTGTAGTTCCTACAAACAAACCATGTTTTTAAAAACCCTTTCAGAAGCAATAAAAAAAAAAAGGGAGAACTGGAATGACTTTAAAGGCAGTGGACACTATTGGTAATCGTCAAAGACCAGACTGCTCACCTAGTGTATCTCAACATACGCATAAAATAACAAACCTGTGAGAATTTTGAACTCAATTGGTCTTCGTAGTTGCGACATAATAATGAAAGAAAAAAATCACCCTTGTCACACGAAGTTGTGTGCTTTCAGATGCTTGAATCCGAGACCTCAGCTGAGGTCTCAAATTCAATTCAAATTATTATTTCAGTGAGAAATGACGTCTTTCTAAAAAAACTACGTTACTTCAGAGGGAGCCTTTTCTCACAATGTTTTACACTATCAACAGCTCTCATCACTCATGACCAAATAATTTTTTATGTTAAATTTTTTCAGAGTAATTACAAACATGTACAGTGCCTTTAATTTTTTGTAAAGGATCCCTTCTATAGAAATCACCTGTTTCTCCTCTCATTATAACTCACAAAGTTTCACAAGTAATAAAACCTCACAGAATAAAAGATGCATATCCAAGGTATACAGAGATTTTGTGTTTCTCAAACACGGGGTGTTAAAACCGACGTGGGCGATATTTCTAAATAAATACATGAATGCGAAAAATAAAGTAAATTGTACCAGGCGAATAAGAGAAGTATCTTTGCAGACACACGTACGTGTGTTGTTACTGTGTTAATTCATATCACGTAGTGAAGCGTCCTCATTTTACACGTGCCCTCCCCGAGACAAGACTAGGCAAAACAAGTCTTTCTCTTGAAACAAAATCTAAATTAGCATAAATCACACAAATTCTTCTTCGTTTGAAAGAATGCCATACCAATTAACTAGAAAATCTTGAGTTTTTTTCCCTTCCGCGTTTTCATGTGCTTTACTCACTCGACTCCCTGAGGCCTTTCCTACTAAAAAAAACACAGGGGCGGTTCTTCTCACCGATCCCAGGGCAGGCATGGCGCGGAATTTCCGCCATTCCTTCACATTCGATCATTTTTCCCCGCGCAAAACAGGAAATGCAGAACGGGGCACTGAGCGCCACGAGGGAGCGAAGCCAGGTGGGGAGGTAGGGACAGATGAAGCCGTGCAAAGGTGTCTTGCCCATCTCACCATACCTTCCGGTGCTTTTTGCCTGTTTTATTTTTGTCAACGACTGTTTATTACTGCTGATTATTCGATACTGTTTTTAAGTATAAAGAAGGCAACAATGCTAAACCCACATCATGTTGTCCGCAGAAAAAACAAAAAATCATAGAGCTGCAGGAACTGAACTAAATGAACGGTAAACACAAAGTCTCAGGCAAACATACTTCAAATGGTTTCCCTTCAACACAAAGACATTCAAAATAGCAGTAGGAAATAAGTTTAGCAGAAGACATACAACAGCAGTCTGTATTACAAAATCTGATAACTTAATCGATATTAAGACTATTTAATATTTCAAGTTAAATTTTGTCTTCGGGCTTCCCAAATTAAGTTTATATTCTTAATAACGTTTCGTCTTATACACCTGCTCATCAAATTAACGACTTCTTAAAGACAGCTATTTTCGTCTTTAAACACCTTACGACAAAACAAAATGACGAAAAAACCGTCAGAGCCGATGCCTTTCTCGTCCTCACTCAGTCAACCAGAAAAATGGAAAACACACAGAGACCTGTATATTGACGGCCACGCTTCGTCTGGGCCATGGGACTCCGGAATTATGTTTCTGATTACAAGATAATTCTATAATGCTCACTCGCGTCGACTTACGGTCCTTTGGGGGCCGCTTTTCTATTAAGGTATGCGGTATTCTATTTCAGTGAAAGCTCACTCCACAGCCCATTCCGCTCGCACCACGTCCCATCCAATACGCTTGGCTGTACATCTTATACTGAATGAAGGTCAGTTTAAGAAGCGCAGGATCAAGTCCCATAGACGCACCCGGATTGTCTCTAATCCCATCCAGCCTACTGGATCCTAATTGGACTCTAAAACCCCCCAAACTCCTGATTGGTTTAACGTAGGGGAGAGTCAAGTTCACAAACGACGACGGCACTGGCTGGGAATGTTATGTACAGATGGATAACTTTAATGGTTGGGGTTGAAGCAAGTCTCCGGTTGAAGTCTGTAGTGAGGCGAAAAATTGTATCTGTCAATGGTTGGGGGATTATGTAGGGATTGCTTTCAAATAGAACTCATCTTTATGGCATTTAAGCATGACCATATATGGCAATAAATACGTAGTTATGAACATTCTTTCGACCGGGGGAGATCTAAGTTGAGCTTTAGCAAACATCCAACCAAATAGCAAAATTTGACTCAACACATTACCGAATAATAACGGTCAACTTAGTAAATTATGGTGACGACAACTATACGAGAAGTACACAATGTATAATGCATGAATGTACGAACAGGTTTATCTTTCATGGACCTTCTTGGTTTGGATACCATTAAGCGATGGAAGGATAGTTTCAGCAAAAGTATGACTTAATTTGATAGAAAAATATCCAATACAGTCATACAGTGTTAATTTGAAACTTGTATTTGAATTTGAAATAAAACAATAGGAAAAACATTCCCGCTTAATAACATGGCATACAAACACACAACCTAAGGTAGTTGTCTGTGTTTCAGTTTTGGCATTTCAATAAGCTTAACAAGTCATACGCCTTATTTTGTCCACATTTTATATTCTGCTTCTTTATTTATTTCATACATGAATAATGTGCTAACTATCAGTAGTTATTATTTAAATGTAGTGAGAATACACCCACATACAATGTTCACCTTATCTTAATTCATCATAAAGTATTATGTTTTAAATTAGAACAATTATAATACAGCTAATAATAAAAGTGAACTGTAGGCTATACGCCTGCTGCCACGCGGCGTACCAATTCATTTAAAACAAAAGGTGTCTGGCGCCCTCTCTTGATTTATTCTGACTAATTACACAATCGTTGAGTTTCAGTGCACTGTCCTTTGTCATGCATGGTCTATTCAAACATTACCCAAAACGCATTCAGTTTACGGAGATCACATTGAGCACGCGGGTAGATCATCGATAAGCTAATAAACTTATTCACCGATGGATGTTTGAAATCTCCAAATAATTTTCGAGAACCTGATTTAGTTTGTAGTATTTTCATTTGCATACGGCTCTATAATGTTCACCCAGTCGACGTTTCGCAATCCCTGTTCACATGATATGACACCTCGAGGCAATTCAACCCGATGTAAGGTATGACTCCGATTCGAAATGGAAAAGATCACGTGTTTACGCCCTTTTGTGCCCGGCAAGAAAGTTACTATCAGCCCGTGCGCTATTTCAAGACTGCATCGGTCCAGGGCCTTTCATCCCCTTGTCGCCGTAGGGGAGGGACTCGGTAAGGCTTCCATTTTAATCCAGCAGACGTTATCGGTCTATACACCCTAACGATGGTGTGGTGGTGATGGTGGTGTGATCCGATACAGCTTATTTTCGCTCGCGACTGACCACGCGTCGCAGTGGGTCCCACACACCCAATCGTGTCCCGGGGAGTAACGTTGGCCCCCACAGAAAGACGGCTGTCCAAACCGATCTGAATTAACTCGTCCAGGATGCGCGTAACCGATCTCTCCAAATGGTCGCAGGCAATATTGCGATTGGTTCTCTCCTACTTCTACTACCACGGATTAAGGATGGAAGGGCCTTAAATTTGTGTTTCAACTCCTTATGTGGTTCTTTACTGATGCGGAGGTGTATTGCTTTGTTCATCAATCAAGTTGCCCCCCGGGGCACCGAGAGCGCCAAGACGTTTTTCTTAGACTGACAAATTCGCTTCATCAATCTTATAATGTTTGTCTCAACCACAGGGAGCCCTACATTCGTACTTCCATCTTTATCTTCCCAAGAATTAATAAAAATTGTCCCGCTTCACCCTCGTCTTATTCACGCAGTCACAGCATCTTAACTCTTATTAACAATTAGTATTCTGCACCAGTGCGAATTTTCTTTTCGTGCGTGTATCTTAATTACAGGCCCTGGCAAATATTTTAATAAGAGTGAAAATGAAATGCAATATAGGATTACGATTTCTTGCAACGCTAGGCGACAAGTCTAGGAGGCAATCTGGAACCCCAAAACAAATCACTTTTGCCCGAGGTCGAGTTGCCATCACCTTCTGTCGGTGGGGATTAATTGAGCCATGGCAAGGGTTTGTCTTCTTTTGATGATAGACGGTGAAGGTATAAAGCTTCTCCCCCGGAACCCTTCTGTCTTCAACCGACCTTGCGACCGTCTTGGGAATTATAGAGGCAATGTTTTCGGATAACAAGCCTGTCAAGAAGTGGATTGGTAACGACCATTAGCTCTGATTCCCAATTTACCGCACCCTCAAAAACACAATCCCTTCCAAACTATATAAACTACCCCAAGTAACAATTGCCAGACAAGAGATTGGCACTCTTTCACAAATTGATATTCTATTTCACGCGTCTGCGACCCTATTTGATTGGCTCTTGATCCTTCTATCAAGTGTCGACCACGGTACCTCGTACAGAGTTACACCAATACCGTCTACCATTTAGAAACCAGACGATTACTTCAATTTCTTGACATTCTAAAGGTTGGCTTCTTTGACTATCCCGTAATCGGATTGGATTACATTAATGTCCCCCATGAAACAGGGACAGCAACGGAACAAATTCGAATACAAACCATTCATAGTCTGTGTGAAATAACTATGGTTAAAGAGTATGGTATCCTGCACCAAATTCTAAGAACTCACGCACTATACACATGGCTAATCAGGCTGTGCTGTCCATAGATTAAAACTTCTTGATGTACCGTTATTGATGGTAAACATCTGACAGATACCAACCACAGCGTGTTAAACCAGGCAAACTAGGGCAGGAATTTTGCCCTTCCCCGCTGTGTAATAATGTCCATTTCAAATCATACACAAACAGGCCTGAAACTTTTAAGCAGGCAACATAGGCGATTGCCTCTATGCCCCCTGTTCATTGCCCTTGTGTCCTTGAAATGCCCCAGTAGATTTACAGTTTCATTATTGGGTGCCCTTTACCAAGAAGAACATGCCTTGGTGCCCTTTCACAAACGAAACATACAGGCTTGCACCAATACAGAAATAATCTGTTTAATAATTTACATTGATCACCTTTAAAGCCATCAGAACGTCACGTTCTTTTTTAACGTCTAATGTAGTCACAGTCCCACACATTAACCAAGCCCCAACAACTAAAAGGCACACTAGATGGAGAGATGTCAATGACACCTTAGTACACCTACAGAATCACCTCATAGAGGGGCTGCTCTACAAGGCGCCAGACAGTCTACCCTGTGACTCAGTGAGAAGCCGCTATATAGGTGAATGATGCCGTCATCGTCTCCGCCGATGTTATGATTTTTCTTTCCCCTCTGGCCAGACAAGTCTTGCGCCCTGGCGTATCCAAGGGCACTCATGGTTTTCACGGTCCAGCTATATTAAGATTTTCTTTCTTTCTCCCCCTTACGCCCCAAAGAGACCCACAGCGCGAGAGGGGTTGGAATTGGCGTCGTGCTATCTGCCGTAGCCCGGGTTTAACCGCGTAGATTGCTCTGCCATGGGGAATTGTGATTGGAAGTTTGTGTATTTTGCGTCAAGTGTCCATTCTTTGGTTTGTAAGCAGTTGATATGATATGTTCAGGGGGTAAAAAAGGAACATCTTGATTAAAGCTTGATGCCCTTTTGGTGAAAACCTTCACACATGATTGTGTTGATGCAACGATCGGTTCTTCATTCATGGGGGCACGATATTTCTAGTGTAGTGGGGCAAAAATAAAGCCACTTACGTTTCCAAGCGTACAAAATAAAACATCGATATTCAGCGACTACATTGTGACACCTTCCATTGCTAATTAAATGTCCAAACAAAGCAACAATACTCTAAAACATGGGTTGTTTGATTAGCTTCATCGGTTCGCACATCGGGTAGAAATGATTGGTTAAACAAAACAACATTACAGGGATGGGATACTTTCTTCATTTGATTATCCATTACGACACTCCTCGAAGGTACGGTCTTTATACAAGAAACCAACTCATGCATTCAACACTCTGCCCGAGCGCGCCAATATCGAGTGAGATCATAGGTATGTCTGTAGCTGCGTCTGCTATTGACTTTCACGCTGAATGGGTGTCATGGGTCCGGAATGGAGCAGGGAAAGGGGGATTCCCTTGACGGTAGGGTTGGAGTCACTATCCCCCTGGATTACACGTGGATAAACGGGACTCTCTTTCAATCGCCATTTCGATCAAACCAGGAAGAGACCGAAAACATTAGGCGCCACACGACGCTCGAGCGATGACAAGGGGGTCGAAAAGGTTTTTGACTTCTTCTCAAGTGTTCTGATTCGATAGAATGTGTGTGCCCTTGCATGGGTAATTCTGAATTCTCATCAGCGTTAAGTCAATTTCCACTACAGTCTTTGAGGGGTCCCATAATCCATTTCATGTCGATTACATACTATCATAGTAAAAAGGAGAGAAAATCCGATTTGGCTGATCCACTGATGCCGTCACAGTGGTTTGTTGTCAGTATTAAAGTATGGCTGCATCCACCGTAGTCTAGATAAAACTCGGTAATACAAATCACCTGGAACAAACTGGGCCAATAATAACTTTGGTTCTACCCTAACACCGATGTGTGTTAGCACTGTATACTCAGTACTTTCCGAGCTCTGTGAAAACAAAATCAAATTCTCTTATAATCTTTAACATCTCTTAAGTAAGGTCTTGTTGTGATCCTTTAAAGTCAATCTGTTTTTGTGTTCAATCTGAATACCATAGTGTATTCTTATAAATGCAAATGCAAATTAGTTTTCAAGTGAGCCCTCCCCTGCAAGCTTAAGCCATACCTCCCGGACCCGCACCTGACACCCCTCTATTATTCTTCAATCCCTCCCCTACTCAGCAGAGTTGTTGACACACTCTTCGTCCATCAAAGTCGAGCGTTCCAAGTTCGCAAAGTGTACCTCTCTTGTTGTACCCCTTCACGCAAACTCCCAAACTCTCTGTCCCACCACACGAACTTCTGAATTCTCCCCGCAGGTGGGATACTTGAGACTGTCAGGTGTCCGATCCACTGATTTCAAATCAATAAGATTTAGTAAAAAAAAAAATCCGCTTAAAGTTTGGACAATTTTCTTCTGGGAGAGGAATAAGTTTTCTGAGAAAACTGACCTCGATCTAAATTAGTTTGTTTCATATCCTCGCGAGCCCGACCTGACTAGTTTATGTTCTTTAATTTTTTTTCAGCCGTCGGTGACCTTTTGAGTCAAAACGTGTTCGAGTTTGAAATCTAATCAAACAAGATCTTGCCTCGAACGTATTTTGAATGTTTGACAGTATTTACAGGGACGTTAATTAATTACAGCCAAACTCTCAGGACACTAGGTTGCGTTCGGACAAGACGCTGTTGGATGTATCGAGACGATCAGTCCATACACGAGGAGTCATTCAAGCTTCACAGATCTTGTCTGATGACTCGATGCATATCGCAATGCCTTAATCACGCCAAAAACACCACGGGTAAATACTAGCTAAAGCCGGTGACCTGAATGTAACTCGTTAAACACTTGACGTCATTAGAGTAGGCGCCCTCGCCGAGATGTAAAAAGGAGGTTGTTCTTGGCCCATCCTGCCGTCGATTTCACAGAGAGTTAGGACTCCTCTTATCTCGAGTTAGGACGAGTAACTCGTCCTAACTTAGGATTAATCTTAAGGTCTGCATGCTACAGTGCAGGGTTGGGACTCGTCCTAAGTCCCAAGATAAGTCTTAATTTAGGAAGAGTTTTGTGAAATCGGCGGCTGAGCCCTGCGCGTACATGGTATGTGCGTTTTGCGTTGTCAGCTTTTATCCAAGATGGCGATTTGGTGACGTCAATGCGTAAGGTCTATTGATAAAACGGGCTCTGTTGCACTAGTGCTGGTTCACATGTGAGTGAAGTTGTCAAACCCACTGCTAAATGGTACTTGACTCGTTGAAACCTGATTAAATATGGCGACACATATCTAGCCTCTCCAAGAAAAGAACACACGAGCCACATAGCAATGACGTTGATGCCGGGTTTCCACACCGCACCTAGCTTCCCTGTGAAGAAGAAAACAACCGGCATACCTTGTGTTTTGATCATTAAGCTGAAACCATGTGGTTTTGGCTTTCTGACACCTCAGGGCTGACCGTGGTGTGAGCCTTTTGAGACATTGGCCGCGGAAACACCACGCGTTTGACCCATCCAACAGTACCCCTGGAGAACTTCTGGTAACCGATCTATCCAGAGAGTCCGTGCTAAATAAAGAGAGCACTTTAACCACGCTTTGCGCCAAGACATCTAAAGTAGCCGATCAAATCCTCAACCCTGGGAAGAGCCCCATAGGATGAGCACGGAGTGGATTGCGACCAGGCTAGGTGAGAGCAGCCAGGTTGGCGACAAACACTCTACCTTTAGCTCTTACTCTTGGCAACTCGGTTGATATTTCCAAGTACCTCTCGTAACTGGTTGTAACTTACACAACAAGATGCTTACGGCTTTCCGCTGTTGAATAACTTAACGTTTGCCTTGAAAAACGCAAATCATTTCCCAGGGTCGCCAAAAGTTTTCTCCAGACGTAAAATAAAAACATATTATGTTATTGGGAGAGGATACAAGGTTGACCTCAGACGTGCGGTTGGAGCTCATATGGGGGAGTTAAATCAAACCTAAAAGCAACGCAGGCGGTGACCCAATTTACTTAACATTATAAAAAAAGTTAATCAAGATTTAATATTATTATTAAGGTGCTATTTAGAATTCAAAACCAAATGCAAAAATTAACAAGATACCGCAGTCTCAATTCCACGATGGTTTGAACCAGAGTTATCAGAAGTCAAAAAAATTATGACAAAATGAATACTTGTGAGCCCTTCTAACATAACAGAGAGTTAAAAGCCCTTTAGCATGTCCCAATACGCATCATCTGCGCGCAAAGGATATCAACGTAATTCTGATTTTAAAGCAATACGGTGCGTAACTATACAATCAAAAACTTACATACAACATGGCATACATACTTACAGCTTGATATTTTGTTTACCGCTACCCGGTTACCTAAAAAGGCAAGACTGTATATTTGGTTAAGATGGCGCTTTCAAAGTAACTGATTGACAACTCGTTTTCAATCCACCGTAGCACACAAACCAACCCTACCCAAACACGTTTCGTTTCCAAAACACAATAAATATTGAATACTTCAAACACAGTAACCGCCTAGGAGCAATCGTCTTGAAGCTGTACTCTGGATAAAGCTTATTTACTATAAGCACCAACCCCCCTCGCCAGATTGAAAAACAAAGTCTTTCAAGATTTATCACAGCCTCTGTCCATCAGACCGCGATTAACACCCAACGCACTGTTAAGAGGTTTACATCCCCAAGAATGTGGTATTTTCAGCGTCAAAAGGGAATTAAAAAATCGGATTATTGGTGCCTTAAAGTTCGCACTGAGTCACCGCTCGCCGTGTACAAAAGAAACCAGCATTCGCTGCTGATTTGTGACAACAGACACTTTTTTTTTATTTGGATTTTTCTGTTTTTCTTTCCTTCAATCTGAGGCAGGGGATGAAGACAAAGAGACTTCCTTGATGGGAAGCGTTGATGCGTTAATGCACACTGATTGTACACTGATGATTCACAGTTTAGAGAGGGAATTTCCCAACACAATAGCTTAAAGAGATGATGAGATCATGGATCTATTGTCTGATGTGTTCCAGGGATGAGATTCGACAATTTATTGTGGAAATTCCTGAAAAAAAAATTGTCAGCAGACCTGGGTTTCCCTGCCTTGGAATTCCCGCTACAGTTTACCTGAACCAGCATTACATTGAGATATCTATGTAACGCCTTTTGTCTCATGTTATTAACTGTTACAGTTCATGTAACGACTGAGTAACGCATGTATGCTCAAGATGAAGAAGCTCTTTCTGAGCGCATTGGTGAAGCGTTTTCTGTTAAAAACAAACAAATATAAATTGGGGAGAAAATGTCATTATGACGACGTGCAACATGTTGTTGTTTTTGCACAGACTCTTGGAGAAAAAACAAAACAAGTGGTCGCAAAGCTTCAATTTGTACATCGTTAATGATACCAACTGGTCATCGGTTGTTTTGTGAAAAGCTAACTTTATTATTACCAAAGCTGTCGATGACACACAAAGCATTTGAGAGTCAGTCGAAACTGTTGCATTACTCTAAAAAGAAAATCACAACCTCGAACACGGCACGATTATTATCAGTGCTGATATTATTATGCACTGTGTACAATGTGTAACCCAATCCACGAGGCACCCCCTGGGAACGTGCGGATGTACATAGACACTTGTAATACATACAATATGACCCACATTCCACCACACTTCAGCTTGGCAAAAAATGGAACAAAATTGCCTTAAATTTCATTCTGCGATAAAAGCACCGGGCCTCAATGCAAACAACGGTGCGCTGAAAGTGATCTAACGTGTTGTTGTTTTACGCGCCATACAAGATGGATGTAGCACCACGTGGACGTATCGTAAAGCACCGGACCCAAAGACAAATACGTAATACGACCACAGTTCGTCCTCTGAAGCTGTAGCGATTGGTTAAATTTCATACTTCCCTCCAAGCATCGTGGATACTACTGGTGTTTTATTTGAAATAAAATCTCACGATATAATCCGGCAGGGACCAGGATGGATGTCTGGTTTTTAGATATGGCTGCGGGACAAAATATGAAATCTGAGTTAGTATTAGTAATGCCAATAGATGAACAAATAAAACGTCGGGTTCCAGGTGGCTTTTCAGAGGACACAAATGGTTTGAAGAAGTCAGGGTGCCAGAGTTTAATAATGCAGGCTGCAAGCACCAGACACCGATGTCTGATTCCGGACTCTGCGCCGCCGTTCTGTAATACCAAACATGTCATAATGCCATCATTCCCCTTCCAGCCTCGGTATGGAAATACTATTATAGCTGGCTCTGTCCATCTTTAATTACGTCCCAAGGATGAGTTTTACTTTCTACCCAAAAGTGAAAACCGCAAGTTCTGCATCTTGAAGTTGCCGACAATGCGACTCATCAAAAAACAAAATGGCCGCCCACGAGTAATTAGTTTCTGCGTGCGGTGATCGCACAACCCATACAAGATCTAGAACGTCTGATATCTTTGTTCACACTTGATGCTTATCTGGAGCAGCTGTTCCCAATTTCTTCAAAATGTGACCCTCTCAGGAAATAGTTCCAGATAATGGTAATTAGGAATGCACCAAATGTATCTGCGTTCAATATGTTTGAAGACGTACGTAACGTGTCGAGACAATTACAAACTGTGATGAGCTGCCGTGTGGTACTCGAAGAGGTAGCGAGCAGACGCCGATCGCGCCATTTTCGCCCATTTAATTTCACAGGTTTATAGAACAACCGCTGTGGTCTATTATGTGACGGGAATAATAGGTTTGACAGTAGTGTTGTGTGGAAGAGAGACGGGGGGATGGTGCTGTGGTGGTTAGGTTCGGAGAACACCTGAGTGACAGTGTGGACAAACGGAAGTGTGAGACAAGAAAACTCCTCCAAACAGGCTCCCACTGCTCCTTCCATGAAGGATTGGACTCTTGACCTCGTCTGCTGTTCTTAAGGATCAGGCGGCTGTTTCAAGTCTGTCCCAGACGGCTGTTTCGCGTGTGATGAGTTATGGGTGATAAGAATTAATTGGTGTATACGTTGCAAACGATTCGCAAATTGTTTGAAATGTAGTAGATAACAACTTTTCTTTTTTCATTTAGATAGGGCAGTGTAGTTGATTGATTAAGACAACTGTGTCTTGAGGTAGCGCAATCAGAAAGATGAGCCAATGAATTAACAATGGCTTAAAATAGGTGGTTTCGTCTAGTTAATGGATCAACATTTCTTAATTTATGCCAACTGCAGCTGATAATCGTAGGCCTAGACGCTAAATCAATGTTTGCATGAGAGAGGTTGGCCGTTGCCAGCCTAATGTTCACATCCCCCTTGTGCCGAGTTCGCTTGATGGGAATAACATCATCAAACGAGACAGACACACAGACTGACTTCTTCTAGTTTTCTTAGGAAACGAAGAAAAGGATGCAATGAATACGTTGATGGTGTGAGTGATATCAGACTGACTCCATCTGTGAAATACAATCTGCATCCAACGCATAACAAAAAACTAAACAAAAACCCCACCAAAAACATTAGAATGAAGACAATGTCCGATTCATTAAGCTGTAAACAACACTCTAGCAAACATCCAGACATACAATTGTCAACGTGTAGGACTATATAACATGTCCCCTACATACGAGACTGACAGTTCGCCATGCTGAAGCTTTACTCTCATTCCCGTTCTAATTTACTCCTTTTTTCGGCGAGTTTGGGGCAAACCTCTTATTAATGTATCGATTACCAACAAATCATCAGACATGCCGACTACTCCCCGCCCCTCGTACACCGGCATCAATTACAAAAACTGCGGGAAAGATTTCGCGCCAAAAAGACTCGACTAGAGTGCGTTGTATGCAGATGTTCGCTACATTTAGATACTTTGAACTCCGGCCAATGAGCGAAGTACAGGGATCTGATATTGAGGAAGGTTTCACCCTGTAGCCCTTCCGTTATCGGACTGAATAATTACTCACAAGTAAAGGGCAAAACTAACACAAGAGCCCCCGCGATGTGCGTAGGTATTTACTCCGTGCGTCGGCATTGATTTTGTCGTCACAACACTCAGGTGATGTGGACATGCAAGCGAAATCCTGTAAATGGGTGATCTGCTGGCTAGCAAAGCAGTGATTAGATTCGTTTGGACAACACTTTATCGGTTAAAACTCCTGAATGCATGCGATTCTTGTTCTTTTTATAGACTCGTCTTTGCTTCTGCCAGAGTGAAAATGCTCTGCCGTAAGACCCAACAATACCTGACTAGGGAGATGGAAAACAGGGTCTCCTGTCAGACAGCTGATGTCGAGGGGTTCTTCCTCTTAAACGGGATGGTTAAAATGCAGCGTGCCGCTGCGATGTTGTTGTAAGGATTTGAATAGGAACTCAGTATATAAAGCTATGTTTAAATCATAGCCTTACGTTTTCTGATGTCAACATGTTGGGATCCATGGCTTTTGCTCGAGTCATGTCAACATCCCTGTTTGGTAAACCTTGAGTCTTTACTGCTAAATTGTTTAGAAATAAATCGAGTTTGTATTTTTTTTTGCAATCCCAAGATCGTTAGATTGAAACTTGTCATCCATCCGAAAAATAGAATAATCACTTATACTTTCGACAACACGAAATGAGTTCGTAATCTAGTTTAAGAATCGTAAGATACTTGCTCCGTATCGCACAAGACTGCCAAAGGCACGCTATTTAAAGATTCAGTGACCGATGTCAGAGCTAAAGGGACGGCAAACATGGGATTTGGAAAGGCTGACCAATCTGTACATCCATTTAAATGTTTTCTCAATCAGGGACACCAAAAACGGTTACTCACAGAACATTTTGCGACGTCATTTCTCAAAACGAGAAAATAATATTGGAAAAAAAAGAAGAAAGAAAAAAAGGTTATTGCTCACACGAGGTTGATGACGTTTCTAATTATTTTACGAATCATCATTTTGTCTTTGGAGTTGCTTTAAAAAGCAGAACTGTTCACAGAAGTACTCTAAAAAGAGTACTCTAAGAAAGAGTAACGGAGCGAAATGTTGCAAAACCCAAAAGCGCCCGCGGCTTTTACGGAGCGAGACGCAATACATCAACTAGTCACTCGTCTAGACTATCGCTTTAAAACATTCCATCGTATAAAGATAAACCACTTTCGAATCCTCCGGACTGAAAGAGATGCAAAAATACGAGCAATCTGAATAAGAGGGGAAAAAAATACAAGAAAAAGAAAAAAAGACGGGGAACATTGATTTGTCTTGCATTGATCACTACCTTTTCCCGGCCGGTCCACCTGCCTTAATTGAGTGTGTACCGTCACATCGTCAGGTGAAAAATATGTCATTAACTTTATCGTACACTTCCCGCCAACAAAATGAAAATATGAATATTGATTTGATCCACGCGATGGGTTCAAAGGTTACTTACGTGAAGTTTGCTAATGAAATTTTGGCTTGAGAATTCGGCTTGATTGTCTTGAGAGACAGAAATTTCAAAGGCAGACGCGAAACATTTTGAACAGATTTTTCGCGTGAACAATTTAAATACCAAATAACGCGGAAGCAGTGCCGAAATAATTGAACAGTATGGTTTTTAGGAAATTCGATCCAATTTTGAGCCCTCGCCGGAGTTTCGTGTTTATCTGTTTTGGTTAATGGTGAATGAGGCAAACACGCCAATAATGGGCCCATCTAAAATGTCCTACAAAATATCAAAAGTATAATATAGACATAGTGATTGAAACATGTCTTGTGCACATGTCAAGTAATGCACACGGGCTGCGCAACAACAGCACGCCCACAAACAGTCTGGTTCCGTGTCTGTTTATGCACGCATGCAAACGCAAATTAGCTAGGTATCCCGACAAAGTTATCCGATGGCCATAAAATGCAAACGACAGCAACATTTCCCCACAACAAAAATCCGACTTTAACGTTTAGAATTTCCCACAGCGCATCAATTTGTCTACTATCCCATCAACCCGTATACCCGTCACATATCGTTTTCAGGACTTCTTCTTCTACCTGCCAGATTTACACAGCTAAATCTTTGCATCAGATCCTCTTGCCAAATTAATTCTCGGATGAGACGATACTTTTACGATACAACCCATCAGTCCACACGGTAACAATAGATCCCATTCCATAATCATGGTGCTCATTCCGACCCGACCCTGCACACTGTCAGCGTAAACGTTCCCTGCCAATTTCTTCACTCTGCGGTGTCGGTTACTGCAGATGGCGCGAACGGGTCTGTTTTGAACCGGTTCTTATTTCAACCCGAGGTATGACCCATTTCGACCCGGTCTATTCAATGATTAATGGACAACTCTATGTCAGGGTGATTTGTCTTTAACAAGTGTTTACACGATCTAGTAAACAAGTTCCACTTAACTCATGATGCGCCCAGAACCGTTACCAATTTTCAAGCTCTGCTGGCAAGTTCTTAAAGGCGCTGGGTAATTGTAAAAGATCAGTATTCTCAATAATTGGTCCATCCAAAATTTGGGCTGAAATGGTCATCGACGTTGCTAGACAATGATGAAAGAAAAAACTCCCCTGTTGCACACATTTGTAGGCCTATGCTTTCAGATGCTTAAAAAAAGGCTTCAGGCATGAAGCATTTGTTGTATAATGGTGTTAGAAGTTACCTCTTTCTCAAAAACTACATTACTTCAGAGGGAGCCATTTCTCACAATATTTTATACTATCAACAGTTTTCCATTTTTATGCTAACAGCAATTTTGAGTAATTAACAACAGTGTCCATTGCCTTTAACTTGGTATGGTATGTTCCTTGCTCTATCGTATATATATATCGTACTTGTCACCGGTCAGTTAACACGAAAGGGGGGGGGGGTGCACAAAATCAAGTCAAAATTACTTGTTTTTTAAGACATGAAGCCATTATCATCCCACAGTACAGGCGAATTATTAACTGTTTAAAATTGCGACAGTACCACAGAAAATGCTGTTCTTTGTTCACCTAGCCGCGGTCTGCATGTCGACATGCTTTGAGGTATTCCAACGCTTCGCCATATTTTTCGACTCCCGCTGTTACCAAGCTAACTCCCATGACCTTTCCCAGCATGCATTGACCTCAGGCTCGTTCATAAACTCATGTTTACCATACCAAATGACGACGCCCGTTCTAACCAGGTGTTAATCATCATTTATCTCCAACTAAAAAAAGAGGTCAAGAATGATGTCAACAATCTATCATTTCCCACTTTCCAGTGAAAGAACATCGATTTGTTTCATGCATCATGGAAGATTTTGGATTTTCCGCGGGAGTATAAGTTAATTAAAATTACCGTTCCCCGCTGTGTGCGTATACGGTCACAGCAATTTGCACTTTGGGTTTTAACACTCGCAGCGTCTTCGATGTTGACCCCAACCAACCTTTAATAACGCAATACATCAAAAAATCCCGCGAGATTTATTTTATTAAATTATCGATCCGGCCATCATTAGCCTGTTCCGAATTCCCCGGATTCTGATTTCAATTTGTGGCACATTCATAGGAATTACTCCGGCGATCAAAAGATACAAGTCGGACATATTTCATTTTTAGTGACGAAGCCCAGCTGTTTGATATACGTGTTGAGTTGACCAATTTATCGAGTAAAGGGCCATACCAACGACACAGTGTTTCATGAAGAAGACAACAAGACAATCTGCGTCGCGACAGTTTTTTTTCCCGCGCTACCGTTCAATCAGGCGAATTTTCAAGAGATCAAACTAATTTATGAAGCGTGCGATCGCATCGCTCTGAAAACTTAAACAGATTTGTGCCCCATGACACTTCAAAGTGCAGTGTTCTCCCTCCACACACCTGTCGCAATATATAGCCACCCAAGGATTTTTTTGTCAGACATAGAAGTTAATAAGAATTTAGGGCAATTTATATTCCTTTCAGATTCAATTGGGAGTTTTTCCCGCTTAAATTGAAGTTTCATTAATACCACGCGCGTCGGTTGTGAATTAATGTTTTCATCCCCACTCAAATGCATCATCAATGCGAAGTGTTTTTATCTTCTTCTCTCTTATCTTACAGACTATCGTGTTCTCGTAGTATTTACCGATCCCTTTGCAACCTACCCTCCAATGTGTGTTTGGCCAGCACTTGAATCTGAAGAACAAATACCATTGGTTCACTGAATCAAGTAATTATCATTAAGGGAGAACGATGGCAGTATCGGATAGCACGGAGCCCTTAATTGGGAACGAACATGGAAGGTTCCAATACCCAGGGGAGGAGGGTGACCGTCAAAATAGCATGATGGCATGCCGAGCTTGGTTTTTCTTTAATACCTGCAGACTAAATGAACTTGGATTTTAAATCACCGGACACTATTGGTGATTACCCAAAACGTACTGGGACATGACCAATGAAGAGCTGTTGATAGTATACACCTTGCGAGAAACGGCTCCCTCTGAAGTAATTACGGTAGTTTTTAAAAAGGAGGTAATTTCTCTGTCAAATAATTACGCATTATGAAAGCGCACAAAGTTGCGCAGCAAGGGTGGTTGTTCGTTCATGATTCTCTTGCAACTTCGAAGCTTTTAGCCCAAATGTTCACGAAATTATTTGTTCACGAAATCAAATTCTCAAAAAGTACGTCACAGAGGGAGCCGTTTCTCACAATATGTTATATATAATCAACCTCTCCCCAGTACTCGTTACCAAGTAAGGTTTTATTTATGTTAATAATTATTTGAGTAACTACATATAGTGTCCATTGCATTTAACCTTCAAGAAGTCCGTGTGTTTTCAACATTGTTTTCTTGGATCTAACGGAATGGCATCCCACAGCCACCCTCTTTCCATCCGAGTCAGGTGTATTCCCTGTAATTAATTAAAACACCTGTACTCGAACGATGAAGAGTGCACTAATTAAAACATCACCCACCCTGCGGGCATTATGTCAGACTCGATACCTCGGCAACAGATAACGAACACTGATTCAAAAACAGACCAATTTGCGTAGGGCATGGCAAGCCTCGTCCTATGACCTAGTTCCAATCATGTCGATTTGTACACGATCGTAAACAAAATAATTGTCATTGAGCATGGGGGACATCTTTAGTTTCACCTGCTAGCTCAGAAGCCCAGTAAAACACGAGAGCACTTTAGCAAGGGTCCCTTGCTAAATTTTAGCATGATTGTACAATTTGTAAAATTGTACCTCGTGTGAAAGAACGCTATTTTGTTCTAGTACTAAACTGTGCAAGTTATCTTGCAAGATGTTGTCAAACATTGCTACATTTTACAAACGTTCTAAAATTGAGCAAGGGACTCAAGTCAAATTGCTGTCGTGTGAAAGTGAATACCACTTTATAGTCAATATTAAAGTTCAAAAACAACTAGTTCAATGTCGTCAGTCCAGGGATTCAATAAACAAAAATCTGGAGGACTTAAAATATATCTTTCTTTAATCCAGAAGCCCCCTATCCTATCAATTGGTGAGTGATTGGTGAGAACGCTGAGGCCAAAGCTCAATCCTCAGATACGTCAAGAATGCAACACCCTCCCACATCACGCTGGGACCCAACCGTCTACTCCTCGCACATCAACAGATGTTTCATGTCACCCCATTCTCTAATGTTCGTATTTCACCACGGGGGTTTGTATCTGATATGTTGTGCAATAAATTACAACGTCTCTTCACACAGACGGCACTAAATGCGTCCGCAGCAAACAGCCGCTGGTTTCCTCTTCCATTAAACACTGATATATTATTTTATCACAGCCAGGCACAAACTTCGTCAGCAAACAGCCGCTGATTACCTATTCCATTTAACACTTTTTAATGATATATTTTATGGTGGGTTTTTATGTAATGGGAAGCAAATATTTTTGTCTGACTCCACAATAAAACTCGAGAACAGCTGAGTATTTCTTGAAGTGTATACAATGATAAATATGTAATTGAAAGCCGCACAGCGCCACAGTTGTAAAATAAAAATTGCTGGTTTTCCTTCTGCTTCGAGGGACCTCTCTTTTCTTTTCTAATATTATTGAAGTGAATTCTCTGCATGTAGAGGCATAAACTATAATTTTAAACTCGAAATATTCTGCTTTTCAGAAAGTAAAGACCTTTTCAGTGGTCAAATATGATTGTCCTTCTCCATCGACAGGTTAATTTCGTTAATGGAGTTTTTCCCAATAGTCCTGAGCCAAATTGAGCTCATATTTACTGAAGCTGGTTTTTATATTCATCAATATATGATTCTCTTGAGACGTTTACAACGGACATTAAAGGCACTGGACACCTTTGGTTATTTTCAAAGACCAGTCTTCTCACTTGGTTTATCTCAACATATGCATAACGTCATAACAAACCTGTGAAAATTTGAGATCAAATGGTTGTCGAAGTTGCGAGAGAATAATATGGAGGAAAAAACACCCTTGTCGCACAAGTTGTGTGCTTTCAGAAATGCTTGAATTCGAGACCTCAGCTGAGGTCTCGCTCGAATTCAATTCAAATAATTTATTGAGAAAAAAATACTTCTTCCTCAAAAACTTCTACATTACTTCAGAGGGAGCTATGTCTCGCAATGTTTTATACCATCAACAGCTCTCCATTGTTTGTTAATACCACGTACGTTTTTAAGCTAACAATTTTTTTTAAACAATTACCAACAGTGTTCAGTGCCTTTAAAGGACCATTTCGATAGTTCTGTATTCAAGAATTCACGCCCCCACACGACCTGGATGAAATACCACGGTCTAATTACATGTGCCAGGTCTAGTATTCATGATGACGTTGTAAGTTTACTCAACGGGATCTGTTTGGACTCATGTTGTCAACAGTCTCCACTCGTGCAGAAACAGAGTAGTCTTTAAACCGTGTACAAAAAGACTACTCTTGAATTTAAAAGAACTGGACACCCCTTTTTGTTGGGGGTGGGGGTGGGGGGGGGTGGGGTGGGGGGGGGGGGTATTCTCACTTGGTGTATCCACAGCATAGGGTATTCCAACATAATGCATAAAATAATAAATCTGTGAAGTTTTGGTCATCGAAGTTACGCGTGAATAATGAAAGGAAAAAAACCCTTGTTGCACAAAAGTTGTGTGCTTTCAGATACACACAATTATTTTGAGTAATTGCCAATGGTGTCCAGTGCCTTTAAAAGGAACATATCTTAACTACAGTGTTGACATCTTGTGTGGACATGCAGTTGTATGTGTAGCCTTCAAATATGAGGCTGAAAGTCAAAAATGGGTTGGTGCCATTTGAAATAAGCCTATCAGCGTTACCATCCTCATTACGTACTCGGGGTACTAAGACGACCGTCTAATACTGATTTCCTGCAGTGCTGTTGTTCATTGAACCTATAAACCGTACAAAAACAAATTTAATATCTCTTAACTACAGCTTTGTTTTTCACATCGCCATTAATTGGCGATCTGGTTCCCACTCGCTGTTAGCGAAACCGTTATGTAAGAGCGCCCTCTTAGGAAGTTCAAAGAAAATAACCATGTAGTGCGTTCATCATTCCCACGTCACAACTCACAACATACACGTTGATTGGGGAGCACACGACAGCGATAATTATGATGTGATGCAACAATGCTGGACAAACTTCTGTGCTAATTACCCTCACTGAGGCACAATAAATACAGCCTGGGTTCACTGACATGACCATAGCCACGGGCGACCAATACAAGCATCTTCATACATATTTACCTTCAGTCACTTGATGACAAGAAGGCCGTGTATTAAGAAAACTTATTAAGAATCAGAAGCAAAGACGCGGTCGAACTGTGTGGTGTGTTTACGTCCACTCGCTGCTGTTTCGCTAGACTTGACTCAAGTCCCGTTCTCGTGTCAAAATGCCTGTCCCGCGTGCGGAACAGGTTGGGGAATGCAGAGCATCACAACAACAATAGTTTTCTAGTGATGGCACGGGATTGGGACTTGAGGCAAGTCTACTGTCTCGCTTATTGTGACAGACCTGACCTTTTTCCTCTTCTCACCACACGGTGATGAGGAGACAGGCGAAGCATTGATGAAGCAATCACAGCTTGTATTAAAGAGGCCTTGGATCCTAATGGTTCACGCACGGATGAAAGGCTACGGTTTTAGAAGCAAGGTTGTACCACCAAAAAACAGTCTCCTTTAATATCTTATAATTCGTATAAAGGCTACGGTTAGAAGCAGTCTCCTCTAACTAAATGTACTGAACACCTTTGGTAAATCAAAGACCCGTATAATTCCCACTTGGTGTATACCAACAACATATGCATCATGCAATAACTAATCTGTGAACATTTTGACTCAATTGGTCATCGAAGTTGCAAGAGAATAATGAGAGCAAAAAAAAACACCCTTGCTGCACACATTTGTATGCTTTCAGATGCCTAAAAAAGGCTTTTATCACATTCAACATTTTAATTGAGAAATGACCTCTTTCTTAAAAACTGATTTACTTCAGAGGGAGCCGTTTCTGACAATGTTATAAATACTATCAACTGAGCTCTCCATTGCTCGTAACCAAAGTAAGTTTTTATGCTAATAAATATTTTGAGTAACAACCAATAGTGTCATTGCCTTTAATATCAAACATTCGTGTTCTGGCATCAAGCAATCCATTTAATTGATATGTTTACTCGTCAGCAGCCAAACAATTCCCAAGGTTACACACACACACACATTACAAATTCATCAAGTTGTAGTCGTATTCGATGACAACAAGTGAACTAATCTATAACTGAAACGTCAGCTGGAATAGTTGCATAGTTGCCACGGTCATATCTGATATCATTTTAAAGGCAGTGGACACTATTGGTAATGGTCAAAGACTAGCCTTCACAGTTGGTGTATCTCAACATATGCATAAAATAACAAACCTGTGAAAATTTGAGTTCAATCGGTCGTCGAAGTTGCGAGATAATAATGAATGAAAAACAACCCTTGCAACACGAAGTTGTGTGCGTTAGATGGTTGATTTCGAGACCTCAAGTTCTAAATCAGAGGTCTCGAAATCAAATTCGTGGAAAATTACTTCTTTCTCAAAAACTGTAGCACTTCAGAGGGAGCCGTTTCTCACAATGTTTTATACCATCAACCTCTCCCCATTACTCGTCACCAAGAAAGGTTTTATGCCAATAATTATTTTGAGTAATTACCAATAGTGTCCACTGCCTTTAAATGATTTTGGTACTTCTTGTAATACAAAACACAATGTCCACTGATTTACATTAAACTTACACAGCTCATTGATAATGATTAGAAGGCTTCCCTTAAAATATTACTTACTGTGGTGCTGTAGTTTATGAGAAATAAGTAAAACGAAAATACGTTTTACAAGCTAAAATAATTGTCATATCCCGAGACGAAAAATATGTTCGTGTCTTGTTTTACTCATTTCTCAAAAATTACAGCACCTCAGCAAGTACTATTTTAAGGGAAACATTCTACCATCATTATCTTCAAACTGTGTAAGTTTCATGTACACCTGTGGACATTGTGTTTTGTGTTACAAAAAGTACCCAGACCCTTTAAAATACATGAGCATTCGTGTTATACCATGATCATGGTGTGGAAACACAGTGTTATTGTCTCACTACCTACTTTTCATATAATGTACACTAGTGTCTCTCACTTGGTCTTTCAACATGCCTAATAACAACATAGCAAATCTGTGAAAATTTGGACTAAATTTTTCATCGATTTTACAAGAGAATGAAAGACACCATTGTTGCACAAATTTGTGTGCTGTCAGATATTCGGATTCAGAGTACGTAGGCCCAACACTACTCAAAAACTACGTTTCTTCAGTGGGAGTCGTTTCACACAAAGTTTTGATATTATCAACAGCTCCCCATTGCTCGTAACATCAAGTTAGTTTTTTATGCTAATATATAGTTTGAACAGTTACGAAATGTTCCCAGTGCCTTTAAAGGTCATGCTTGGAACTTAACCTAAACGGTAATCCCCAATGAAACATTTCATTGTGTTTTGAAACATCTTAGTGAGGGTAATAACATTTGATTGGCGTGTAGGCTTCCTAAACAAGGTTCCGTGTTTCACTTCGTGACCCAGTCGGTTTACTCCATGGCGCCTAGTTGAAATAGTGAGAAAAATTCCTGCTGTAAAACCTGTCTCTATGTCCACCCGTTCGCGTAAATCATTCAAAATATTATTTTTACCTACATCTTGAAGTTGTTAAGAAAAGAAAAAACCCTGTAAAGTCCCCATCCCCCCCGCTTTATACACAGCACGAATTGTGTTATTTGTCTTTGCGCGCAAAGGTCAGTTCTCAACACCCGCCAAAGGGGAGCAGGGCTTATGGAGATTGCGTTCAATTCCAAGTCAAGTAGTGACTGTCATCTACTCGCCAAAGCGACAATATGGCTGCCGGGGATCTGGTTAGCAATCTGATACAGAAACGCCACAATATGATTTTCAAAATGTGTTTTTTAGCAACAGAGATAAAAATAAAATGCAGCATGGCATCTCAAGGGTGCAGACGCGGAAGCACGTTCAACTTTCTAGGAAAACATCTACAAGACGAAAGCTGAAAGTGCGTCTAGGACTACAAGTTGTAGTACAACCTAAGTATAATTGGATTGTATATAACGTGCTTTTCTCGAGACGTGTCTAAGCATAGGAAGTCAGTTTAATCGGGGACTTGGGGTGGTGCACCAGTTCTTATTTTCAGAGTTTCTTTGTGCATTACACAAACATCTTTTTGAACCATGTAATGATAATATGCATAGACAATTTCACGCATGTTGTTGAAAGGGCAGGGGCACCAACGCATTTTCTCCTTGGTAACGGGCACCCTATGTGACAATTATCAATTGTTATTTGAGTAGTATTCAAGGGCACCAATGCAATGACCAGGGAGCATGGAGGCAATCACATTCGTTTCCTCCGTGCCTGAACTTGTCCCTCACTGATTTTGTAGGTTTGCTTAAATGTTCGATTTCGCCAAAAAGGTGAGTGGATCTTTAAGAGACGAGAGCTTGACTGACCAGACCGTGACGTCAAACAACTTTACACAGTGACGTAGCAGAGCCCCTCGGCGTCGATGGAAAACACACTTTACTTCTCGAGATGAGCAGTTTTGAATTGACTATGGATATTTCAGCAAACTTCAGCTTAAGATAAACTGTATTGAGGCGCACGAGTCTTCTTTTCCCAATCACAAATAGATTATCTTTTCAGGTTAGGGCAACAACCTCAAATGTTCCTCCAAATGCAATGATGTTGCAGTGTCACTTTAATACCCCAAATTAGACGAAGACGAAAACAATGAGTACATTTCCTAATTCGTTAACACATCGAAATTTATCTTGGTGACGGACGAGTGGTCTGGACTTACATGAAGTCACGTGGGTTGAAACTTGACCTCAGTTCGACCCCAATAACTACGTCATCACCTATCCAACACACGCACAGCCTAATAAGCCACATAACTACATGTTCTGTGTGTAAATGTACCAGACAGTGACTATCTAACTAATGGAATATTTATGGTTCTGTTGATACAGATGTCTCTCAGAGATTTCCATTCATTTAATTTCCATGTCTGAATATCTTTGAAAGCGTTCCCGAGAGCAGATTTATTCATTGGGTCTCCAGATGTCTGTCCAGCGCTCCCAATTATCCATAGCCATATTGGGAAACGAGTACAGATGGACTCCCCTCTTGTTGACAAACATCTTTTCATCGGGAGATTCCACCATCAAATTTGAGTCGATAAACGAGACAATAATTTGATATAGTTCCAATTTAAAGGCACTGGACACTATTGGTAATTACTCAAAATAGTTGTTTACAGCGTAAAAACTTACTTGGTAACGAGCAAAGGACAGCTGCCGACAATATAAAACATTGTGAGAAATGGTTCCCTCTGAAGTAGCGTAGTTTTGAGAAAGAGGTTGTTTCTCACTCAAATAATAAAATAGTTAAGCTGAAGCCTTTTATTATGAAAGCACACGAATTTGTGCAACAAGAGTGTTTTTCTATCATTATTCTCTTACAAATTCGAAGTCACTTTATATGACAAGAGGGGGAACTCATTGCACGAGTAGACAGAAAGCTTGAGATCATCTTCTGCCTTGAGATTCACATGAGGAAAGGTATCAAAACGATGGAGAATATCACAGAAAAGTCAACGATGAAAGGAGAGTATTTTCACAGCAATAAGGTAACACTATACCCTTCAGGAAACCATACGGTACGGTAAACTCGAGACACTCATGATTACGGCCGACTTGGGAAGATAATTGTCCGAACAAGGAGAACACTGAAGTATGATTTAAAAAAAAACATATTTCTACATCATATTGTAACTGTACCCTGAAGGGCAAAACCTCCACTGGAGTAGTTGAAGACGATCATCTTTAGGACCGACGTGGGGAGAGTTTAGCTAAACGAGGAGAATTACTCAAGTAGCGGCAATAGAGGCAGCTATTTCCCAAGTCAGAAGTTACCGCTACCCTTGGGGTGAGACTTCCAGTAGAGCAGTTTTGGAACGCACTTCTTGAGGGACCGACTGTGTGAGACCGATCTCATACTAGAGTGTGCTGTGGAGCATGAAAGACGTCTTACGATCAAATCCAACTTCTTTAACAAGAAAAGGGGTTCTAATCGCAATAGCAGCGGCAAACATCTCGTCTCATCATAGTCTAGTGGGCTTCAGATTTCTCGGTCATATCTCGATTTTGTCTCTCTTCTTATTTGCCTTGGTGTGTGAAGGCAAGAGTGCCATCGGCCCTAGGCAGATGGTAACACTCAATGCATTATCAGGCGAGTCCAGTTATAACTCGACTTATTAAATTTATTGATTCGATAGGTATCAGTGAACCGGGCTCCCAGAAACTCCCTTCAATAGACAACCCCCCGTCTATGTTTGGTGAGGCGAAGTTAAGATCATTTCACACCGACGCGGAAGAGAGAAGAAAAAAAACTCGCTTTTCTCAAGATTTTTCTCTCTACTACTACTTTCTTAAAGACACCGCGCTGATTCCTTCCATGACTAAAGCCCCAGCTGCCACAAGTCTATTCACCACTGAGTGTAATTTTCCACCAAACTGAAGACGTGGATCTTGGCAGGTGATATGGACAATTGATCCGACCAGAAAAATCTATCGCTCATTACGAGTTGAGCCCATTGCTTTCTAAGAACTTAGTGCAGTATTAACTGCTCATTGTGAGAGCGGGAACTCCCCCCGTAACGGAAGTTACCAGTTCAACAGATAATACAACATACGTTACTCATATAAGATAAATATTGGCGCGTTCACACTTCACACTTTTTTGTTGCAGCCCTGAGTTGTCAGAGTGTATTTGTCGTTTGAAAGATGACCAAGGACAATGCGGCAACACCATTCATTAGATTAAGTCAAGAAAGCCATAGGTGAAGACGAACACCTTTTCACAACACAGTCTGATTCCCTGTTTACATCGTACAGTCTATATTGCAATTCTCACTTCTATAAAAGGGCATCCGTCTACCAAGCCTTCCAGCCTCGGTTTGAGTCACATTAAAGGGTAATATTGTCAAAGACTGCAGTATTCTCACTTGGTGTATCCAACTTATGCATAGGCCTAAAATAACAAATCTGTAGAAATTTGTGCTCAGGTTTATTGGTCTTCGAAGTTGCAAGATGGAAGAAAAAACACCCTTGTGCACAAGGTGTGTGCTTTCAGTCAGCCTCTCAGATTCCAATATTTTAATGAGAAATTAACTCTTTCTCAAAACCACGTAGGCCCCAATACTTCAGAGGGAGTCTAGGTTTACTATCAACAGATCTCCGTTGCTCGTTAATAACAAGTAACTTTTTATACTAATATCTATTTCGAGCGATTGCCAAACGTGTCCAGTACCTTTAAGGTCGAATTCTTCGACAAACCGTATTGGTATCACCATAAGAGAATTTAAAAAAAAAAAAACGTAAAAACTACGCAACCTAAACTTCACACCAATAAGCACGTTCGCGCCAAGTCATCAGAACTCAATTCAAAACGCCAACGTGCAGACAATCAGAGAGTTTTCGTATCATGCTCTGCGCGTTTATGCATACAAACACAGAAAGACTCGTATGTAGTAAATTTCTGTAGCATTGGGTACGAATCTTATAGTCGTTGGGACCTAACTTTCCAGTTCAGTCAAAATGAAAATGATCGAGTCCAAATATCAAAGCAAACTGACGATCACAATCACAGCCTTTTCCGCAAAACTCTTTGAAACTAATTTCACGGCAATACTTCGCACATGAGGGGTATAAAAACAAGAGCGAAAAACAAGCGGACTTCTACTGTTTGTCCATTTTACTCAACCGTGTTATTGCATTTGCCCATTTCCTCTAGTATCGTTGATATAGTGCTGTTACGCGATACAAACGGGAAATTGCTGTGCTCCGGGGCCTGGTATCCCATATACAAAATGACGTGTAACAGTAGTCTGGTATACCGACCCAGTCAAAGGAAACATGAAGAAGGGTGTAACACTGGTCATCTCAAATAACTGGTACCCAACAAAAGGCAACCATCTCCCAGTCTTCACAGTCCTGTCACTTTATGGTTATTTCCCCGGGGAAAGCTTTTATATTGTAGGATACAAGACACGGTAGGGACCGGTTATAAGTTGCCTTAAATTTGGCATCGCCGGAGAGTATACTCTTAGCAGGCGGTAAAACGAGTAAAAAAAAAGTTCCCGCCCAAAATGGTATTTGAGCGAGACTCGCCATGGAGCTCCATGGTTTCAAGGGTCGTGGAAGACTGCTTGTAAGACTAATCCAGTGTTGCATGAACAATTGGGCTTTCCTTGGGTGTGGAAGGCATTAATGGAAACGGGTAATAACGAAGAGGCAAGTGCCGAGAAACCCTGGGGCATCTTAGCCAAAGAGGGAGAGAGACTGAACAACACCCGCTTCCTTAACTCGAGAGATCGCATAAGCACATGCAAATTAAAACCACCCAAAAATATATGAATGTTGATAGCATATTACTCATTTTTCCCTTTTTTGTGTTCATAAAATATGCGCAGTGGCAACACCCCAGGGAAAACAGTACTTAATTGCGAGGTTTGTGAATGAGCATAATTGAATACACGATTTCATGCAAAATTTTCCTCAAAAAAAAGAAAGAGAGAAAAACATAAAAGAAGGATGTGGGAGAAGAAAATGCAAAACCTGTCAATTTGAAGAGGGAAGACGATTTATTAGACAGGTATATCTTAACTTTCTTGTCTTGGGAGGTCTTTTGACGCATTACAGCAAATTGGAGACTTTGAGTAAGGGTTTCTGACAGGTAAATGTACGTAAAAATATCGAGTTTTGTTTTTCTAAGGAGGGGGAGTGTTCTACCTCTCTTACTAAGATTGAACGCAAGCCTCCACTCAAGTTATTACATCTTGGGAAGTGTTTAGGACTCGAAAGCGACTGGTCCTCCTTTATGAATATGAGGAATTCAAAGGAAGATGTATTAAAGGGATGAGCCAACTTATTATTGTCAAAGACCAGTGTTTTCACTTGGTGCATCCCAACATAATGCATAAAATAACAAACCTGTGAGAGTTTGAGCTAATTTTATCGAAGTTGCACAAAAGAAACGGAATTGAAACACCTATGTTGCACAAATTATTTTGTGATTTCAGATGCCCATCAAAGGTTTCAGATCTGAAGTATTATCATATTCGAGTGATAAATTACCTCTTTCTCAAAAACTACGATACTTCAGATAGAGCCGTTTCTCACAATATTGTATACTATCACCAGCTTTCCATTGGTCGTTACCAATACCAAGTACGTTTTCATTCTAAAAATTATTTCGAGTAATTACCAATACTGTCCAGTGCCTTTAAGGCAGATGCACCAAGCCATATGGAAATACAGTTTTCTAATTATGTTTATCTTGCTGTGTAACATTACATGTAAAAGGTTGAACAACATGATTTTGTAGTCAACGTTCTTTACCCATTCGTCATCGTCATGGTATACCAACGTCTCGGTACCGACAGCTACCACAACATTAATAAAAACAGAAAACCGCATGATGCTTCCACGACCCCAAGGCAAATAATAATCAGACAAGCGGACTTCTGACATTGTTGTCGGAGAACAACCAAGTCAACTTAAGAATGACTTTCGATGGCCAGTGAGCGAGGGGAATCCAGTCAGTCGTAAATAAATATACCTGGCGGATGATTTTAGGGGGACAGAAATAACGACGCCTGGTCCGGCACTTAATTCACAATATCTTTTTCTTTCAAACCCAGCCTATAAACCACAATCGCATTATAATAAATACATCCTTGGAGAACGGGTGAGTCTTAATTGACTCCATTCAACGTTTAACAAAGTCATGGCTCTGGTCCATATTGCAGATTTAAAAAAATTCAAACCAGCCTTCTGCAGTTTCTATTGTAGTGGTACTAATCTAATTGAGTGCTTCATAGACGGTACGGCGACTGTATACCACTTCAAGAGAAATCATTTCTAAACTGTCTTCCTTTTTTTTGGTTTCACCTTGATTCTCCCCCAACAAACAAAATTAACGTGGTGCGCCCTAAATACTCAACCTTGAGCGAGGACTATAATTCCCGGCGGTGCATTTCTAAGGCCTCTACCCACCGAGGTCGTTCATATACCAGGAAAGGAATCTTTTCCAAAAGCCTCTACCTTTCTTTGTTCTTCAGCCCTGATTTTTTTTCTCCCTCTTTATTAAATTTGACACACGGACTCCAATTTTTTTTTCAAAAAAGAGAAATATTGGTTGTACACATCTTGTATTGTATGCAACGCATTTTACGCTATTAGATTTCCCCGGAGAATTTAACGAACGCAGCGGGAGCTTCTTCTTGTATTATCTCTCTTGACTTTGCCTTCTGTTCCTATTTGCTATTGGTTAAGAGAATGGTTTTCTTCAAGCGAGAAATCGTCCGACCTTGGCGAATTATGTTCTCTTTGTTGGCCGGTCGCTACCAATTCACCGCGGCACAATGCTACTCCAAGACCGTTCTAAATTGCTTGCCGAGTTGGACTTGATGTTGTTTTTCTCAACGCGAAGGTCTTTTCAATATTTCATGTAGAAAACATCCAACCTCAAGCCAACCTTGTGGAATTCCTCCAAATATACGAACTAATGGACCCCGCCATTATTAAAATATGTCATGCACGACCATTTGTGGCAGCGTTCTTATCTTATTTCACCATTACTGAGTGTCTAGGTTTAACAAGCATGTACAAGAAAACCCATAGAATGCCGTCTTTCGAAAACGCGTAATGGATTTCGGGCTGTGTGTTATTAGTCCACTTAATAGGCAAAACCTCCAGACATCGGATATCTTTTGAAAACAGAAGTATAAAATCGATGTTGAACTTTCCTATGAATGGCTTGATCAACTTCTCAATTACTTCAAGCCACCTTTAAAGACGTAGGAAACCTTATAAAAAAAAATCCTGGAAAGTTTTCTTGGTGACCGAACTATTTTGATCGTTCTGTGAAGTAATACACCGCAGTGTGGGATGCTTACTAAAAATAAGTACATTTTCACTAAGGTTGATTTGTTGTATAGGCGGGCACAACAAGCTAAAAACTTATTGTGCGCTCAAATCTAGTGAGGAAGGACAACCCGAATTGGATGAAATCATAGATGGCATTTTGTGAATGTTTGAATGTCACATACAATGTTTGATGCAGGCGAAAAGGTTTTATGTGCTGTTTCTTAAATGGATGGAATGCTTTAATCAAATACCTTTCTAAATTTCTTGCAGACGAGTTAATAAGTAAGAAGAAGGAGAAAAGAAAAAATATGTTTGGATAATATAAATAACATAACAAGATTTTCTAACTCAGCTCACGGATACACATTGATATCCAACACCACTCTTAAGCAATCTTGAAGAAACCCTTGCCATAAGGTCATCTAGTGACGTCAGACAGGTGGACGTAGAGACGATTAGCTCCCTGGTCAGCGTATGGTTACCACACACATAAAAGCCCAACAAGAAATAAATGTTGTTACTCATAAAAAAAAATGAAAAAAATATATATAAAGAAAACAAAATCATGAAGATTTCCGGCAACGCAAAGGAATGGGACACCCAGAGGCCACCACAATTGTGTTTTCCACTCGTATTCATCACGGTTTAGAGCTTTTAACAAAAAAGGGGTGCATGTACTTTCTCAATTCTTCTGAACTTATCTTGATAGCTGGGGGGGCAATCCCTTTGCTTTTTATCAAATTATTTCATTCGATTACTTTGTGAGAGGAGTTCATGACTCTGACTGGCTAAGTTGCCTTGTAGCTCGATGTTCTGAAAGTAAGGATGTTGGATGACTGACATAGTTGGCATTGAGTGATGAAAAAGAAAGAACGAAAAGGAAAAAATCAAAAGTGCAGTCCACCGATGTTTGTTCCGTCCCCTTCCCAATCCGCCTAGATCCTGCCCAACGAGCCCCGGATTCTCCATTGAAATCCTTTGTTCCGGCTTGCCTCTTTTCGGCTTCTTGGTTAATGCGAGTGTGATTGGGATTGATCACCATTCCCAAGCGTGCAATAAGAATCACCTTGAGACGACGCAGGAGAAAAACAAGGTGCAGAATCGATTACTATTAACCGATAAGGCTACGTGGTGCGTGGCTAGATTCACCCTCAAATAGTCGAGGATAAATCACGTGTCTTTTAATAAAAACAAAAATTTAGACTCGGTCCATGACAATTTATGCTAGAAGCGTTAAAGGCAGTGGACACTATTGGTATTTACTCAAAATAATTATTGCCATAAAACCTTTCTTGGTGACGAGTAATGGGGAGAGGTTAAAGGTTTAACATTGTGAGAAACGACTCCCTCTGAAGTGCCATAGTTTTCAAAGACTGGTCTTTGACAATTACCAATAGTGTCCACTGTCTTTAAGACTCGGTCCATGACAATTTATGCTCGAAGCTTTAAGGTATTTGCTACAAATGGAGTGATCACATTATTTTTCAAATCAACATAATGATATTAAAGTCTGTCGGTACTATAGTGCGTTCTGAGTGGAGAATTTGAAGTAACTCACGACAAAACATGTGTACACATATAAGACTGGCACCACAAATATTTGCAAAAAACACACTTTCATAAAATAGCCTGACGTGGGCATTGGATGCTTTTTTTCGTAATACACCTGGTAATCGAGACCCGAGGAATTGCTTTATGAGAGAGTGATTTGCCTGTTTTGTGTGTGTATGTTTTTTGTATAGAACTCGGAGAGAGTACTGAGAATACATAGCAACAATTTGGTGTAAGGGTATCAATAAATTATAATATGTGAGAGGTTGGAACCAGGCTCTTCGGTTTGCACAGAACATTGTGTTTAATCGATAAATTATGGTTTTGTATAGATACGATTTAAATGCGAGAGTGGACTGGCCTTCGTCTCGGGTTCGTTAGACCCTTCAGCTATAATAAGAAGCTATCGTGAGAAAGAAATGTACAGGCTTTGTCAGGCTTCAATCAAATATGCCTGTAATATTATAATACTGGAAAAAAAAATCAAACACAATGATTTCCAACAAAGTATTTAAGCCGTCACTAATCCCAAACAGTTTGTTCTCTCTCATGACTGCTATCGTATGATTTGATACGACACTCGTTTTCAAAGCAACCATTCATTGCAATATAATTCTCATGTAGCTCCAATTATTAAGCTTCAAATATGTTTAACTGCATAGCCAAGGGTACCAATTACTTCGTCTGACCTCTGACCCTGATTCCTCCCGGGGTCCTACACAACTTTGAAAGACTTTATTTTTTTTTCCACTCGGTAATAACATTTGGAAGTTATTCTATGACAATGACATTACCCATGGCGTATGGGGACTCTCAATGGATTGGGCTTTTACAGATACCATTTTGTTAGAGTCTGGTGTACTGGAAGAAAACACAAAATGCATAAGATGGTGACATCAAGCGTAAAGTATTATTGCACTCAAAGGTGAGCTTCTGCACTGTTTATTTTCCTAACCTCCAACGCCACCTGATTCCTTGCTTTGTGTTCTAACTTTCAGGACAGTCAACCTGGGGTTTGCGAAGGCTAGCGGGGTTCAAGGGGGGCAGACAAAGAGCCCAATGCTGATTTTAGGTCAGGATTAGGCGTGCATAGCTTGAAACCCTTGCGGCACAGTGGTAGTGCCCATTGAATTCACCACGCGTAAAGCTCAGGCCACAAACGAAAGTAGGGGAGAACCAGTCACAAGAAAATACATCAATGAAATAGACCCACCGGGGTACTTTCTTGAACGACTACAGCCCTCACAGCAATGGTTCAGAAATTAATTGTCTTTCCCAAGTCTACCTACAGCATGCGAACAGGCTGCAGTATATCGCCTATACCTTGTTAATGATTTTAGGGACTCAATTTTACGCCTTTAGCCTAGGGTGTGTCTAGAAAAGAAATTCGGTCAGGGATGGTGTGTATACGAGCAAGAAAAACAGTGGAGTTTCAGGCGAGCACTGGTGTGAACTGGGCTAATGAGCAAATTAATCCAGTGCCCGCTAATAGCATAAGCCCCGATCAGATGGGAGCGACCCATCTAAACAGAGAAAACAAAATACACTCTTATTGGTTAGGCCATGGAGGTAGCCTCCATGGTTAGGCCTACAATTCAACCCAGCCTGTACTACAACACAGCCACAAAAACACATGGACATCCCTGGACTGCTCTGACGTCACTGAACCCTGGGTCATTTTGTTTGTTTACATCCTCGCAGATCGGGTCCCCTCAAAGTTCAATTACGTATTGATGGCTAGCACTATATCACTTAAGATCTACTTGCAAACACATACAATTTCATTAGGAGTGGAATAGGCTCTAATGTATACGTCACGATTACATTAAAAACTAACGGCCCGTGCTGCATACCGCGTCTCAAGTTGGGGGAGGATTTTGTACTCAATCCCCGTACTCCTTTGGGAGGCTTGGGAAGGAGGCTACACTGAAAGTGAAATAGGTTTAACTATTTGCATCAAACTAAGCCTCATGTGAAAGTCATTTTAAAGTTTGGACAGTACAGAGACGCAATAACCCCTATTTAAAGGCAGTGGACACTATTGGTAATTGTCAAAGACTAGCCTTCACAGTTGGTGTATCTCAACATATGCATAAAATAACAAACCTGTGAAAATTTGAGCTCAAAGTTGCGAGATAATGATGAAAGAAAATAATACCCTTGTCACACGAAGTTGTGTGCGTTTAGATAGTTGATTTCGAGACCTCAAGTTCTAAACTTGAGGTCTCGAAATCAAATTCGTGGAAAATTACTTCTTTCTCCAAAACTATGGCACTTCAGAGGGAGCGGTTTCTCACAATGTTTTATACCACCAACCTCTCCCCATTACTCGTAATCAAGAAAGGTTTTATGCAAATAATTATTTTGAGTAATTACCAATAGTGTCCACTGCCTTTAATGTAAAGTCATTTTACGTGGACAAAACCCATATATGCATATCCTTTCAGAGACACTGGATACTAATGGTAGTTTCTCAAATTAATTATTAGCATAAAACCTTACTTGGTAACGAGTAATGGGGAGAGGTTGATTGTATAACACATTGTGAGAAACGGGTCCCTCTGAAGTAACGTTGTTTTGGAGAAATAGGTCAATTCACGTTCATATAAAATACTTCAGGCCTGGAGCCTTTTGGGGCATCTGAAAGCACGGTGCATCAAGGTTTTTTTTTCTTCATTATTATCTTGCAACTTCGATAACCAATTGAGTATGTTATGCATTACTATGTTTAGGATACACCAAGTGAGAATACTGGTCTTTGATGAGTAGCAAATGTTTCCATTGCCTTTAGAAAGTCACACATACATGAAACATTAGGCTGAATTCGTTTACACATTCAGTATCAATTTTGTAAACCACAACAGAGGACCACTTTATAGTCTGGTGGGGAAAATGACGTTTATATACAAGCCGGTTCACCCATAGGACGTCAAGAGACGCGACGACGTTGTGAAAGAGTGTCAAGGTTCAACCTTTTTGACCATCACCTCACCCTGTCTAAACCAAAGTTCATCTCACCTCTAGCCGCATTATCTCTAACAAGTAAACCCCATAACCGCATAATGGTGATATTTTAATAGAGTGATCAAGAATACTTTAAGGTTATATGTCAATCAAGCAATGGGTATCTGCGCGCAGCCCGCATCGCCCCCGAAACACCCAACATAATTAGACATTTTTACAACGTCATAAAATTCAATTACGTATTACTGCATAACACCTCTCTATCGGTATGGAAGACTTTATGGCGTTATAAAAAAAATACCGTCCATAAAACACACCCGTAGTGCTGAAAACACAAAAAGGAAGAAAAGGTGACGTTAATTTTAATTGACGTGTTGTTAAATGATCTCCGTGTCTGCCAGATTATTTCACTCCTCCGAATGAAATTCCTGGTTATTGAGTAATATTCCTACACCCTGAACCTATAAGCACGGACACTTTCCACCTAGGGACCCGGCTTTCTGTCCAGATGAGATATTTTGCCAGTTTGATTCAGAAAAGTGGCGCCAAAATGTCCCCCTTTCCTTAACAGCGTCGGAGCACACACAAACCAAAGTGACACTTCCTTGGAAATTATTCAATATCTTGAAGGAAAAAAACAAGAATTGAGGATCCGTGACTGCAAATATTCTTCAATCATCCGAAATTTGTCTTCCCTTTATTAAGCTAATTAGTTCCGAATGCAGTAACAATCGATACTGAAGTTGAACTCCTCTTAATATTCTGACGATTAAAGAACAACATTTCACGAGTCAAGTTTAGAATTGATTGACGCTCAACCACAATTCCGTAAAACAGTTTATCACATCGATACAAAAGTAGTATTGACAATGTATGACATTGCAAATAAGTATTCGCACACTGATCATATCATGTTGTTCCTTCCACTCCCTGGAAAATGTAAACCTGATTAATATGTTCTCCCAAATGTGACCAAATTAGTCCTCACTAAATAAATTCCCTTTCAGAATTTACCCGACTCCGGGTCCCGGAGGCCCTGAACCAATTCAGGGACCAGGCTGACCCAGAGAGTGGTTGAACAAATTGGATTTAAACTCGGATTCTGCTTCAGTTTGACTACTTTCTGAGTTACTTGACTCAGATTCCTGGTCACAGTATTGACGCAGAAACAGGAACCCGATCCGGTTTAATCCTGACCCAGATGTTTCATGAGTGTGTACTGGAGTGGATCCCACTTGGCCAAAATCGTTCCGAAAAGAAAGACAAGCCCTGGGTCCCATAACATGCAGATTTGTTAATTTTGTACAAACGGACATGTGTAATTCCCCAAAACACACTTATCAATCACCACCAGTCAAAACATTCTGACCTAAATAATAAAGACAATTTAGCCACAATCAGTTTTACATCCTCCATGGGAAATTAACCATTTTGCAATGCAAACCCCCATCTCTCTTCTCCCCGGTTTAAAATCCAGGCTAACATTAACAATGGAACTTAAAACCACCCCTGCCAAAAAAAAAAAGCTGTCCGGAGATAGAAAAAATAGAAGAAGAGCCCAAGATCAGGTTTTAACAACAGCAGAGAAATCACTTAACCAAACGGTAAGCCCAAACCTATCGTATCGTGATTACATACCTAAGGGTCCCTTTCCCCAACCCTCCTTTCGCTAATATTAATAAAATCAGATCACGGTACTAGGGGGGAAGCGACAAGCCCGAGCTGAGCTCCTCGAAAAAAGAAGAAGAAGAAAAAAAAGGATAGAAGAGACAAAACAAGAAAACACCATGGGAGTCGAGATGGTACCTACGGGCAACACCACTGTACATGCGTTTGCATATAGCATGATTTTTATCGGATCTCCCCCTCATGATTTTCAATTGACAGCCCTCCGAATTGACTGACAGTATTTTTTGAAGAAATTATTTCCCAAACCTCGGGGGAAAAACAGTCGCAGGAAGTGCATTACTGGTATTCTGATTTGTTTTATTTCTTTATCCCACCACTTTTTTTCTTTCTCTTGTCTTAGTGGGCATCCTCGGTTTCACGTCGTGTTCTCGCGTTTCTTACGAGACCGAACCCCAGGCGCCTTTCCACAACCCACTTGTCCGTTCAACCACACGTACACAGGTATTATTTCCCAGTGATTTATATTACCTAACACAAGAACACAATCTCATCCACCTCTTTTTCAGCCCGTGATATATCTGAGAAAATATCTGCGAGGGAAAATAATATTAGTAGGCCGCGCTACCGGTTTAACTTCAGAAACCTAACACAACAATACTGTGCACGTATACAACGCAGCAACGTTATACTGACTGACAACATTAATTTTATTTCGCTTGCATAATTCTAGGCCCCCGTCTTAAATAAATAGCTTCAAATTTCCCAGTAAATTGTCTCTGTGGCGGGGGCAAGTGTATCACCGCGAACCCCCCCCCCCCCCAGGACGGCTGATTTCTACCAATTTTACAATGTGACAAACAGTTTGGAGCAAATTGGTTCCCAGAGACGTGGAATTTTAAAGAGTGGGTTTTGAAAGTCTCATGAGACCGCGCGGAATCTCGCCGAACGGGGCGAGAAGCTATACCCCGTCTCCCTTGGTAGATATCTATATTGATTTGTTAGGGTTTAATGAAGCAATTTCCGACTTTCATGAGAAAACTTACCATGGCTAATTAGCTGTAATAGCATTACACGATGCAATGTATACCGGACCCCACAAGTCCCCTACATAAGATATCGTTGTTTTAGCATTCAGTATGCACGCACCCACCGCGGTACAGCTCATCCATGACAAATTTTCGGCGGGAAAAAACACACAAATTATTCCAAATCTACCACCGCACGACGAAGAAAAAGAGTATTGCACACCGGGATTTTCTTCCGTGTAAAAAATAAATAACACAGAAGCTACAATCCCCAGGAAAGCTAACATGAACACATACACAAATATAACCTAAAACCAAACCTCATAAAATTTTAATTTTTTTGGTTAAATTGTACTATCAACTGCAAGTCTCTAATGGCCGCCATTTTGATTTCCCAGCGCTGAAGACGGTGAAAATTGAAGGAAATCGAGTAGAACATTATGGCATCAAATATTAAAACCCCTGACAGCAAAAGACCCGAGGCGAACGGAGAAGATGATCACCGCATCCGGACTGTGGGTTCAGTCACCTCAGACATTGAAACTCAACATTTTTTTACTTTATTTTTGACATCTGAAGGGAATTACCAGACACGTTAATTAGTTGCTAGAGGTCTAATTTCTTAACAAAGTACACACTAATTTCATTCTCATCGACAGCATCTCCATCATGCAATTTTTCCTCTTGGGTAATTTATTAACACCTTTTTCAGAATTTGATCCACAACCATTTATGAAACCTACCTATCATACATTTATAAATGTAGATTTTATTATTTGATATTTCTCGAGCGAAGGCTATGTTTTTTAATATCTCGATATAGCGTTATTTTCCTTCACTAATGGGTATCGGGAAGAGTCATTTCAATTTTCAAGAGATTTTACAGACTTATTTTATTGATTTTTGATTTTTAACTCTTTGGAAAGACATAAGCATATATAAAAAAAAAATAAAAAAAACTGTCATCAGAAAAAGACTAAGCTCATTTAAAAGAGTAAACATTTATATTTTTTTTATTACTCAGAATTCTAGAATTTTTGTGAAAAGTAAAACAAATGATTGCAACGAAGACATGGTTGATGTTGTACAGTTCTACCGACACGGTTGAGCCAGTTTGGGAGACTGGAAGGTGGGTTTGTTTTCTACATCTGATTCAACCCACTGCCAACAGCGCCCTTCTATATTGACCAAAACACAAGAAGACTAATTAGCAATGGCAGCAGGGTAAACACAAATACCTCCGTTGACAGGTTTGGGCCCGTGCTTTGTTGCCCTCACCGTGTTTCACAACACACAAATCAGAGAGATGAGCTTGTCTGCACTGAGCAAATTAACACACGACGTCTGTGACTAAAAATCGCAATCACAGCGACGAGTAAAGATCAATGCCCGGCAACGGTTGGCTGTCAGATAAAGCGATGTTAAAGGCACAGGACACCTTTGGTAATTTGTCAAAGTCCAGTATTGAGATTTGGATTCAATTGGTCATCCAAGAATAATGCAAGTAACAAACACGCTTGTTGCACCAATTTGTGTGTGTTTCAGATACATAATAAAAGGCTTCAACTGAAGTATTTTATTATTTGAGTAGGAAATTACCTCTTTCTCAAAAATTAAGTTACTTCACTCTGTTTTATAATATCAACAACTCTCCATTGCTCGCTAATACCAAGTAAGTTGTTCATGCTAACAATTATTTTGAGTAATTACCAATAGTGTCCAGTGCCTTTAAACCATCACTCCGAGAAGTGTTGATGGTTGGATCGGAGTTGGATTTGCGAAAGAAGAACACGAGATTAGGGTGAGGAAAATATCACCTCGTAGCCAAATCCACTGAATCCTATCTCGACGCCGCGTATCAACAGCTTAGTGGGTCCATTATCGAAGGCTAGGGCGATGGGTTCAAGGTTGTTTTGTGAGGGTTACTGAATTCAACCAAATGCACTTACGATTTTTGCTTTTAATGTTAATTTGGGCAAAAGGATAAAAAATTATTACATATATCTGTCTGTGGCAATAACATTTACAAAGATTAAACCCATAATCACAAGGCCTTTAGCGATTGTAACTTCTGCCTTGAAGTTCTAAGTTTTAACTGCGAGATTTTGTAAAAAGCCTTGACACGAAATTAAAGAATAGTCAATTTCAGCAGCACAATAATTGATGGATCACTTGTGGCTGCCACATTTTCTAATGGTCCCATTTAAAGTGATTTTATTTAATGCAGTGCTTTCTTAAACATGAGTTCAAGAGAACAAAAACACATTGTGGGATTTGAGAATTTGTACGGTGATGTATCAATATATTTAGCTTGCGGTAACACCATGTGCGTGTCTACTTGCCAGGTAGATTTTTGTTCATTTGAGAACTGTCTTGCTTTACATTCTACTACCGCGGAGTAGATTTTTGGAATCTGGGAAACAAAGACACAATTATGTATTACAACTGCACCTTTAAGTACTATAATAAAAGTTCAGTGTTGGTCGACTTGACAGCCTTGGTTTCCCGTTCGATTATTCTTCCAAACTCAGCGTAATTCCTTATGGAAATGAGCTCGAGAGTGGTGTTTAAAGGAGCAGATGCCCACCGTCGACAATGATTTCAATATATCGTCAAGAAAGTTAAATTTAATAACAATATACTTTTTGAAGGGAGTGAGATAGAAGTAAGCCCGAGCATTGAACCAAGACAAATTTATTTCTCAGCGACAAAGAAATTTAAGAGGAACTGTTGACAACGAAAAGGGAACATCCAATGAAACAATGGCGAAATAAAAATGGTTACTTTATTGATTTACGGATTCACGAAAATGTCCACTGAGTGTTAATCAAAACTTAACAAGTAACCGAAGGACTGCGGTTACATGTTTTTTTTTAAGTTTACCGAGTCAACCTTGCGCAGTTATTGTTTGTACTAATTAGTAATTATGATACTTTGTTAATTATTGTTCTCATTTAAAATAAAGGTGATAGCAAACTGATACTTGAGTAAAGCACATGTCGTAATTAAAAAAAAAAAGTATCATTATAAACACATGGATTCAGTTTTAATGGGTCAACAATTGTTTAATTAATGTTTACAATGTAATTATGATACCTTGTTCAATAAATGCATCTTCATTGGTGATAAAAACAGAGCTTTCGGTAAAACCCTTTTAATAAGCATGGGTATATTTGTATATACTTCTAAGCAAAACACACAATTCCTTTAACTCTTAGACTGAAGATGAATTGGTCAAGAGGAACTCGCCTATTGTTTTTTCTCTTTTTCGCAGAGGTTAAAAAGATGAAATGCGACACTTCTCGGGGTGTGTCAGTCTGTGTTAAGAAAACTATTTATTTAGTTGGAGATTGGGCCCGGGTCCGACTTATGTTTTCTTTCGAATCTAAGACGCGATCTTATAATATGGAGGCGCAACCGAGGCGATTGCCTCCATGCCCCCGGGCCATTGCCTTGGTGCCCATGAAATGATCCAGTAGAAGTTGACAATTTCCTCATGAGGTGTCTTTTACCATGGAGAAAAATGCCTTGGTGCAAAAACCCTTGTAAGAACGAAGCAATGACTTCAATCAAGGGTTTCTAATTAAGTGTTGCGTTTGGTTGCGTTTGCCGACATGGAGACTTTTCCTCTGTTGACACTTTGCAAGAACTTGAAGGAAGTTTATAAAGTACATTTTGAGCTTAAACATAAGTTGCTTAGTTCGAATTAATCGAGTCTTCTCTGCCAGTCAAATACACTAGCAAAATGTACGAGCTTAACTTGAAGAAGAAGACGATAAAACACAATACAGGTGAAGTACAATAAACTAAATTCACTGTTATACGGTTTTGCGCTCCCACACAAACTAACAAGAATGATTTGGGGTTGAACGAAGACAAACTGACTATCCGAACCAACGACCTCCAGACGAACTTGTACCCTGAATTTAAACTCGATTTGAACTTAATTTATACTTGAAGAAAACAAAGTAAAGAAAATACAAAGATGGAGAGCGCAGTTCATGGTGTTAATTAAAGGGCATGCCGACTTATGTTTTGTTGAAACTTAGCAAGAACTTGAAGGAAGTTTAACAACTTTTACATTTTTTTACAAAACCATAAATTGTTTATAATATTACTTATTAACGTTCTTATAAATTAGTTCAAAAACCGGCACAGTGTATATGAGAAGAAGGGATAACAATAAGTGAGGTCGAGAAATTAAATTCAGTATGGTTAAGGTTTTCTAAATTCACAGATTTAAAGGAAAAGGGTTTTATATTGACTTGACAAATTCATTTACATCAAGACACAAGACAATGATGGAAAATGCACGCGTAGACAAAACAAACAGAAAGACAGACGACTAATCCGTGGAGGTATAGAACACACAGTATGGGCAACGGCTGGTGACGTCATCAGCTGATCACTAGAAAGTGAAAACGGCCCCCAGAGGAACAAGTAGAAAGAGCAGCGAAGCCTTGCCGCTAATGCAAGCTAAGGAGATCGAGAGCCCAAGCTGTATTTTAAGACACAATGAAGAATCACCGACGCAAACCTCTTAATTAAACCCCTTTTCGAGCGATGCGAAAGCACCGGGAATATATCTCGCGGCTACAGAGCCGATTATATAGAAGAGCTGTACTTGGTCCGCCGGGGTGTTGTGTGTGCTCAGGGATCCGGTTTTAACCTATCTAACCTACCGTTACCCAATAACTAGTCAAGATATAAACATGTGTATATATTACACATTGTGGTTTTAGATCAATCTCGACTGTGTGGGAGCTTGCGAAATGTTTGGGAAACATAAATAACCAAAGGGGGTTTATGACCTTAAATATTCATTGCCAAAATTCCGGTAATTTTTTTTTTTTTTTTTTAGGATGATGATGTAAACACAAGAACGCGCAGAAATGCAAATTAATTAGAAAAGAGAAGCGGTATGCTTTTATTCGTCGGTCACGTTTTCTAAACTGACGTGCATTTTGCGAAGTACAACAGATTAAAATGGGTATACGTGACAAGTCAGGACAAATCAGTGAGGGGGGTGAAATGGTGCTTTATTAAAGTTGTTGAAAGAAAATGGGGACAAAGTCTCAACTCTTTTTTTTTTTTTTTTTTTTTTGTATACAGTTGCCATGAGGCATGATCGCATGCACAACTATTTCTGGAGTCGCAAAATGCACTTAAACATTCACAGACAGGGATGCTGGGTGTGAGCTCCTTTGCATTAACTATATCATTTTCCGTTAAAGTTGCCAATTTATGTTTTAAACAGTAGTTTATATTGGTTCCGATAAAACACTTCACTCAAACACACATGAAGAAAGAGACTAGGACAAGTCTAATATAGTGCAGCTAAATCACTCAAACACAAATGGAGAAAGAGACTAGGACAAGTCTAAGAGAGTGAATCTCAACAACCCAGAAACACAAGCGGAGAAAAAGTCAAATCACTCAAACAATGGAGGATGCTTAAACACACATGGAGAAAGAGACCAGGACGCGTCTAAGAGAGTGAGACTAGGACAAGTCTAAGAGAGCAAAGCTCAATCAATGGTGGATTATTCAAAAGGATGACGCCCAGTTGATCTGGCGACCCATTTTCCTAAGACGGAAAACTGTCACTGATGCGCCAAAGATGGAATCAACACACTTTAAGCTTCTTCGTTTTCAAACCAGTGCTGATTGTTTATTTAATCTTACAAAAAGAAGGAACCGGGCCTGCTTGACAAATGTCATCACTCAATGTTGACTGAAAGTACCGCGAAGGCCCGGCCGCAGAAAGCAACAAAAAGACCGGCGAGGTCTCTGGGTCTGACATGCCAAACCCAACAGGTCCGGACGTCACTCGTTAGTGCATATCTCAGATCCATGTTGAAGGATGCCAAACCTAACTTCACTGTGAACTTGTGCCATTTGCAATCATGGATGGGTCGTTAACTGAAGTTTTTGTTTTGGTTCAGGCGGTGGTCGAGACCGCAGCATTTGCAGATGTTTCTGATCACAGAGTCTGAAGTCTGTAAAAACGACAGCGAACATTTCTCAATCATCCCCAAGAAAAATTCTTTTGAATTTATGATCCGAAATGCATTTTGTATTTACACAAAGTGCATCCTAACGTACCGTATTTTAATGGAATTGTCGTATCTCAATCAGCACCTCCATTAAAAAATGGCGCCGATGTTTTTTTTCTTTTCTTTCTCTCGAGTTCCCGTAAATCAAAAAGATCAGGCTCCTTTTAAGTTTGAATGCAAGGTTGGCAATGGAGGTAGGAATGGCAAACTAATGATTGTGCTCTCTTTATGTATTTCTCTGAATTCCATTGTTCACATCAAGACTTTATATCGTAGAAAATCACTTCTTAAGCGAGCTAAATTTACCAGCAGGAAAGCGATGAAGAATTGAGTATCATTTACGGAAATATTACGGTTTTTATTGTTAAGTTGTTACAGCGCGAAACTGTCTTGTTGTTTTCCCGGGGGAAAAAAATATAATAAAACAATAATGACAACTGTACAGATAATCATGATCTGTCGACGTGATTAAGTTTGAAAACTCAATATCGCCAAAAAATAATCGGTGAAAAAAGGGAAGAACAAAACCCCTCAGGAAACCCCTTAATGGCTTCTTTAGTAATGAGAGGTATTGTTTGTGGTGTGAACATGGAATGTTCCATTTCCCTAACAAAAATATTATAATTTCTGCCCTTTTTTTCAGTACCATATAAAAGCAAATCTAATTAACAGGCTGCAAGTACAAGAATACACATGTTCTTCGTTTTTTTTTTGTTTTTTTTTTCGTTTTTTTTGTTGGGGGGGGGGGGGTGAGTATGGGCTACGCGACTGTACACATGTTCATCTTTATATAGATAACAAAGTTGGTTCACCTACACAGCAAGCAGGCTTGTTTGACTCAAACTACGAAGCCACTGGAACAACAAGATGATTGGAATGCATTTTATCTGCGATGCAGAGGGAGAATAATCACCATTGGTAATGAGTGTAATTATCAAGCAGGAAATCAGCTCCCTCTGTCTTGAATAACAGTCGGGAATTCGTTTGTAATTAAATTTCGCCTGGTTACTATGTATTTCACTCCAGGATACTTTAGTATTTCTTTAAAGAGATAGTTCAACAATGACACTATAGTATAGGAAACTGTCATTTGAATTTGACAATAATTATATCATTACACTTAAACATTGTGTCGGAGAAAAACAGCGTAAAGCCTTAATCATTTGGTAAAACTTGAATCTTTGCAGGAGCTCAAAACTTATTACAATGTATTTTACTATGAAGAGTACAGTGATTCGTGTATTAATGAAGACAATGCCTTTAATTTTGACCAGTCATTACAACATTTTTTGTAGAATTTGTGTATAAGATAACAACATAAATCTCATCATCACTGGTGAGTTGTAGTTAGTGGGTCTGAATAGAACCACAGGTTTAAATTCATCGACGTTTCGATCACTACAGTACGAATGTCTTCAGGGAGCAATTATTCACTCTGATGGTGCATACTGCATGTTGATTTGTTTCAGTAAATTATTTTATTGTACAGTAATCAATTTTGTTCAGCACAAGGAAATTTGTGTACAACATCTATGGGAAACTGTTAGGTACTGGTTTTCGTTTTCAAAACAGTGCACCTCTGTGGCGTCCTGTGTCCACCATAGCCCAAAAGGGCTAATGGAGAGAAGTGGTAACTATTTCAAAATTTCATCTGAACGTACACGCGTACTTTGTGTGTAACTCCTTAAAAACAGGTGTTGAAATTCCAACAACCCTTCAATTCAAGTGAAAGGCAAAAGAGCAATTAAATCTTATTTATACAACAAATCCACCCATGAATTATTCAAGCCCTGTACAAAAACATGACTGAATTAACGAGACTAATTATTCACACGATGCGGATATTAATTTCCTCCCTGGTAGCGAGTATATAATCACCTCGATCTCAACTCAAGTTGACGGACACGACAATCAACACGCGATTATCGAGGGGTAAACTTGCTCTAGTCTGTCGCTGGTACCAGTGTAGCGATTACCAAAGATGATGCAACCTGTGACATAACATGTTTATAAACGAGCCACAAAGCCTGAACTTTGATTAAGCAGGCACCATTTGTACAAAGATCATTGGAAAAAAACTCGGCCTCCATGCTCTCATGTCGATGCCTTGGTGCCCTTGAAACGCTCAACTAGGAACGTACAATTTCCTTTAGGGTGTCCTTTTTACCAACGAGAAAACACCTTTGGTGCCCCTGCCCTTCCATAATCTGGTATTTTATGGAGATACCACTTTGTAATAAATTGTTGTCAACTTTGACGAAAAGGGGCACAGCTAAAAAAAAATTGTACAGCTGAAACTTTTTTTTAACTCTTGGGTTGGTGTAGAAATTATGACACAAATTAATCTTTCACATGCAACAGTGCAGTATGTTGTCTGGTAGAAAAGCCCGATAATTTACAAGGTAACACCCTATGGTGAACATAATGTCAATGGTCTATACATTTGGAATAAAGTCTGTAACTTTAATGTTGAGTAGTGGTACAGTGATTGGCATTGGTGGTGAATATTCAAAATGGCTCAAAATATTATAATCCATAAATTGATTATGATTTATAAATAATTGAGTGGACTCCCATGAAAGCCTATCCAGTTTAGATGATAAATAATTTTGTGAAAAATTCACACAGCATAAAAAATTCAAGTAAGATGATTTGATGAAGAGTCATATTACACAATCAGGGTAAAACTTGTAGCAAACAATAGCAAGATCGCACGAACTTGCTTTCCTGTTTCGTTGATATGTTACCATGTGACCAAAAGTCATGGTTAAAGTGTCAATAGTTGCGAAAACAAAAACAACAATAAAGATAATATAATAAATAAAACTCATTTCAAATAACCACTGATCCATGGTTCGCTGAACTCGTTTCAAGCCCCAGTGCACAAACTAAATCACAAGGTGTAATTAAACATGTTAATAGAAGTGCAATTCAGCAAGGGGGCCAATAATGTAATAATGAACTGACCCCGTGTGAAGTCAACCTGAATATTGGACCCCGAGAGCCAAGTCACCTTAAAAAGAGCAGAAAGTTCATGATCAAACGGGCGGGGCTTCGATTAATATGTGGGGGGTACCTCAATAAGGTCGACCGCGCTGATAATATACGGTTAGTACACGTGTATCTGCTCTGTCGCATTCCCTATGCACAACATCGATAATATAGCGTATTACAAACAGGAGCCAGACTCTACAGACCTTCCGCAGAGAAGTTACCTAGGTGTTCCTTCGTTTGAAAGTGAGTAACCAAGGCCGTGTTCGAAAAGACGGCTACGGTTACGGCTATGGCTAGATTGCCGCGTCATCATGTATTGCAGTATACGACGTTCTCAGAAACACGATTAGAAACAGTCGTAGCCACAAACTCGGCTACGACCCAAGACTATAGGCGAACATAAGGAAATAGTCTGGTGACAACCAATACCAACCAGTAAAAGCCAGTGACAGCGAACAGATCGTTGAAATAGTGTGTTCTTGGAACCTTACCAAACCACGGTGTACCGCATGCTTTACTTTGAAAACGGTCATATGGTGTGACTGCGTTGGAAAGAAAAAAATCTAAATGGCCGCCCCTGACAAGACCGAATTGCAACAATAATTTATCATCTCTATGGCGGGAAGTGAAGGATCAACATTGATTATTTCGGTTCTTACTGAGGTTGACTTCATCAGCGTCGAGGACGAATTGTGAATAATAAATCTTATAATATATACGTGATCGTTATTCCTGATCATTAATGCATGATTCAAGGGAAAAAGAGGTCGAATTTTTGTAGGTCACAATTTTTTACACAACCGGTCCGGAGGAAACCATAGTATTAAACAAAACCAATTCTGACGACACAAATAGCAACAGCAAGTAATTTGAGTATAGCTACACATCCTGGGCAAGATATGAGATAATGACTAAACCATATTTGTCAATTCCATCAATATTGTTCTGTGGATATGTGGTTTGTTAGCTTGCTCAAGGTTGCATATAAAAGACGATACCATTTAAACTGTGTGCAATAAATGTGGGAGGAAACATTGTGTGTTTGGATAACGTCGTCATTGTATCTATATAAGAGATGGGCCACGGATGGTTATCTCTATAGCTGCAGAATTGGGTCTGGAGCTAACGTAGTGTATCACGTATATGCTTATGGCATGAGGATTTGCATAAAGGCATGCACTGGACACTATTCTGCTATTGGTAATGACTCAAGTTATGTGCTAGCTTAAAATCTTACTTGGTAACGAGAAATGGAGGGGTTACTGATGGTATAGACATTGTGATAAACAACTCTCTCTGTCTGAAGTAACGTAGTTTTTGAGGAAGGGGTTAATTCTCACTTCAGGCCTGCTGAAGCCCTTTACTATAGGCATCTGAAAACATACAAATTAATTTGTGCAACAAGGGTGCTTTTTTTCTTTCATTATTCTCTTGCAACCTCGATGACTATCAATTGAGACAAAATTTTCACAGCTTTGTTATTTTATGCATAATGTTGAGAATACTGGTCTTTGACATAAACCATTGTGTCCAGTGCCTTTAATGAACGAAGTGACTGATGTTGTGTACAGACGCATACCAAATCACCACTGCTCTAGCTGCAGTGATAGATCGAATACAAAAAATGCACCACGCCTTCTTTTAGAATTGAAGGGACATGCTATATCTCATGTTTTATGGTTTTCAAGTCAGAATCCAGCCATTAGATCATAAAGTACAAGGTCCATCACTCGAATTCTTTGTTGTGAAGGGAGGGCCATTATAAAAAAAAAAAAAGTCTCCAAACAAAAGCCGCGATGACTGGGTTGATTTACGAAGTATACCGTCCCGTAGTAAACCCAGTGGGGTTATATTGATAATGGCAGCGGGCGACTGTTACCGTACCAAGGCCAGACGCTAGTCCACAGACTACATCAATAAAACATTTAGGCGGTATGAATCATTTTCCATCTTAAAAAAAAAAAAAAAAAAAAAGTAAAAGTGAATGCTTCAATCTTCATCCGGCCATGCCTTGGTAGCTCGGGGCAGTTTGAGCAACGAGGCATGGTTTAAGATGACTCCCGGGCTTTTCTACCACCCGTCTCCCCACTCCTCTCCCTAGATCTAAAGTCATCGGAGCGAGAGTGGATGGGACTCCTGTGAATCACCGGACGGTAGGAGACCAAGACCAAGCAAAGATCGGGGTGGTACTGGTGTTTCAGCAAAAAAATAAGAAGAAAAAAAATATGACAGTTCCCCCAAACCACGCACAGATTAACAATGTGCGTTGGAGTCTAACTAACATAGCTCTCTCGCATCAAGTATAGCTCCGAGGTGTTTAACAATCAAATTTCCACGAATAAATTCGTCTTATCGAGGTGTAGTAATTGCTCGCTTTTTCTAGAACAACATTGGTTATGTCTAACATAATAATGAAGTGTGCAGTACACATGTAGTGAGTAAGCGTCTAGCTCGACACAGCGCAGACAGGAAGTTGTCCTCGCTGATGCTTTAGAAAACAAAGTACACTGTTCTCATGTCTTGGAAATAGTTTGTTGATCACGTATAGACGAAAGAGAATTTAAAAATCTAGACAAGGGAAATTAAGTACATTTTCTGAGATAAACAGTTGTTTTGTCTTTGAAATAGTTTCTTAAAAGACAGGCCTGACATTTCATGGAGCCACGGAGGCCAGCCCTCTGTTGCCCTGGTCTTGGCCTTGGTGCCCCTCCAAAAGTTTCCAATAGACTTTAAGTTTTTCCAATGGAAATGTAATTTTCAACATGAAAATGGCCTTGCCCTCTCAAATATGAAATCCCAGGCTTGAGATAATTGACCAATCCGGACAGGGGAAATATTTAAATTTCTTTCTGTCATACAATTTAAAGACACCCATTACGTATTACAATCACTCATGCAATATATGGAATCTAGACACAAACAACGCACCGGAATCGAACAATAATAGTAGAAATAACTTGAATACAACTACTCGACAAGTGTACACCGTGTCCACATAGCTAGAACAAGAAGGTAATCTGCCTTTATAAAATCGATACCAAATTCGATCGCTTCACAAGATAATAGTCGATACCACACAGCACGCGTTGATGCCTTGTCAGCACGATGAAATCCAATGTATATTATACCCCCCAATTCGTTAACACTATAAATAGACAAGACTCGTGCGAAGAAGATTAATGAAGCCTTTATAGTGTACCGTACGTGCTGAGAAGTTTAAACTTCTAAGAAACGGCAAGTCTTGCCATCGAACTACCCCCCCCCGGAAAGTTACTATTAATAGCTTCCCGTTTAACACTGAAATAATGACACATCTCACGTTATAGAAGTGGCATTGAGATATATGGAGAGTGGTAAGCTATCAATGGAGAAGCCAGTAAAGTGCTTGGTCTCGTCCAGTTGTAGTGGCTCAGTTGAGGGGTTGGCCCTGGGGGGCGGTGGCCCCTGAATACTGGACTATAGGCGACGGTTTATGCAGAGGAATTTAGCGCGTTAATGCGAGCAAGCCTTGATGCATATGTTTTGATATTTTGAGACATCATCGTCAGAAAGGATTGTCTGCAAACATAATCAGCGTGTAAAGTATCACGTAGAGTTTCCGTAGGACAACTTGTGTGTTGATTAACACCATACACTAAGTGCTGAATCAAAAAACATTATTCAGTACTCAGCCGGGTAATTGGTAATCAAACGGTTAGGGTGTATCGTATAATGAAATGAATAAATTAAATAGATGCATAGACCTATATCCCACTTCTGACACCAAACAAGCAATAGGCCGCAAATCGTACCCCATTATGGTTTAGATCAACTAGTCTGCATGATTGAATTCAGCTGCAGAAGCCAACCGTTAAACCCACACTCAAAAAAAGTCGCTTAATGCAGATACGTCCTACGATTCGTGCTGGTCAACCAATACAACAAACGTCATCATGCTTTCCCTAATCGAAGCAGGTCTCAGGAAGTCATACGTGTGGCTAAGTGGAGAACAACATAGGGGCCACTCTCAAGACAGGGTTGTTTGTGCCGTCTCTTGAATCTCTACAATTTGTATGCGTGTGGTGATGATTCTTCGGCGGTCATGCACAAAGCTGGCGGTCTCGCAAATTGGCAATATGAAGGTTATGAACAATCTACATGCCTTAATAGACCTTAATGGCAGAGCCTTCATTTCTACATTCAATTCAAATCTAAAATCAAGCGAGGCTGGAAGAGGAAAATCACGCCTAATTGGACCTTAAAACCTTCATTTTCTACATTCAATACAAATGCATGTGACCAAACCGGGGTCTAGGGGGGGAAGTCTGGCACCCTTTTCAGCATGGTATTCACAAACAGTAAATTCAGACTGGGATTTTGACAACAGCTGCTTCGGTCTAAAGACTTTTATCACGCTGTGGCCATCTTGATTTTACTCCATTCAAACTCATTGTAACCAAACTGAGGCTGGGCGAAATAACAGTCTGGTGCCATGCGCAATGAATGCTAGCATTCATTACTGTTATTGGAAACAGGGAACATTACCAAGATGGTGACAGCGTGACAAAGGTCCATATGGACAGACAATCCACATAAAAACATGTCTCCAGCATATGCGTAATTATCATACCATTACATCAACTCCTTAAAAGATTAGAAACTCACTAATTAACAGGGAGAATAAATGTAAATATCAATTAATTGTGTATCTCAATTCAGTCACGAGGGAGGAGACTGAGAGTGGAGACTCGATGGTGGAATTTGATATGCACAGGTTGCAAGACTGCAGAGCCTGTATACTTGGACAGCTCTCTCGCTACCTGAACACACAAGTAGAGATAATGCGTAGGGAAAATGGTATCGTTTCTTTCTTTAATATGCGCACAACCTCAGGCGACTAATAAGGTTTCCATCAAGCGCATCCGTCCCAAATTCCTTCACAGTTTCTTCCCCCCGAAAACCATGCAATATAACTCGGCAAACACACACACACACAAAATATCAATAAGCTCAGGCAATCGTTATTGCAATTTTCCCATAGAAGGAATTTGGAGGGAGCTTTTTTTTTTTTTTTTTTTTTTTTTTTTTCAACCGACGTCCTGAAGGCCATGACAGGGGTTACCCAACCCCAGCCAACCTCCGGGCTAACACCGGGTTTCATATTCCAACAGCCCGGCCACATTTTGGGGTTTATTTTCGTACATTTGTTGAGGCCATTCCAATAACGCGACATCAATCAGGGATACTGCACGTCCGAGTGTGCGTACAGTGTACATGAAGTTTCTCTCTCTTACTTAGCTTTCCCAAACCGCCCGATCAGATAATTTTTTTTCTTCTTCTCTCTTTTTTTTTACCGCAGCTTCTGGGTAGCCTATCCTAACTTAATGGAGATCATTTACCGGAGAGGAATGGACGTGTACTCGTCGCTACCCGCAGGTTAAGCCGTTTTTTTTACAGCGGCTCATACTCTAGCAACTAGGGGAGAGAGTGGGTCTAAGTAAGTGAAGCTAACAGCACCGGGCAATGATGAAAAACAAAGCGAGCGAAATCGAAAAGCTTTTTTTGTCTTCAGCAAGACGATAGATACTTCATGGTAATATGAAGGTTGTTATTTCATTTAAGATGCCATTTTAACTCCGTTGAATGGATCAAATCAAGACTGATTGCAATGAAAAGTTGCCCCCCAGTTTTTTCTTATCCAACAGGTAACTGATCATAACTACATCCATATTTATCAACGTTTAGACCTTCCTACTGGCTCATCATAATACCTAGACAAATCGAATTATAGTTTAACTTCATTTTGTCCAATCGACCACTCTGATCACACAGAGTTCCCCCAAATGAAGCCCCGTGCTATGAGATGTAGTCTTATACTGTTCAAATTGACGCAGGGCCTTTGATGAAGGGCACACTTATCACTTGAACAGTGGCACCGTACACCGTGCAATTACTGAAAAGCGAGCTGGCTTCGTACTATCTTGGCTTTCTCTCTCTCTCTTTCGTTCGTCATTAAAAGAACGGGCGGCACAAATCGAAAAACAAGTCCATGTTTACCGTTCCCAATCACGTCCAGCCTGTCAGACCCAATATCGGCAGGTCTTATAATGGCGCATCAACATCTACATACACCGTGGACAGGTTTCCTAACTTTGTTGTTTATAAAGGAAACGGATATTAAATTGGTTGAAGAGAAAGAAAAATAGTGTACACGAATACGTAGGCCACCTTAAGGGGATATTTTCAGTGGAAATTTCTCCACTATACAGGTAGTACAAAGGAAACAAGGTTCCCTTTTTAGATCGCCGACCACATTTCTAAACACATTGATGTGATTTGACGAAGACTGTTAGTTAGCCCCATAGAAACTGATAAGATTTGAGAGTCGAAGTTAAACTTGGAACTTTTGGAGATGATATTAAACCACTCAACTCGGGCGCTGTTCATTATACATTATATTGCATCTCGTGTGCATTTTCGATAGATTGATTGCACATGACGTCATTGACCGGCCGCCATCTATGATGTAAAACAATGTAAACGCGCACCCGTGTACGCGCAGCGCACGATTCTCGGCCAATGACAGCCTTTCCCGCGGGCACACTTTCATCAAAGACAGCGGCAAATGCAAGGGGTCTATACAACGGTTCCATTACAACACTTTTTTTATGGACCCGGGGCCAAAATCGTATCGTTTATCGTAGCGTAAGCCACAGCCTTAACCGTAGCCTAAGCTATAAGTCGTCGACTAAACCGTAGCCTAAGCTGTATCCACGCATTGTTTCAATACAGACGGTTTCATATTACGCTCCGTTCTGTGCCTTCGTGTGTCCCCGTGCCGCCAAAGCGCATCTTTTATCTGAACCTAAGCATATCATTAGCCATGCCAAAGCCGTAGCCTTAGCCATGGTCTAAGCCGTAATGTAAATCGTAGACTAGGCCTAAGCATTAACTAAAAGGCCACCCCTACTCAAGAATGCACGCGGCTACTGTTGAACCAATGGGGGACTTTCAGAACGCTCGGTGGCAGCAGACTTACCAGGTAAAATCCATTATTCTAGGTAATGTGCGCATGCTCAGAACTTTGTTAAAAATATAAAACTTACCTGGTAAGTCTGCTGCCACCTAGCGTTCCAAAGTCTCCCATTGCTCACAATCCAACCAGAGGTTTACAATAAAACAATTGACTACAACCCGTTCTGTCATTTTGGCAACGCAGAAGCGACGAAAATTATTATTTAGCTACGATTTCTAATCCAAGTATCGAAACATGTCAGACAAAGATATATCTGAGACGGGCACAATCAAGATTTGCATAACTGTGTGGAAGCATTTATACCCTACACCGTTATCTATTTCTACCTCCATGGTCATTGCAAGATATATGGGCGCAGTGCCATTCTTGATTTTCATTTTGACGAAAGAAACCGAGTTTTTAATCAACTCAGCTCAACAGCTCAGCCGAGCGTCAGCATAATTAGTGTAAATAAGAGCCTACACTTGGTGTTTGGATGTTTTTAACCCCAACCCCTTTCTAACAAGATAAAATCCCAGAGTTCAATTTGTCCCAGTGAAGCAATTAAATTCAACTCGATCCTTGGTGATTTCATGATCAACTTTACTGGGAGTATGTAGAGAGAGCCACTAATCACACCCTCCAAGAAGAAAATAAACAATCCTGCCGATAGGAAAGTACAACCTCTCGCATGCAATGTCCAGTTATTTTGGCTTTCTGAAGTTAAATCAACAACCTCCCAAATCGGGCCGGGATCGCCTTGCCACGAACTGCAAGCGACGTCCCAACAAAAATGGTTAAGACACTGTAGTGTACACGTTTGGTAATTACTAAAAAAAACTTACTTGGTAATGAGCAATGGAGAGCTGTTGATATATAAAACATTGTGAGAAACGGCTCCCGCTGAAGTGACGTAGTTTTTGAAAAAGAAGTATTTTCTCACTAAAATATTAAAAGACATCAGCTGCATGAAACCTTATAGTTTTATTTTTATCGAAAGCACAAACATTTGTACAATATAAGGCTGTTTTTCTCTCATCATTTTCTCGCAACTTCGATGACCAATTGAGCCCATATTTTCACAGGCTTGTTATTTTATGCAAAACTGTGTTGGGATACCCCAAGTGAGAATACGCGTCTAGGATAAATTACCCATCGTCTCCAGTGCCTTGAATTCAAACAATATAATGTCCACTTTACAACTGAGCAAACAAGGTCCACGTGTAATTTCCAGCGTCATATGATTTCATTGTGGTGTCTATGCTTGATGATTTCATTTCTAATACTGAAAATCTTGCCTGGGGATCATTATTCTCATAGTACAATGTACCCCTCAACAATACAAACAGAATTGTCCCCAATCAGTTAGATCTTAATTGAATGGAATTCACATGCACATATCTCACAAGTCCCGCTGCGCTGTTCTCATCAGCTTTAAAAGATCAGTTCTCCCGAATGATGTCTTGGATTAGATTAGCATGTACAGAATCATTAAGACACTGCGCTTCAGAGTAACTCGACATGTCTCCAAGATCATACACTCCAGCAGATCCTCACTCAATATCTTAGGACTATGGTGAAGATGTTTTCATGCATAGAATAATGCCAGGCCGCAGCGGTAATTAAATTTAATTATTAAGAACTGTCACATTTGGACGAGCTGCAAACACCGCGATCTTTTTTTTTTCAATTTCATGTCACTGCAAACAAGATTCACCTTCCAGTACTAAAAGTGTATTGACTTTAAAGGCACTGGACCCTATTGGTAATTGTCTAAGACCAGTCTTTTCACTTGGTGTATCTCAACATATGCATAAAATAACAAACCTGCGAAAAGTTGAGCTTAATTGGTCGTCGAAGTTGCGAGATAACAATGAAAGAAAAAACACCCTTGTCACACGAAGTTGTGTACATTTAGATGCTTGATTTCGAGAGACCTCAAAATCCAATTCTGGGGACTCGAAATCAAATTCGTGGAAAACTTCTTCTTTCTCAAAAACTACGTTACTTCACAGGGAGTCGTTTCTCACAATGTTTTATACTATCAACAGCTCTCCATTACTTGTAACCAAGTAAGGTTTCATGCTAATCATTATTTTGGGTAATTACCAATAGTGCCACTGCCTTTAAACAACGTGTAAACACAACCCCTCCGCAAGAAACAAAGAGCCATTGGCACCCGATTTTTTATTTTGTTTATTTATGTAAATAAACATATTTTAGATACGGCGGTGTGGGAATGCACGTTTCGGTAGAAAAGTATGCAAAGCAAGACATTCCTTTCCCTTCAAACAGGCCAAACATCCAAACGAAAACAACTCGATAAGCAAAGAAGTTAAACCAGGGTTCAGACAAAAGACAACATACAAGTAAACCCTCCATGCCTGTCTAACAAAATAACTCAAGGTGCGGTTAAAAAAAAAAAATTATGATTAGATTTGGGGGGCAAAACCATAACCAAACATCGCGAAAATTAATTTAGCATTTTTATGCATAACGCCACTCAGGTGGATGTTATAGGATATGTTTTATCAAATTCCAACAGAGGGTGCTCCCCCGATTGAAATGGGAAACCAGGAGCCGATATCCAATAACGAGGATGGGACTCACAGTGCGTTATGACACCTCTGGTTCACCCGTAGCCAGCCCCCCCCCCCCCCCTCTACAAAATCACAAACTTCACCGTGGATATGTGATGGAATTTTTCCTCAGTGGACGGTCCAATCATCGAGCTATATGAGTGCCTATGGCTAAGGGGCATATATACACGATAGCAAGAAGATAAAGCTCATTCTATTTCACATACATGGAACTTGGGAGTACGCTGTTATAAAACCTACCCTAAGTACATCCCACTTTGGGGAAACATTTACGTATGAGATAATTTTGTTGTTCTGCTGACAATAATTCAGTACAATTAATAATTGAAGTACAACATTATTTAGTAGATGAAAATTTGCTTCGGGGATAAAGAATATTAATTTTGGTTTACCCAACAAAAAGTATACACCGTTGTGTATTAGCACTGTAACAAACAATACACAAAAAAATATATATATATAAAAACATATCAATTAATTTTGTTTTGATACGTATAGACCCATGAATATTTAATATGAACGGACTAAAAAAAAAAATTCTATGAAAGCAACGGTCGACCCTGCATCTTGACAAAAATACAAATTATGAATGAAAATAATATTGAATATTAAATTACGCTAAGCCATATATGACCTTGAGCCAATCAATTAGAGATAGAGGGGACCGGGTGAGAAACAGCGAGCGTGTTAATAAAAACACATAATATTGTGTACATTACTTTGGGCCTAGACCACACAACACACATGCAGAAAGCAGTACAGGTTTATCTCCAGTGACAAACATTAAAGGCATTGGACACCATTGGTAATTACTCAAAATATTTGTTAGCATAAAAACTTACTTGGTGTATAAACAAGTAATGGAGAGCTGTTGATAGTATAAAACATTGTGAGAAACGGCTCCCTCTGAAGTAACGTAGTTTTTGAGAAAGAGACTCGTAATTTCCCACTCAAGTATTACAAGATTTCAGGCCTGAAGCCTTTTAAATTAGGCATATAAAAGCACACAAGTCTATTTCTACCTACATGTTTCGTGCAACAAGGGTGTATTCTTTCTTTCATTATTCTCTTGCAACTTCGAGGACCAATTGAGTCCAAATGTTCGACGATTTTTTTATTTTATGCAAAAGGTGGGGAAACACCAAGTGAGAATACTGGTCTTTGATAATTAACCAACAAAGGCGTCCAGTGCCTTTCAGCATACCGCACAAACTGGCATCAAAAGTTTTGGAGTTTTGGACTCCAAAATCATCTTGTTTCTTTTGGTGCAATACCAGCACTTGTACACGTATATAAAATTATACACCCTGATGTGAATTTAATTATCGCATAGAATTGATTTTTCTGTTGGCTTGCATCACGCTGCTGCCGGCCGTGCACTATGAATCATTTAATATGTTGGGTGGTGCCAGCGTAAAATAAATATTTATTCCACTTTCGACTTCTATAAAACTCATTTGCAGTGAATAATTTAGATGTTTTTATTATTGACTTCATTTTGTACATGACAATTATTTGTTGTAATTAGGCTAGCTTCCCCCATCCACTCGTGTGTGCGCATGCCATGCACGTAGAAACAAAATTAATCAATTTGGGTCAAATCAATCAACTCCCTCCTCAAAATCTAAAAACTTTGAATAATTTGCATTTTACAATATTCTGTAGACGTAAGGATACTTCAGTCTTAAACAGACATCGGTTAGAAGTTAAGTTTTTGAAGTACTCCTAGCTCTAAATCCAATATACTTTTACGATCCAGATATATAACCGCATGTATTTACACAACGCAACGCCGGTGTCGCTAAAAACAACAGCCGATCGACTTGCTGAATACAAACTACACGACTTTTGTAATACCGTAGAGTAATACATACCACGATCTGCAGCAACTCCGGTACAACACAAGGTGTAGAGTAGTACAACACAAACTGCTATCCCCATCTCACGGCCAATCTTCAAGTTACTGCTATCCATTCTAGCAAGTTTGTACACACACACACCACACGAACTCGCCCGTTAACTCCGCAAAGTTTCTTTAAAATGTTCCAAGAATGTATCCCTTCTCGCCGCGGTATGTCCTCTCCTAATGTCCACGATGATTAAGTACGTTGCTGTTACATTCACAAAGTTGTGACTCATTATATAACATGTAGAAATGCCTATTCCATCATTCACAATTGATGACCAACACACCAGTTTTTATGATTTCGAAGCCCGGTCTCAGAAATGTATGTGTGTGGGCCACTAACAACCCCCGCCTGGTTTATGAAAATATCTCCCTGAAGTCAATGGCACATTGGCATATTCAAACAGTCGGATATACACAACACAGTCCACCTTGCCATAAAAGATTTTCCATGTTTGGGTCAATCCACGACGAGTCCGGATGAAGTTTCCATTGTCCGTCTGCAAGTTTCTTTATTTGGTTCTCGTCTATGAGCTTCGGCTTATCGTAGTGGTTTTCCCCTGTTCAATGGTCGTAAAGTGTACAGTGTACACATCGCACGATGTGTGTCTAGGGTTTTTATTGTGCGGTCTTCTCTCGTTGCACGTTCTACGGATGGATGGGGGCGCAATGTGTGTGCGCAAGGTGCAACGTCAGCTGCACGATCTCGACCAACTTACCAGGCACGGAGTCGTGTCTTTCTAAACGTGTAGTTCGTGTGAAAGGTTCCACTTTGTTTTGATCGTGAAACAATACAACTCTCAACAGTGTTGTTGTTGCTCTTTTGTCTCACTCATAAGGGCCGCCTGGTAGTCTAATATTGCTATTAATATCATTCTTTCTGATATCGTGTTCTAAATGAAGTCGCTAATGCTTAAAACGAAAAGCACAGGAATACATTTACGAACAAGCCCTTTCTTCTTGCGATGAAATTGAGATGTGTAGATCTTTTTTTTCAGAGCTTTTATTTTCACAGCTGTCGACGCTTACAAGTCATGAACGTGGCAAATTGTAATTTGGGATTCGTTTTTACACACACGGTGACTGAGAGAAAAACAAACAATATGATACGAATACCACCGTGTATTGTTGTTATACTTCTTCGCTGTATATACATAATTATGACAGTAGTGGCTCAAGGCTTTAAAGGCACTGGACACCTTTTGGTAATTTTCAAAAAGACCAATATTCTCACTTGGTGTATCCTAACATTATGCATGACATAACAAATCTGTGAAAATTTGGACTCAAATGGTCATCGAAGTTGCTAGAAAATAATGGAAGAAAACCACAATTGTTGCACAAATATGTGTGTGCTTACATGCCTATAAAAGGCTTTGGGGCTAAAGTTTTGTTCTATTATTTGCGTGAGAAATTACCTCTTTCTAATAAAAAAACAGCGTTATTTTAGAAGGAGTCTTTTCTCACACCGTTGCTCATAGCCAATTAGGTTTTTTAATGTTAACAATAAAAAACAACATTAAAACGACCATAAATTTGTTCACTTCCTGAAATACTTTTGCGACCACCTCAAAGTATGAAATGAAATGTGAAGATTTTTGAAATATTTTCCCGAAAAAGGGAAAAAAAAAAACTTCATAAGAAACAGCATTAACAAAATTTATTTTTATTTTTACACAGATTAACTATTTCCCCTCCATCCTCTGCGCTTCATATTGCTAGTATACACAATGTTTTTGAAATGGATTGAGTTGAACTACGATTCCAACCATCTACACGTTGAGAAACCAAAAACAAACAACAATTCAAGGTCGCTCCATCATGAGTTGGAACAATATTAATAACCGTCGATGATGATGCATGAATTACGCAACACGTGGTAGGGTACGTTTTCACGGATGGACGGTCAGAGTGAAAGGACAAGAGAGAGAGAGGGGGGGGGGAGAGAGCATGTGAGCACCAAATTGTGTTTACTCCTGCTCGGTTTCAGGGATTCAGTAACAATACCTTAATCCGATTCTCCGTTGTGCGATTTGGCACGGGTGACTTGGTAATTACCACGAGGATGCATGGGTTAATTCGCTCTAGCGATTATGTCAAAAAATGTGCCACGGTGACAATTGTTGATGGGTGCGAGACCATTTTTATGCCCGTTGGTGTTATTTGTTTTCTTAATTTTTCTTTTAAAGGCATGGACACTGTTGGTTATTCAAAATAACTCTTAGCATAGAAACTTAATAGATGTTAAAAACTTTCTTGTAATGTTAATTTGTAACGGGCAATGGGGAGCTGTTGATATTATTTATAAAAAGAAGGTGGGAAACGGTTAACTCTGAAGCAACGTAAATTTTGAAAAAGAGGTCTCACTCAATATTAAACTTCAGGCCCGAAGCCTTTTAATAGTTGGCATATGAAAGCACACACAGTTGTGCAACAAGCGTGTTTTTTCCTATTTCATTATTCTCTTGCAACTTCGAAGACCTAATGAGTAAAACTATTCACAGATTTGTTACTTTATGTTGGGATACACAAAGCAAGAATACTGGTCTTTGACAAGGGTGTCCAGTCCCTTTAAAAGACCACCGTTTGCGGATGAAACATATGCTGCGAGTGACGAGTTGCATCATTTATGCGGCAGCTGTGATGTGTAACGAACAGTATGATAAATATTAATGTGCTTCTAATATCTACCCATTAATATTAGCATTCGACACTTTTTCCCGTGTGTTATCAACCGCGACTCGAACCCAACATAGCCTGGCCAAGGAAAACCACACGTCGCTTGAAAATGGGGAACTTTTAAGACTCTTGGATAGGGCGCCCTCAACAATGCAGTTTTTTATAGTTTTTTTGTTAAATTATATTATAACTGTTGATTGGAATTATTGCCAGGTCTGTACAAAAAAAGGGTTGTTTTCGTGGATTATTATATAGTGACAACTGTTTTTTCAACGAAAGAACATACGGATTTCAAAAATTGAAAGTCAAACACTAGAACACAAAGTAATAACCACCTTGAAATATAAAATACAAAATGGTTATAAGAGTTTTAAAGGCACCGGACACGTTCGATAATAATTGTCAAAGGCCAGTATTCTCGCTTGATGTATCCCAGTATGCTCAACATAACCAGATCTGAACCAAACAAACCCGTGACAAATATTGGCTCAATTGGTCATCGAAGTCGCAAGAGAATAATGAAAGAAAAAAACACCCTTGTTGCACAAATTAATGTGTGTGCTTTCTCTCTTCAGAGGGAGCCTTTTCTCACATTATATTCAAAAGCTCTCCATAATTGCTCGCTACCAAGTACATTTGTACACTAACAATTGTTTTGAGTAGTTATATACCAATAGTGTCTTAGCATGAAATGTTTATAGACAAGCTTAGGTTTTTGCTGTGATTATAGGCAAGGTTTTGGCTGTGGTATTTTCCGTTCGTGGCCTCTTCTTTCTGCCGACCGCACACAAAGACCATCCTCTAGATAACCAGTTATCGACAACCACTTTCCAGTAACTCCTCCATGATACCCAGAGCCATCGATCTGTTGCCATCTTGGCACTAAGCCGGCCATTCAACACATTCCTCCTGAACAATTGACTGTCAGGATTCCAAGCACTCGATTGTTGACTTCTCTGTTTGTCCTATCACTTTCTTTGAGTCCTTTCGCTTGGAGAAAGTTTTTTTGGAATAACAACACTCAAGACGTGTTTATTTAGGCGTGAGATAATATTTCGACCTTTCACACTGTACACGAAAAAGACAGGGGAGGGATGCTTAAATAAATCCAATGAACACGGGTGTGAACAAAGAAATCATCCAAATAAATAGTCCTTCATAGCTAGCTATATAGGCCTTTTAAAGACAGGGGTTTTCAAGAAAAATAATAACATTCTTATAGAAGAAGTATACAGGTTTGGTGTCACATTCTTATTGGGCATATTTCGATTTCGACAGGTTTTTAACTGTATCATTATTAAGTTGATTACAAACAGTTTATTTCCCTAACGTTGGTAAACTCGCAGCTCAACATAGCAATTCTCCCATGCAAACCCACGCAACATTTTGCCATAAAATCTGTATTCAGAAAGTACCTTGATTATAAAGTGTGTACTGGTGTACGTGGTATGCTAGAACTCATTTTTAAATGTCTCTCGTACCTTTTTTTGTAATTTTTATATTTTCTATTTTATGTACTATAGTACAATAGCCAAATAAAACAAATGACCAATGGTGTCAAATGGTATGCCAATCAACTGGTATACGGTCGTTTAGAGTAGAAAGGTTAAATTCCTTTAGGTGTACCATCAGGAATAATTTAAATACCCAACAATACCTGAGACGTTTTTTTCTGTTATTGGTTTCCAAAAGTCTTTCACTGTTTTTGTTTGTTTTCCATCTTATGCTAGTTTGACATGACTTGAGAAAAAAAATAGCTTCGATGCACAATCAGCCCTGCATTGTTGAAGATTGGTAAAAAACACAAAGTTTTAGAATTAAATTTAATCTGATATAATATTATTACCAGAGGTTATATTTTTATTTCTCAATTTTAAGTTGTTGAGTACATTACAGTGGATTATCTAACACAATAACACATGTCGTCCTCGTTGATTATACAACAAAAAACACGTGTGCCCCATTTAATAATATTCAGAATTAAAACGAGCTTCTTTGAGTTGGAGTTAGGTATGGCCGTTCTCACTCAACATCAAAAATAGAAATATTGTCTCTTTGATCTTTAGATGAAAATAACTTGTATAATGTATAATTGAAGTAGTCATACGTTGTAAATGGTGTTAACAATAGCGTTTTCTTGTTGCTTCAGGAAAATAATTGTAACACAAAATATCGGTCGCTGATTAATTGTTTCGTCATCACAGGCTCGGTCACAGCTGATCACACGGAGGGCTTTGAGGCCGTCACACAAAGGAGGTGTTACCGTCTAAAGCCCCGCTCAGCCGGGTGCCGCAGCTGCCTCGACACGCTCATTATCAAGCTCTCGTTAATACTTCTTTCGTTAAAAAAAAGATTCGATATTATGTGAATATAACGAGCTTAAAGGTACTGTGCACTGTTGGTAATAACTCAAAATAACGAGCAATGGGGGGTCGTTTGGTAGAATAAAACATGATGAGAAACGGATCCCTCTGAGAAAGAGATAATTTCTCACTCGAATATTAAAAGACTCCAGGTCCGAAGCCTTTTTATTATGCATCTGAAAGTACACAAAGTAAGGCATTAAGGGTGTTTTCCCCCCATCATTATTCTCTTGCAATTTCGACGACCAATTGAATAACAATTTTCACAGGTTTGTTATTTTATGCATATGTTGAGATACACCAAGTCAGAAGACTGGTCTTTGACAATAATATTACCAATAGTGTCCAGTGTCTTTAAGTGAATAATAACGAGCTTAAACCAGGCAAGATCTCCGGGCGTGCATGTCTCGTCCTCTCGGTCCCCGATGATCTACAGATTCCCTCGCTATTGATTGGTTTCTATTGTGTGATGCACGCGACCCTCCCGCAGGTACACAGTGAAAGACAATAATGAGACTGAAATGCTGCAGTCCCAATTGCTTCATTAAAAAACCACACAATTTGATATTAAAAACTTGCATCATCATTGCCAATGCCATTCGAGGTCTCGCTACACTGTTTTTCAGCTACCGGGATACAAAGGTCTGAAAACTCCAAACAATTCTTCAAACTTATTTTCCCCCTTTTTTAGTGTGGGTTTCTCTAAAGGCACTGGACACCTTTCGGTATTTTTTGTCAAAGAGATCACATGGAGTGTCCTTAACATCATGCACAAAATAACGAGTCTGTGAAATCGCTGCAAGAAAATAATGTTGAGAGTAAAATTACCCTCATTGCACAAAATTTTGGCTTTCACTTGCTTAAAAAGGCTTCAGGCCCGGTCTTTTTGATATTTTGAGTGATAAATAACCTCTTTCTCTTTTCTCAAAAAGTATACGTTACTTCAGAGGGAGCTATTTCTCACAATGTTTTATTAATATCATTCCGTTTTCATGCTAACAATTACTATAATATGACAGCGTTTTATTTCATTCCAAAAGGATCCTCCAGCCGTTTCCAAAAGGGTGTCCGGCTTTGTCAAGACGACACCTGATAAACTTCCCGGAGAACCGTCCAAGGTAAGTTTTGAGCATCTTTCTGTTGAAACTCAACTCACAGACTGACAACCGAGGACAGACAGAGAAAGAAGAGGAAGATGAAAAAGGAGATGGAGAGATGAAATCACCATGGCAACATGGAGCAGAGTGACAAAATTAATGACAGAAGAGACTGGAAATTGTTTGAGGTTAAATAAATTAATTAATTAATAATAAACGTTGCTACATCAGAGAAGGTTGCTACTTTAGAAAGGATAGGAAATTAATCCAGCATGATATATAAGACGATGACGATGAAGATGAAAATGAAGATGATAATGACAGTGATGACGATGATGACGAGTACGGTGACAATTGTAATAACAATGACGATGACAATGACTTTGACATGACAATGCTGACGACGAGTACGGTGGCAACTGCAGTGACATTGACAATTAAGACCACTATGACAATGACGAGTTCGATGACAATCACGATAACAATGACATCGACTATGACGATGACAATGGCGATGACAATGACGACAATGACGGCAACTATGACGATGACAGTGACGATGACGAGGAGGATGATGAAAGTGAAGATGACAACGACGACAGCTATGACGAGTACATTGACGACAACCATTGCCATGATGGGGGAAATGATGATAATGATGACGCCCTTCCAGCCCAGGGGAAGATTAAATTCAACCAATCTCAATCCTTCCTAAAATTACATGGCCGACGAGTTGAGGACAAGTCTGCATCTCTAACCATTCTTGTAAAAATGTCTTCCCATGCCAGGAGGAGGTCACTAAGAAGACCAAGGGGCGGGACCGTGGCGCCTCTTACATCGACGTCGATTTCACACCAATCGTCCCAACATCAATCGTCCCTACATCAACACCCGTGATTGGTGACCAACATGAGGACAACTTCAACTTGGGTGACGGTGCAGATCCCGAAGGTTGGCTTTATCAAATTATTTGGGTTTGAACAAGTTTGAAATCACTATTGTAACAATCTTCCTCGGTATTTATTCTTAAGTCAAAGTCACCCAGGTAACATCGTGTCGTTATTTAAATAAAAATATCAGGACGCAGTTTTGACTGTGGTAATGACATTTTGGTTTCAAGACCTTCGCATGCAGCTCTGTCGGGATATTACTTTACGTTACGTTACATTGTGTTACACTACGTTACGTTACCTTACATTACATCATGTTACAATATATGTTACGTTACATTGTGTAACGTTACATTACATTACGTTACGTGACGTTACGTTATGTTACGTTACGTTCAATAAGGTTACGTTACGTTCAGTTACATTACGTCTTAGACCGAAAATAGGGTGGGGGGACTTACCCCTCGGTGACCAAAGTAAATCAAAACTGTACGGAGAATTGTTGTGAAAAATTGTGATCGTTCATGGGTTCATTTGCAAGTTTTATAAATAAGGGAATAAAAGGATAGCTTCTAGTTCTTTCACGGCCGTTTAAAACAGGCATGTTCGAATTGTCGTGTGATAAAGGCCCGAGCCGAAAGGCCTTTATCACACGGCAATTCGTACACGGCAATTTGTATAGCTATGAATTGCGTTCCGCGTGATAATCTTGCCCGCCCGACACGCGGAAGCCAGCTTGTTATAAACACTGGTCATTATCAAAGGTTTATACACCCCCACGTGACGCGCTCTCCACTAATAGGAATAGCGAAACTGTCTGAGGTATTTATGAATCGGTCTTTATATCCTCGGTTATTTTGTTTTCTCTCAACGAAAAACAAAACAAAAATCTGTTCAATATTAATCTAATACATGTACTTAATAACATATTATTACTATGATTTGTTTTATACACAATTCAGATTTTCCTGAGGTCGCTCTTCAGCCGGTTTCATGTTCGCCTCGCTCTGTGAGTTTGTAATGTTTAGATGTAGGCACTGGACACCTTTGGTAATTTTGTCCAAGACCAGTATTTTCACTTGGTGTGTCCCAAAAAAATTCAAATTTTGACTCATCTGGTCATCAAAACTGCACAAGAAAACAACAACAATGTTGCACAAATTTGTGTGCTTTAAAGTGCCTAAAGACTTGATGTTTTTTTTTTTTTTTTTTTTTTTGAGTGACCAAGAAAGTAACAATTATTTTGACTAAATACCAATAGTTTATATAATGCATTTATAATGTATTTTTGAAATTCATTCGAAAACTTGATACCGTATTCTTATTTGTATAGCTGCGTACAACTTTGAGGTAACACCCTAGAGTTATTTCATCAATGATATTTATTTTCTCTGTTTTTTGAACACCAAAGGCCTCTGAACCCTACTCCGATTTCATGGCTATTCCAGGATCAGTGTCAGACAAATCAAACTACGTCGAACAGGTACGTAATCTTCAATTTCTTTTGTTTTCCCTGATTTGTTTCTGGTTTGGGCTTTTTTGTGAGGGAATTTTCTTTATTTCGGAGGGAACCTATGATGAGGTTGTGGTGTCTCATAATAAAAGTATATTATATATATATTTAAAAAAAAATTTTTTTTTTGCATTATTCATTGTTTTAATTTACATTAACTCATGTTCTGAGGAAACCTCCCCTTTGACAAAGTTTGGGGTCTTCCATTAAAATAAAATATTTATATTGATTTAATAGATTACAAAAAAAAAATCAAAAACATTAATCGAAGAGAAATACAATCCAGCTATCATGCTAGGTAAAATTAGCGAAACAAACATGTAATTGTTCTCGTTACAGGTAAAAGTTACCCATCGTTTTCTGGAGAAGGGAATTTGGCATATCGTGGAAGAAGAGAAAGTCGTCCGGAAAGTTTATTGTCGACCTCAGACCAAACGAGAGACTACTGCGGTGTGATAACAAGTTACGTTGAATGGATCAAAATTAAGCGCAAATGCAAATGGGACTTGAATCAAGTCTAGGTTAAACCATGCGAGGTAGAATTAGAGGTTAAACTATGGTGAAACAATGGATACGCACATCAGGGGTGTGTTCCACTTGCGCAAATGTTGTCAACATTTCGGGCCCCTGTCTTTATCCGCAAGGATTCACGGGCCTCGAAGTGTGACGTCAGATATTCAGGCTATTACCTCAAGCCGAGGGCGCCCTACAACTCAATTATTTTCAAAAACTTGACACGATCTATTCGGGATATTGATAATTCAACATCAGTGCTGTTCTTGCTTTATTGTTTGTAACTTTAGCGACAAGTAAAAATATTGATGGTGAAATAAACTGGGAAAAAAAAAAAAAAAAAAACATTTCACAAGTTGTTCGTAAAAATAATATGGAACCTTTACGTGGATAGCTATTAATAAAGTAGGTATGGTAATTGCTGTTTAGTTATTTCATTATTTTTCTTCTATCTAGACCATTGCAAAAAATCTTGTATATCTATTATTTACATGTCATTCAAGTGTTGATATCTCATACTGCTTTCCTTTATTGCAGTTTCTACTCTGTACAGTCTATTTACACAAAACATTTATTGGTTCCAATCCGTAGGAAGCATATCGGTAGTATTCACTTTGCAAAACGGAAGGTGAAAGTTCTAATTTGAAGCAGTATTACCTGGTTATAATCGTCCAAAATGTGATAATATTTATACGCAACATGACATTCGAGTTTGTGACAACATTTCAAAATCTAAATAGTTGTATTTCACTTAATATCAGATAAACCATGTTCATGAGTCTTGTTGCCTTTCCAAATTGCTTGTAACTAAGTAGGGTGCCAGACTTAAGTTTTGCATCCTTGTTTTCGAGCAACTTTACCAGTTAGCAGAATGTAGTTATTTCTAGATATTATCAGAGTTCCATAATTATGATGGGAGAGAAATCTAAAATTATTATGTGCTTCAGAAAAATGTCAGTAACCGAGAATGTCTGACTCAATCGTAATGCTGTAGTTTCCAAACTGCTAGTTAAATCGGGAGCTTTCATCGCAAATTAAATAAAAAATAATGTTCATGTCAGTTGTGTGTAGACAATACGTTGTTGGACGAATTTTATTTCCGGATCGTTGTTCTTATTATTTGTTGTTGTTGATGTTGTTGTTTTGGGATTCTTCTTGTTGTTGTTTACAGGACTTGTTTGGGTGGCTTATTTCGTTCCACCTTGTAACTTGGATCTTGACCTTCAAGCCAGTATGTCAAAATCTCACCCTTGCCCTGTGATTAAATAGAGAGTAAAACAATTTATATTAATTTATCAAAAATGGAAGAAATTGCGAGCAAAATATTTGTCCAATCAACACATGTTATAATAACAATAGGCCTAATGATAACAAGTTTTGAAAAGATTCATAAATGATACACCCTACATGAGAAACTATCAATATCGCGAGCAAAACATTTTTCCAATCAACACAACTAACTAATAATAACAATAATGATAACAAGTTAAGTTTCATATGATACACCCTAAATGAACAATTATCAATATCGCATAACTTTACACAACATGGCGAAAAAATATAAAGAAACAAAACCAGTGTAAGATGAATATTAGTGCAATATGAAATTAAGCCACGCTTACAATAACACAACGAATGGGGATGGGCATGTAAAAGAAGTCGACTATTAACACTTAATATCAACCACAATTTGGTTTCCATTTGATTTCTGGCACCTCCACTCTCTTTGAAAACACATAGAGACACAGACTGGCAAGCACATAGGCCTTGAGTGCGTTTTGGCGACCCCAACCAAAGCCCAAACCAACTCAACAAGTCGGTTACCGGCTGGTCTGAACAGCATCGTCACCGCGCTCAATAACCGAACACGCGAAAACGCTCCACCGATAACCAATGTTTCTGGTTGGGGTCGCCAAAACGTACTCCTTATCGCAAATACTCGGTGAAGCGCGCGTTAGGCATGGATTGAGGTGCATGCTGGTCTAACTAGCGACCAAGTTTGATCCCTATAGCTATACCAGCATGAACCTCGTTCAACAGTTAGCGCTTGCGCAATGGGTATTTTTCGACAAGGTCTGTGACTCGTCCCCAATGATGGGCCAAATTAGACTCGAGTCCCTTGTTTCACCATCAAGAAGATGGCTGCCCTGATATTATGATCATGAACAACACCTCGAAAGTTTAACAAATCAATCAAAATAATAAAATTTACAGGTACATCATCAATTAATTAAAACAACAACACAGCGGTTTGCATAATAAATAATGAATAATAGCAACAACAATAAATACATAATTGCATAATGCCGAGGATATGCATATTATGCATAAAAATACAGAATTACCACACATTTCAATAAATCAGTAATTTACATAAATTTCACAACAAAATCAACATTTATACAGTGTGTGAAGTTCGGGAACCAAGCAAGGAGGACGTTAATTTCACACCCTCGAAAGCAAAGATAAAGATTTCGGGTTTCGTACAGAAATGTGGGGTTGAACAAAAGCAAATAAATATTTACTAGGTGAGATAGTGAACCTGTGAGTTAAGTGCCAGTGTCATAGGTAACTCTCCCCGTAAATGCTGTCCCCATACGGATAATGAGGATGATTCAATAGAGGGCGCCATCAGAAGACGATTGTACACATTTCGCCATAAGGGGGTGGGGGAGATATTCTCCTACCACGCCCACACAACTCCAACTGAGCTATCTAACCCAATTGTTGGCGATCTCCCTATTTTGTCAACATTTTTGTTCAGGGGGAAATGAATTCCTGTCAAACAATATAGTATTACCTTCATTGCAACCAACCCTCTCTCCACAAGATTGTAGCCGCCTAGATCCTGAAGCACTTGCTGGCATTCTGGACTGACGTGAATCTTCAGGGCTGGCAAAAAGAAGGAAAAAAACGACGGGGAAATGAAAAATGTTCAAACTGGGTTTCTCCTTGCCAGAGATTTATATAAAGCAGAACCAAGGACCATGGTTGTGCAGAAACTACAATGAACAAGCAAATAAAAATGTTAAAGTTGCACTAGAACAAGATGTTGTTTACCTACTGAAACGCAAAAGTGTAAACAAATCGTTAGCTTGCGCTTACTAAGATCAAAAGATACATGTGTTATAATATACATAAATATTTCACACAGATGGGAGACTTTCAGGACGCTTGGTGGCAGCAGACTTACCAGGTAAAATCCATTGTTCTCGATAATGTGCGCATGCTCAGAACTACGTAAACAATGACAATTTACCTGGTAAGTCTGCTGCCACCTAGCGCCTCAAAGTCTCCCATTTAGTTGGATGCTTTAATTAAGCCCCGTCTTACCGAGTCCATTAGACTCCATACGCGAGGCAGTGTTGACGGTGTCACCAAACAGACAGTAGCGTGGCATAGTTAGACCCACCACTCCAGCAACGCAAGAACCTAGACGGTCATAAAAAAAAAAATATCAATACACTATTCACAATGGGGGACTTTTGTGACGCTAGGTGGCAGCAGACGCAACAACAACAAAAGTTTGTAAGTCACAATTATAACCTTGTACATTGTCGTCATCCCATTGACAGATTTGTACGCGCATGGCCAATCACCTAGCCTCTGTTTGACCCTATAGGTGAGGCCGACCCACGGATGACATCATGTGCATAAGGTATATTATACGCCTCTCTTAATATTCATGTATGACCTCATTTTTTCCTACCCAAAATGAGGCTAAATTGGCGCACGTCCGCCAACGCTTGCAGGGGCTGCGCCTTTTGGCCTCGTTTTGGGTTATAATTGTGACTCACTCATGCATAAATATTAAGAGAGGTGTATAATAATCACAAGTGATTTTTGTGTGTGCAAAATGTCAACTTATTTCATTCATCGTACCAGAGTGTATTCCGATCCTAAGTTTGAGTTTCTCGTCCCTCTTGTGAGGAACGACGAATGTTGTCACTTCCTCCAGCAGATGCCAAGCAGCCGAGGCGATCATACCGGCATGTCGGTTGCCATTCCGTAGCGGCAGGCCAGACACCAACATGTAAGCGTCTCCAATAGTCTCCACCTTTCAAATGAATTCATTTAAATTCAATGCATTTATTTCCATACTTCCATAAAAGAATACCGACAAGTACATGTAACTATGTGATAAAGCAAAAATAACATTGTTAGTTACAGTTAGCAAGGATAAATGTAATAAAATAGAGTATGAGCTGTTTTGATAAACAGAAGTTTGTAAAAAAAATAGCCAGACAGACAAAGAACAAACAGAAAGACATGCAAAAAGAGGACAGACGAACATAAGACAAGACAGCTACTCTGACACAAGATAGTTCAAAGGAAATACAGCTAGTTCATATTTAGCGACAATATGGCAGAACAGTTTAAGCAGAAGCGATACAAACTAATGATGTAACAATGATTAAGAAGTTTGATGTGGTTGAATTGCAAAGGAGGGGAATCAAATTCAATTCAAGTCAACATTGATTTCATACTACTCTTCTCAAGATGTAACGTATACAAATTAATACATAGATAAGCAAAATAATAAGCACATACGATGGGGGAAAATAGTTAAAGGCAGTGGACACTATTGGTAATTACTCGAAATAATTATTAGCATAAAACCTTAATTGGAAACAAGTAAGTGGGAGCTGTTGATCCTATAAAACATTGTGAGAAACGGCTCCCTCTGAAGTGACGTAGTTTTCGAGTAAGAAGTAATTTTCCACGCCATTTTATTTCAACCATTTGAAAGCACACAACTTCGTGTGACCAGGGTGTTTTTTTTTTCATAGTTATCTGGCAACTTGGATGAACAATGGAAATTTACCCGGTAAGTCTGCTGCCACCTAGTGTTCAAAAGTCCCCCATTGCTTCGTGTGGCACGCCCCTAATGATCTAAATGGAACGACAACCTAGTGTACATGAGAAGAAGTACTGAGTAAAATTACCTTGTACACGTCATAGTTGGAAATGGTGGCGTCGAACGTCGTGTATAGAGCATTCAGCAAGTTAACAACCTATAAATAAAACGAAGTCAAGCTTGAAATCAGTGTCCAGTGAAATCATTTCAAATAATATGAAAACGAGAAAATATATTTTGAAATGATCGTAACTGAATTTTGTTTTACCGCGTCCGAATGATTTGCAGCTCTGACTACGGCTTTAGGTTCTTGCTAAAGAATGTTTCTATAGACCTTATGCATTGACGTCATCCAGCCACCATCTTAGTGGTAAAACGATGACGAAACAATAGAGATATAGATTTGTACGCGCGGCGCACAGTATTGTCTAATTAACAACCTCCTTTTAACCTCTAGGTGAGGGCGCCCTACTGAAATGACGTCTGTGCACGAGTTCTTTTTTTATTTATATTCTTTTTTTTTTTTTTTCGGGGCGGGTTTTTTTTTTTTTTTTTTTTTTTTTTTTGTCTTAACGGTTTTTTTTGGGGGGCGGTCATTTTATTTCCCTTATTGAGACGCAATTTTGTTTTAAATTGGCCTGTCATATCTGATGAATATAGCCCTATAAAATGTAAAGTTTATATTGGTGTATAATGTTAACAGGACTTTAAGAAGTAAAACAAGTCGGTTTAACCAATGATGCAACAACTCTCAAATAGTAACAGATTCACGTTCAAAGCAATCTTCATCACAGTTGTACGAGTAACGTAATTTTGTTTTGAACTGGGCTGTCCTACCTGAATGGGCGTGCTGGCGGCAGAGAGGGCGGTAAACCCGACGATGTCTGAGAAGAAGATGGTGACCATGTCAAATGCCTCAGGTGCCACTGAAATGCCTTTGATCAGCTGGGAGGCAATCGATCTGTTGATGAGGCAAGAAAAACATGAGGAAGGAACTTCAATATAAATTCAACTCAAAAGCAATTCAATTCACATTCATTTCCTTACTGACAGTTTCAAAAACACAGCGTTACAGAGGCCAGTCATAGACTGGGCATTCTTTATCCGCATGTCTTTGCTCCTCAGATCCAGTGATTCCATTGGAGACAATGGTATCACTGGATAAACGTGCAGTGACATGAGCTATAATACAGAGACGCCCTTTGAAACAGTACACTGCCGCCAAGTCCGCAATAGAATTTGACTGCGTATCTCTATGTGAAATGAATGTAGGTCAAAGGTGAATATGCAAAGGTGAATATATACGGTCTGGAGGCAGGTCTCTGGCGTTATTGACAAGCCTTTAAGCGTGACGTCAGATGTTCAGGCTACACCAGTCAAATAGCAATGCAGCATACTTGGCTAATAGCCTACTTCCTTTAATCAATACTTTTCTGTGCTTAGCAATTTGTTTTGTGCTTACAGGCTTTATGAACTTGTGCCCTGCATTCATAGCCACTTCCCGCCCTCCCACGCTCACCTACTTTCAAAAATTCCTACACCACCCAGAAAACTAGGCGCACAGCACGCCAATCCCACGCACATTAGTGTAACTACCTTTAACTTGTGACAACATGATCAAAAGTATGTAGGAATGCTTGTACGGAAAGATTGCCTAACTGTGAAAACATTCATTTCAATTAGCAGTGCAAAAAGCCACCTGACCTTAAAGCTGCCAACTCGTTGAACTTTTCTCAAAAAAAGAGGGGTGTTTTATCTCTTTGTAGTTTAGATTTATTTACGAATCTACACTTAAAGGAACGTTACAGAATATTGGTAAGAAACAAAAATCGTGAAGTTCACATATCTACATAAAACTTACACGGTCAAATGATAATGATAGTAGAAAACATCCCTTGAAGTATTTCTGTCTGAAATTTCATAATTGATGAGAACTAAATAATCTAATTTCGCGTTCTGAGTTTATCGCTCAGTGAGCGTTTTATTCATTTTTGTTTTGGCATCGATGCAATGCAAGATTTGTAATCCGTTTTTCACTATTTTCTCGTGACCCAGATGGCCGATCGATCTTAAACTTCTACAGGTTTGTCAGTTTATGTATATGGTGGATTACATAAAGTGCTTACACTGCCAGCAACTTTTTTTGCTAGCAAAACCAATTCTGTAATATGTTCCTTTAACTGTAGATTCGTTACGAAGTTACACTCAACTGTTCGTTACGAATCTATTTATTATTTGTTTTAACATTATATTGCTTTTTATGCAATTTTACGCGCTTTTGATTTTGTTATTTTTCTGTGTACTGAATCTACACATTTAACTGTAGATTCGTATACGAAGATAACCCAACTGATGATTCGTAATAGAGTATAACTCAACTGTAGATCCGTTACTATTAACTGTAGATTCATAATAGAATATAACTCAACTGTAGATCCGTTACGAATCTACACTTAAATGAAGATTCGTTACACTTTCTCGTCCTTTGGTAACGAGTAATGGGGAGAGGTTGATAGTATAAACTATTGTGAGAAACTTCTCCCGCTGAAGTAGCGTAGTTTTCGAGAAGGAGTAATTTTCCACGAACTTGATTTCGAGACCTCTAATTAGATTTTGAGATCTCGAAATCAAGCATCTGAAAGCACACAACTTCGTGTGACAAGGGTGTTTTTTCTTTCATTATTGTCTCGCAATTATTGACGACCAATGGAGTTAAAATTTTCACAGGTTTGTTATTTTATGCATTTGTTGAGTTACACCAAATGATAAGACTGGTCTTTGACAGTTACCAATAGTGTCCAGCGTCTTTAACGGGACATTATTCCATCTGAGATGGTAGACGGTGTCAAGAGTGTGTCATGCATGATACGAGAGGGAGCGTCTTGGGTTACTTACGGAGGCAACATGCGGTGAAGCAGCTGCTCAGTCTTCGCCTTCTCCTTCTGTAGCTCTTGAGTCCTCTCATCAACTAATTCCTCAAGATTGTTGGTGTATCGCTCCATGATGGTAATCATGTTGTCCATGATGTTGGGTTTCCTGCAGAGATACAAAGTCATGTCAGCGTTAAGTTTAGAGAAAATTGTTCTTCGGAGATGGATCCATGTTTGGGTTTTGTGTTTGCTTGACAACATTAATGTTAAGATTGTCGGTGTATCGCTCCATAATGGTAATCAGGTTGTCCATGACGTTGGTTTCCTATACACAGACAATATTATTCATGTCGGTGTTCAGAGAAATGTTACTTCATCAGGGATGAGCATATGGATTCCTGCTGAGTTCTTTTCTACACAACATTAGTGTCACTGGTGCAATGCAACCCCCCCCCGTTTATGTTTGTGTAACATAATCAATTGCTTTTAATTGCATGGCTAGCGCCCTCTGCGGATATTGAGAATATTTGTAGGACATGCTGTGATTCATGTGCAAATGTTTTTACAGCAGAACTAAACAGTTGTATTTAGTATGAATAAGAATGAAAGACTGTTTATATCTAACTCTATCTAGTTTTATCCTTTTCGTATAAATTATTTGTATTTTTGTATTTGTATGTGTATTGCTAAATAAATAATAATAAAACGAGATTTAAAAGAAATTTGAATCAATAATTTAGAAAAAAAAGTAAGGTATTTCTATGAAGAATGCAGTTAACCAAGTTGATTACCTGTATAAAACCAATTAAATTTTAGTTTTCTTTTTAAATCAACGAATTAACGACGTATGTGACATAAAAGTAGCATGACAACCTTACATTGTAATTCTACTTGTATAAAGGTCAGCAATGGTGTATATTGTTTTTAAATCTTTAATGTTAATACTAAAACTGTTTTCACATACAAAATTTGAAACTTACAATCCTTTCTGCAGCGGAGCAAGCATGGTGCGGGCCTTGAAGAAGTCCGGGCGTTCCACTTCGTCCTCACCCCAGCAAGATCGGATCGCCTTCAGTACACATTCAGGAGCTTTCTCGTTGACATCGTTCAGCAACGGCCGATAAGGTGGGATAGAACCAGCCATAACTTTCTCCACAATTTCTTGACAAGAATCAACCGAGAACGGAAAAACGAACGTTAAAATTCTCCACTTTGCTTTGGAAGAACCCTGTGGGTTATTACAGCGCTGTACAATACTGTCTAAGATTTCTAGTTGGTGTAAAGGCCTACGGTGTTAAGGGGACTGTTAAGACGTTGATGTCTCAAGTAATCGCTGGATGAAACTGAAGCGGAGTTTTTTTTTCTTACTGGGCTTCCATTACCCGGCAGAATGTTCTTCTTTTAAAGGGACATTACAGAATTGGTTTGGGCTGACAAAACCGTTGCTTGCAGTGTTGTAAGCACTTTATGTAATCCACCATACGTAAACTGACAAACCTGTAGAAGTTTGAGATCGATCGGCCATCTGTGGGTCACGAGAAAATAGTAAAAAACTGATTGCACATTTTGCACCACATCGTTCAGAAAATTGAGCGATAAACTCCAAACGATAAATTCGTTTTATTTGCAGTTTCTCATCAAATATGACATTACAGACACAAACACATTTCAATTGAGTTGTCTATCTATCACCATCATTAGACCGTGAACGTTGTATGTAAAGGCTGTGATCTTAGACGAGTTTTTGTCTTTCTTACCAATTCTTTAATGTTCCTTTAACGAGCACCGTGGGTGTACATTCTAGTTAGAGAGTGACTCATGCATTTTGCCTATAGAGAAAATGCCGGGTACCCGTGTTGGGGCATGACGAAATGTAAATAAGAGCTCCCAAGAAAAGAACAGTCAGTGCCAGAGAACATTCATAAGAGCTAGACTAACAAGAGATGATCTGCAGGAATTTGTCTTATATTAGGCATGATGTAATTTTCCAACATGTGATCTTAAATCCACCCAACCTCCAAAGTGTTACGTGGAGAAATCGTAGCTATAAAGTAACACAATCTTAAAGACACTGGACACTTGACAAATGGTGTATCCCAACATATGCAGAAAGAAACAAATCTGTGAACAATTTGACACAATTATTGGGCATCGATGATGCAAGAGAAGAAAACACACACCCTTACTGCACAAATTAATGTGCCTCCAGATGCCTATTAATAAAAGGCTTTAGGCTTGAAGTTGCATAGCGTGATTTAGAAATTACCTCTGATTCTCAAAAACTACATTACTTCAGAAGGAGCTGTTTGTCACAATGTGTTATCCTATCAACAGCTCTCCAATGCTCGTACGTTTGATGCTAACCATTATTTTGAGTAATTACCGATAGCGCCCAGTGCCTTTAAAGTGGGTTATTGGTTGAATTACATATTATTCCGTAATATTGCTTTCATACCTTCCGGTTCATCGTCGTTCAAGTTGTAGGGCTCGGCACGTGAGTACATCTCCGTAAGCACAATGGCAAACGAGTAAACGTCTCCCTTTGGTGTACCGGCTAGCGGCATCTTCTTCCCCATTCGAAGGAGCTCGGGGGCCCGCCATAACAGATCTGTGTCATCACAAAAATAGATGAAAATTATTACAAAGTTTGATTACTTCAAATTTACCGATAATTAACCCCTATTCGATCAGAATCAAATACGCAACCCTTCAGGGCCCACTTTCATAAAAGCTGTTAAGCTACAGTGGTAACTGTGTATGGTTATATGGGCCCAATTTTCATAGCGCTGCTAAGCGGCCGATTTTGTGCTTACTGTGCAATTTATATTTCATAGCGCTGCTAACCGTAAGCACACGAAAGGGCATGCTAACCTTCCGGTGCTTACCGTACGAAAATAAATGACGTCACAATGCAAATCCACGGTAAACACGCAATATGGCCGCCCAATTGTTCTGCTAACCTGTGAAATACACTAAGGCTTAAGCAAATGTTTCTGCTACAGTAAGCACGCAAATTTACTTACCGTTAAGCAACACTATGAAATCGGGCCCTAGTGTTAGCTTGTTTTGCTATTAAAGCAAGATTATGTTGTGCTTAGCAAGTATTTGTGCTTACAGGCTTTATGAAATTTGGCCCAAGTTGTATGATTATCTTGAGTGACTTACTCCTGTACCGGACGTCATCCGGCAAGTCGGGGTCTTCACCCTGCCCCTTCTTGAACTCATGAAGACCATAGTCGGTGATCTGGAGTACGAAGCGATTATCCACCACGCAGTTGGATGATTTCAGATTGCCGTGAGATTCGATCATGGACGTGTGAATATAGATCATTCCCTTCACCAGGTCAGCAATCATAGACGCTAGGAACATGTTATCCAACTTGATGTCGTCATTCTCCAGAATGTCCTGATTGATCGAGTACAAAGTTAAGTTAAATATTGGACATTGTAATATTCACAAAGGTCTGTACACGGCGAATACCAATTCGTTTTTCGATGTTGGACATTCAACAGATAGCTTTGTACAGCGTTGTTACCTTTTCGATATTGACATTGGACATTTTAAAGAGTGATTGTCTACTTTGCTCTGCAGTGAACATGTATTTTTCTAACCACACCCATTGTTCTTCGTACAAGTCATTTGTGTTATCATAACAGCCATTACCAAACGTGCACAGACCCTTTAAAGGCACTGAAAGAATAACGAGACAAAAAAACACCCTTGTTGCACAAATCTGTGTGCTTTCAGATGTCTATTAAAAGGGTTAGGGCCTGAAGTCTCTTAATACTCGAGTAAAACAAAAATACTTTACTCAGAGAGAGTCAGTTTCTCACAATGGTAAATACTATCAACAGCTCTTCATGGTTCATTTACCAATTAAGTTTTTATTCCAACACTTATTTTGAGTTATTACCAATAGCGTCCAGTGCCTTTAATGTATATTGTACTTGAGTAGTGTGAGTCTTGAGTCTTGAGTAGTGTACTAACCTGCAAGCTTCCCTTGGCACAGTACGTCATCAAAATGCACACGTGAGGAGAGTCCACGCTTGCGCCGACGAACTGACAAACGTTATCGTGACGTACATCGCGCATCTGCATAAATGCAAATTTAAAGAGATATAAGACAAAAATAAGACACACTAAACATTGCGTAGAAATTAGTAGAGCGAACTGTTGTTAGGCCAAATGGTTTGACTGCATGACTTGCAATAATTACAAGGTTGTGGGTTCGAATCCCCCAAGCTAACCGCTGATTTAACAATGACCATATATAGAATAATAAATATCGTCGTCAAGTTACTGAATCACAGTTTCTTAAGTATGTGCAATTCATAACAATAGACGTTCCACTAATGTAAGTATGAAAGACATTGGAATGACTGTTGCCAGCTTGGCGTTTATATTCCCCTTGTGGGACTTCGGGGAATCCCCTTGTTGACGGGAAGATCATCTAAACAAACTAAGAAATCAGACACAACTTAACACATTTTCCTCGATTAAAAGCCGGGGCCATACTTACTGCTTTGAGTTCCTGGCGAACGGTCCTGGTAAGATCAATGCTATGTTTGTTGACGGCTTTGATGGCACAGATGTTCCCCTAAATGAAATACACAAAATAGTTGGAATTTGATGTTGAACAAAAAACATTGTCTACAGAGTGGGATTTGAACCAACGACCCCGTATTGAAAGTATCGGTGACCCGTATACACAGTTCCATAATGCGGGGGGGGGGGGGGGGGGGGCGAACATCTCCTGCTCCTGCTGTAAAGACGCTCTTTCCTGCTTATGTAAATTTAATGCTCACTGCAAAATAAACATTGGATACAAGCTTCCACATGTTTATAATGCTAGGGTAAAAACTACTTAACAAGTTAAGATTGCTAAAACAAATGTATATTCTAACAATATTAATGACAATTGAAATACTTCAACTGAAGTTAGACAATACAACAAAAGACTTACGCGGTATGTTCCGATCCTGGCAAAGATTTGTTGAGTCTCCTGGTTCGTCATGACGGACAGGGTGCTCATGACCTGACAAAAAAAAAGTGAGAGAATTAACTTCTTGAAAAGCAATAATAAATGTTTATGCTCATATTATAACAATGCAAACCCAATCAATAGCCTTTTGTCAAGGCGTTTGTGGCTTGGACAGCTTCGTAAGCGACTGGAACGGGAGACCACACACGCAAGTGGCGAAGTGGTCTACCGTTCTAGTCGCTTTAATAGGCCGCGGCTCTGCAAAGCTGTCTAACCCACGAAGGACTCGACAAAAGCCTTCTACCTACCATGCTTTTCATAGAAATGCCAGATTTATTCGTATCCTTTCCTTTTGCCTGCACATCGTCAAAGTTGATCTTCCACACCAGGCTGTCCAATTCCCCTTCATACTTGATCTTCCTGCAAATAAATAAAATAATATCACAGGCTAGTGCAGTGCAATAACTAAGAGGCATGACAATAAAGGCCCAGGGCCCACTTTCATGTAGCCTTTAAGCACAACAATTGGTTAGCATGAAATGTCTTCCTTTTTGGAGATTGCCTAGAACTGGTTGCCAGTAAAATGCCTCGTGCGACATGACCCTAAGATGCATGGCAAAAAGGCTAAGCAAGGAACTGTTCCTTGCTCTATGCCAAAACTTTAAAATGACTGAAAAGGAAAACAACACAGGAGTACACACAAACCTGTAGTAGTAGTATCCCACGGCACATCCGACGATCAGAAGCACAACAGGGACACCGAGCCCGAAGTACAAACCGTATTCTGTGGAGATTTGTTTTTTAGACAAAGCAGTTTATATAAAAGGGGAAACAACAACAATGACTTAACTTGTTATAGTCAGCATTCCTATGGGAGTTTAACGCGAGCTTGAGGAATGTAATTGGTTTCTTGGTATTTTGCAAATCAACAAAAAGCTATCACCATATGACACGTAACAACAACCCTTCTGCCACACCATGCGTGACTATTTTGCATAACCGTCGGCTCGTAGAAAAAGGACCACGGACGATTCCTCCAAACCACAGACAGTGTATAGATATCCTGGACCAAAAACTTTTAACACAGTATTTTTGTCATTCGGCGTTGGTTGTGGTTTTGTCTTTGGAACAGCGATTCCCAGCTTGTTAATTTATGGCCGAATAATATGAAGGTACAGCAAAAGTAGATGCATTGTCCAAAACCAATGTTGTCTAACTGTTAACCGTAACCAAGTCGATGTCAATGTTAATTCAACAGGACAAAATAATAATACCTGTTTCACGGAGGAGAACTTAGGTTCTCGGGTATACAGTGTTTAAAAAAAATAGCATTGATTATTAATTGATGAGAACATTATTATAATTAGCTGTTGCAAACAACTTACTAACCAAAAAGACCAGTGGTATAAAAACAAAGGAATAGTTAATGGCCTGACGTTTCGACTAGCTTTTTCGAGAAAGACTCTGCTATATATTATGGTATGGTCGTCAGGCCATTAAACTTTGTTTAGCTCTTTGATATCAAACTTACTTGGACAAAACTCCTCAAAATAGCCGCAGACCGGCATATCTAGTGGTGGGCCTGCGTCGTTTGGCCATTTGATTGGTGTGTTGTAGTCGTCTGTTGCGTTGAATGTCTAGTGAGAGAGAAAATTCACAATGCGGAAAAATAATAAGCTTAAGGGTAATATGTACGTTTGTTATTCACATAAAAATAATAGCAAATATAAAAAACATTTGGTTTGAAGCTCAGAGAAAGGAAATATAAATCATTTTGAGAAACATCTGTCATCTGGGAAGCGTTTCTGCATAATTTCCTTGAAATGCGAATACAATACTAATTTTGACGTCATAAATTCGCCACGAATAATTCGCAACAGTAAAAAAAAATAAATAATCGCTGCAAAAACAGCCATGTGACGTCAAAACTCGCCTCTGTTGCATTACTTTGTGTTCCCTTACATGCATAATAAAAGGCCTCACCTCTAAAGTCTTTCATTATTTAAATGAGAAAGTACCCCTTTCTCAAAAACTACTTTACTTCAGAGGGAGTCGTTTCTCACAATGTTGTGTACTATCAATAGCTTTCTATTGCTCGATACCAAGTTAGTTTATATGCTTACAATTTTTTACTCATTACAATTACTAGTGTCCAGTGTCTTAAAATACAAAAAAAAGACCACAGTGATCGTACCCAACGTCCATTGCTGTTCCGGATGAACTCCCCCACGCCGATAACGCCGGGATATCCAGCCGTGAGCCACGAATCGGCTTCTTGTAGTTCATTCATATCCATCAGCAAGTAGCGAGATATACCATCCCCAGATTCGTCTATCCCATTCTGCAACATTGAGATACCTGAAGGAAAAGCACAGAAAAATGAGAAATTTCCAGGGCACAAAAAATGCTAAGCACAACAAAATTATGCTTACCAAAATAAGGTTATCAGCCAAACTACAATTTGTGACTGGCATCCTGCTCATTAATTTCTACTCGGAAGAAAATTATTAAGCAATATTTTCTGCTTAAGCAGCTCTCTGAAATTGACCCAGTTATAATAAGAAGTAACTAATCTGTTTAGCAGAAACTTCTGCTTGAAAACTTTCTTTGCTAAGCAAAAAATTGAGTGGGACACCATTCACAGCGATGTTAACTTCGGGTAAAATTTTGGCCGATAAAATGTTTCTGTTGTAAAAAAACTGGGTCCCGGATCGGTCCAACAACGACGATCAAAGTCAACAATCAAATTATGCATTAATTGCAATATCCATGTCCATACTTGTTTCTGTTTATTTAAATATACCCTTGGTTTTCGGAACCGTTTGATTGTTTTAATCATTATGACAAAATGTAGTTTTATACGTAAAATTAATATTTTCAAAAAATTGTCTTGTTCGTGAGATATCACCAAAATACACTATAAGATTACATAATCTGATAAACGTTACCGCAGAAACGTTTCCCGTATTCAAATTGTTGAGGCATTTAAACTTGTTCACGTAACCACATTACTTCGACTTCGACTCTGAACATAGTCAGTTGATCCCCGACGTTTCGTCTGGTGTCTTCAGCTCGTCATCGGAGGACCGATTTTTTTTTTTTTTTTTTTTTTAAATGATTAAAGATGCTATGTCACATTTTTGGCCCCAAACATTAAAAAATAGATTTGTTTGAGTGAATGGTATTTCAGGTATTTCGCTCTAACGAAAAAAAAAGGTTTTTTTACTTTTAATGGTCAGGAACCATGACAACAATTTACGTTTCTTAGAAATCACATAAGAATTGGTCACGTGATATATTGTCGGGATCCCGACAAAAACTAATTTAGAGCACTTCAGTTCACTGCTACTAATAATTGGCGGACTTTTTTAGAGCAATGGCTCAAATGAAAGCTTGAAACTTTCTCGACCCCATCAAAATACCTATTGAATTTTAAATCAAAATTTTTGGGTCAAATCGGCCAAAAAATCTGACATAGCAGCTTTAACAGGTAATGCATTATTTTCACTCACTCTGGTATTGAACTCCCATGGCGTGGCTGACTATCGCCTCGCCGTCAAACGGGTCCTCCCCAGCGGCCAAGGTTTCCTCGAGTGCCTTGGCAAAGAGAATCGTAGCATCGTACAGGAACGCAGAAAAGGTGTGGAACTGTGAATCAACGAATGAACTATTCTATAAGAAAACTGCCCTTGATAATGAGCCACACTTTTGTTATCAGACACGAAGCCATGGGTGTGGTCTTATATTATAAAGCCGAGTCACACTGCAGTGACAACGAAAACGATTACCATCACGACGCAAATGAGATAGAGCTTCTATTGGCTGAAATGCTCCACGAAGACTACGCCCACGCTCATTCAACCAAGTTGTCTGGTTCAAATTCCTTTTTCACCCCCTCCCCACCCCACCCCTCCACCCTCTACCCCCGTAAGTAAAACTTGTACCACCTCACCTCCATGATTCTCTACTTACTTCTCTGCCAGTCTGGAAGAAAGGAGCTCCCTGGACACTGTCTCGGACCTTCACATTCCATGATTTATAGACAAAGGTAAACTTGGGAGACTTCGGCGCTATGATCAACACGGATTCCATTGCTTTAGCTGCCTTCTCGTCCAAGTAGGTTCCCATGTGAAGAACTGTTTTTTTGGGGGGTGGATAAAACGGTTGGGATGACAATATGTGCAACAATGGTGTTTCATTTTTTTCTTGCGACCTCGATAACCGATTAACCAATCCAAATTTCCTCAGGATGTTATAGTGAATGAATTTAAATACAAGATGCGTGGTGCGAGGTACTTAACTACGGAGCTCTGGATGTGCCATCCAACTTTCTGAGACCGTGAGATAGTAATTTTTACTGCAGGGTGGTGACATCAAAAATGTAAGGTGACGACATCCCGAGATAATTTACTGCATGATGACCGTCTCATCGTCTTTCACTAACAATTCCATCCTCGATTTTGGAATATTTATATCCAAAGAGAGAACCGTAGTTCTCGCATCTCTCAGTTAATAGGGGACTTTGGAACGCTAAGTGGCAGCAGACTTACCAGTAAATTTCCATGGACCTTTTCGCAAATACCTTTGCGCAAGCGCAGACTGTTGAATGAGGTGTATTGTGGTATAGTTATGAATAAATTTGATCACCAGCTAGACCACACAATGCACCAAATTCCAAGCTTTACGCGCGCGCCCCAGTATTTGCGAAAAAGTCTTTTGTTGAGGTAGTTTTGAGCAAGCGCACATTACCGAGAACAATGGTTTTTACCTGGTAAGTCTGCTGCCACCAAGCGTCCCAAAAGTCTCCAATTTGACAGCTAATTCCACTGAGGGCTATTGCTTCTTGGTTTTTGTTTTACTTACAATCCAAGCTATGCCAGTTTTGAGATCTCCTTATCTTGTGGTCTATGGCCATGCCTAAGATGGCGTAGTCTCCGTTATTGAGGCCCTCGTCCAGCGCAGCCATTGCAAAACTCCTAAGCTCGATCATCTCACCGAGAAACACGTAAACTGGGAACAGAAGACGGTACATAATATCGGTTAGGTCACTAAGCTCCGTTGAAGTCACTGTTTAAGTTACAAAGTTTCAATTCGAATTCACGTTCAAAGTAAGTTGTAGATTTAGGTTAAGTCCACTATTTGCTGTTAATACGCAGGGCCCAACTATATACAACTGCTTCAGCAGAAACTATTGCTTGGAAGTTGTATGCTAAGCGGAGAGGGGGCAGGATACTAGTCACAATTGTACATGCGACATGGTAAAATGGCTATAGTGCAGTAACATTATTCTAGTGGGTATAATTTTGATATTTTTGTTATGCTTAGTTACTGTTTGTGCTTAAGCAGCTCTTTGGGATTTGGGCCCTTCAGCCGATTTCACGAAACGCCAGGATTAATCCTATCTCGAGTTAGGACGAGTAACCCGTCCTAACTTATGATGGGTTCAATGCGTCATATGTCTTTGGATACGGAACTTAACTCGTCCCAAAGTCCTAAGTTGGGAAGAGTTTGGTGAAATCGACGGTTGATAAGACACTTCAATGCTTACTCCTTGTTGTCTCCTTGGTCCGAGTGAAAATCTCCGGGAATGGGTTTATGATGGAATCGTTGTTGGGTACGAAGCCCGTCTGAAACACCTCTTGGTGCTGAACAGTGATTTCATGCACCTCAAACTCCTCCTTCATCGCATTGAGGATGTTGGTCCAGATTGAGTGATTTCGATAAACAACCGTCACCTGAAAAAAAATATCATTTTCGATGGTCATTTGCAAAAGAGCTATATTTTTTCAATTCAAATTATACCCATACTGTCCAAAAGACAGCATTACAGAATGAATATAAATTGCAATTTAGCGAGCAGAGTAGTTTAAGGTTTGTAAGTCGAAGAAAACGAACAGTAGGAAGCCGATTTGATAAGCCTTGACTTGCATGTAGCCGTTCAGCCTAAAGATCCCCGATGGATGCGAGCTCGAGGATCTGGCAGGGGAGGGCCTTCCACCATAAGACTGTTTGTGGGAAAAACAAATAAATCTGTAGAGCTGGAGACGTGTTTGGATGACTGTGGTATTTACATTTTGTGGTAGGATCGAATACTGCTTGGAACCATTAGTGGGAGGTATTTGTAAGTCCATAGGCCTGGAAGTGTCGTGGCCGAGGCTGCGGTTTAAACATCACCAAGTTCAAACTCTTGTGTTTCTGATCAGCAGAGTGTGGGTTTGAATCCCAAGCTGTGACACTTGTGTCTTTAAGCAAGACGCTTAACCATTGCTTCATCCTTCGGATGGGACCTAAAGCCGCCCACGCACTTATCGAAAAGAGAATGGGTTCGCCCCGGTGTTCCTGGCTGTGTGGCTGCTGTATGAGCCGTCGCACCTTGTAAAACCTTATAAGGTGCTATAACTAACTGGGTCTCAAAATTCATCACTGCAATAACCTATCTTTCTGAAAGTTTGTATGTACTCAGCGCCTTGAGTACCTTGCTTGGTAGATACGTGCGCGGCTATAACAAGACTTCGATATTATTAGTTTTACAACAAAGGGCAGTCGTCGTTCTAAGAAGCGATCTCATTTAGCTCTTGGAAATTGAGGTACTCGTTTTTTTACCTGATCCCAGTCAAACTTCTGCAGAGTGACGATTAAGGCGTCCACGATACGCGTGCTGGGAGGCAGAGTCCGGATGAAGGTTGGATACAGCAGTTTGTTGGAAACAGCGCCCTCATCGCATCCCTGTAAACATAAGAAGCAAATTAATCATCTAAACTATCATGGATATGGACATTTTTGATAGGCCTACATCCAAATTATCCGATCAAGTCAATCAACCCTTTCTAAATCCAAGGTTACAATAAGTTTGGCCGTATAACTATTAGCAGATGTTGCAAGACGCAATTTACAACCAGTTCCAGGCATTCTCAAATGAGAGAATCCACTTACATTTAAATAGTATCCTATTGTTCTCGGGAATCTCATAAGATTTGTTAATCATGTGCTACCAAAGTTTTTTTTCCTTTTTTTTTCTTTTTTAGAATGCACTGCAGCTGGTTGCCTCCAAAGTTGGCTTGGTGTGCCAAGGCCTTTTTGCCATGCCGAAAATAATATGCTGGTAATAACACCTGGATTGAATGAGTTCCCAAAATAAATCATTATTAACAATAATCAGCAAACGCAGGGTTTACAGACCAAACAAAGCCAGACTGGAGAAGAAAGATCACCCAGCCAAAAACTCACATAATCAAACATCGGGAAGTTGATGGAGCCAGCGAGGCGAGCTTCGTAGTCGCACGAGCAGCCGGGGCCGATGACGCCGACGAACCCACGCTTCCACCAATCCGAGACGGCAGTCAAGCCGGTATTGATGTCGCATTTTGTATCCACCCATTCCCAGGATACGGTGTGACCTGAACATGTTCCAAATAGAACATTTTACAACTACATTACAATCAATGGATCCAGCAAAGTGTGCTTGGTGTTTTTCGACGTGAAGTTCATCCACAATTCGTATTAATTTAGGCCTATAAGGGTTTTAACCAACGCATGAAATTAATAATAAACCACTAAAATATGAAACAATGCAATTTACCTGGAAGAATAGCGGGGTTCAGGTTGATGTCATCGACAGCAACTGGAAAAGCTCCAGCCACGGGGTCTCCAAAGCCGCTGGCGTTACCGGTCTGTGGGTCAGTGAGTGGCACGAGCAAACCGATCTTAAAGTTTGTACCCAAGGCGACCCAAACATATCCAGCAACAAGAACGACAGACAGCATCAAACACCTCATAATTGCTAAGGCTACCCGTTCGAATTATTTGAAAAATTTGTGTATGACGACCACGATAAAATTTAGCCCACCATTTTCCCGTCGACAGGACCAAGCCCCTTCTGACTTTTTGAAACTACTCGCTGTGTAATTTTGTTGTTTGTGGGCGCGCGTGGGGATCGGAGATGCCAAACGGATTCGGTCATTCTTTGTTGTTGAACGAAGAACGACAAGAGCGCGCTCACTGCTACCCTTTGAAAACACGCGCTCTGATATAAATGCAAAGATCTTTGGATTGGCCGCGCGAACACGCTGGTTCAGCCATAGGGTCACGTGCTTAAAGGAACACGTTGCCTTGGATCGGTCGAGTTGGTCTTTGAAAAGCGTGTGTAACCGTTTGTTATGAAATGCACATGGGTAAAAAGATGTTGTAAAAGTAGAATACAATGATCCACACAAACATGCCTCGAAATTGCACGGTTTTCCTTTTACCCCGTCGACTAACACGGTGGGCCATTTATGGGAGTCAGATTGGTCGACCTTGTTGGTTCACACAGTAAAGGGCAAACCGCGCAATTTCGAGGCAAACTTGTGTGGATCATTGTATTCTACTTTTAAAACATCTTTCTAACCATATGCATTTTATAACAAACGGTTACAAACGCTTTTTATAGACCAACTCGTCCGATCAAAGGCAACGTGTTCCTTTAAGCTTTACGTCAATCACATTCCAAAGGCACCTTTGACCCCTTGTCTAAAAAGTTGCCTAATTGTGATGTAAGGTTTATCTATGATTTTGTTTAAAAAAAATTTGGGGGATAATAAATTTAATGTGTTTTCACATAATGAATAATCAAATTGAAACGGACTAGAAGTAATCGATCATTGTTACAAAGACCGTGAGCAAACTAAACTTCGCACAATGGCATCTACAGAGCTTTGCAGCTCGTCCAGCTGTCATTTTATACCCTTTACCATCGAGGAGACGGTTTCCTGATTTGCTGAGACCGTTTCTTCCAACTGGTCTACCCTCCGTCGTGTTTCGCTCAGTTCATAGGAGACGGTTTCCTGATTTGCTGAGACCGTTTCTTCCAACTGATCTACCTTCCGTCGTGTTTCGCTCAGTTCATAGGAGACGGTTTCCTGATTTGCTGAGACCGTTTCTTCCAACTGGTCTACCTTCCGTCGTGTTTCGCTCAGTTCATAGGAGACGGTTTCCTGGTTGCTGTCCAGGCTGAAATTATTAGGTTGTTATTATTATTATTTTTAACTAGACTGGGAAAAAGTACAACTATAAACCTAAACCAAAATGTACGTTTTACCTCAAAATAATTTGTGGCCGAATACGTCTCGTTTTTTGAGAAGTTGCGTGACTTATAACAATCGCCGTGTAATAAATCATAACGAGAGTGTATTGTTAAGAATTCAGGACATAATTCTTGCTCCTCGAACGCAGGAAGGTTTTGGTTGTGAGTTATAAAATTACCGGATCACACGATGTCTTCAAAAAATACACAATAAATCACAGCCTCATCGTTTGAAATCTGTCTTGTATACACCCTACAATGTAATTACTCAAAAGTAACTTTGGGTTTGCAAGAAAGGATAATAGGTTTGGCGAATGAATTGTTGTCAAATTCGTGCCTAAGTCATGGGGAAACCTGTCGCCCGGAGATACTGTCCCCATTGTGATAAAGAACGTGCGTTCCATGAGGATGAATCAAAAGAGGGCGCTAATAGTTTGTACTCAGTATGGGGGGGGGGCACATTATGGCAACCGTTGTATTAAAGTTGTAGCAGAAGTTTAGGAGCAAGAACATCTGACGTCACACTTCGAGGCTCGTGAATAACGCCAGAGACCTGTCTCCAGACCGGCTTGTATTTTCACCTCAAATTATATTGCGGACGTGACAGCAGTGTACTGTTTGAGCACATGGAAAGCTAATGTCACTGCACGTTTACAATGATACTATTGTATCAAATGGAATCAAAACTACAAAAATGGTTTTAACAAAGCACTTTTAGAAGAAAAAAACCCTCGATTTTAACACAGGAAATGAAGAAAACAAAGTTGGAGTAACTAATCTCGTTGTCCGTTGTAACTCTTACAATTGAAGAACAAAGAATTTTGCAAAAATGGTTCCCATGTAGATGAAGGCCGTGTAGCAGCCGTTGAGGGCAGTAGCACCACATGTGACCGTGACTCTCGTAGGATGTTCAGATACCAACATATCTTTGTAGGTGTTTCTTGAGCCATTGTTCGGCGCTGGCACAACGCCAAGAATCTCACACATTAAAGAGTAAATATTCACCTGGAATGAAACAATATTTTGAAATATTGTTAATTTCCAAAATGTTTACATTGTCAAGGAATATTTTTATTATAATTATTTTTTTCAAAAACAACAAGTCATTATTAGTGGTTGCTAAGAGCAAGCTCAAGTGCGCACATGTTAGTCGACTACTGACCAGTAACGTACATGCACAATGACCCACTTACTCGAACGACTAGTTTGGAAGTCTAGTCAACCATTGCCTTCCGCGTTTTCACTTTAGTGTCACTGGTTCCCCTTTTCGCTTTCCACATGTTAGCATGGAACAGGTTTTTGGGACCAGTGAAGAAACCATTGTCCCGAGGCTCGTTCCAAATGGACAGTAGTCAACCAATGGTCGACCAGCCCGGGTTCGAGTCAAAATAGTCAACATTAAACCATGGTGCACGCTCGAACTTTCTCTAAATATTCTTACCGATTCAAAATGATTGGCGAGGTATCCATGTCTGAAGCTAGGTCCCTGAGCGTAGAACAAAGACTTCATTGTCATGTCGTCATTGTCGTAACCATGACCTGCTGCTGACACATTGTCAACTCTCTGTAGAATGAAAGTTATCAAATCAAAAATTCCATCGGTGGAGTCCAGATATATTGTTCAAAAACACTGGACCCCTTTGTTAATTGTCAGAGACCTTCTCTCTTGGTTTCTCGCAACATATGCATAAAATAACAAACCTGTGAAAATGTTGGCCCAATTGGTCATTGAAGGTGCAGCTAGACTTTGGTAATAATATGCCTGTGATTTTTGAAAAACATGTGATTTTTTCTGGAAACAATAATAATAATTTTAATAATAATACAGCATTTATAAAGCGCACTAAATCTGTGGAACATTCAAAGGCGCTGGTCAAAGAACAAGAAGAAAACTTCGCTCAATATCTGCAAAGGCTAATCTGAAGAGATGGGTTTTGAGAGAATGTTGGAATCGAGAGATGTCATGTGTGTCCTTGAGATGTTGAGGCAGAAAGTTCCAGAGGCGGGGTGAAATGTTACTGAATGCCCTGTCCCCATAGCTGGATAAACGGGTCAGAGGAACATAGAGCATGCTGCCCTCAGACCCGGCCTGACACTACGGGGCTGAATCATGTTCTGTATGTAGGTAGGGGATAGCCCATGGGGTGCCTTGAATGTCAGAAGGATGATCTTGTATTGGATTCTGGAATGAATGGGTAACCAGTGGAGATTGTGTAAAATAGGAGAAATGTGTGAAGATATTTTGGTACCGGTCAGTAATCTTGCTGCGGCATTTTGGACAGATTGTAGGTGATGAAGTGTGAACTACCGATTATACACTGCTTAATTTAAACACATCGGTGTATATTAATATTGGCATCCCCGATGCAAATTTAATATCTACTAACTATTTGACAATGTTGCTCATTTCATACCATGGAGAATGTGAATAATAAGTTATAAGAATTATCTTACCGGAAACATAGTCCATCCTATGTCCATGTACCCAATCAGAGCCAGATTTCGTGGGTTGTTACCGTAGTGAAATCTTGAAGGAAACTCTTCTTTCTTAAAGATGTTGATCGATGGATGGGCACGTGACAGGGTGCTGTACACCTATTGGTCGGGAATTCACAAGCAAACATTGTTAGTGAAAATGTGTACCCTGTATCGACTTCATTTTAGTGCTGTGCGTGAGTGGGAGAGTTTCTGTTTTTGCTTTTGTTCTAGTTCTCGACGTTTCAACAAGGCCTGTTCTGTGGCCTTCATGTGGAGATTCGTCAATTCTTATTGTTAAACATTCACAAGCAACTAATTCATCTGTTAGTTGTATGTCTTTAGCGAATTAGATAAACATAAACATTTAAGCCCGATTAAATAATTATACCATTCCCATGAAATATGTAAATTCCGTATAGCGCATGCGCACACACATTTTGGTTGGCCAAAATTAGGGAACATTGCGCTGTTTTGTATGCGGCTCAAGGCGGCGTGAAACAGAGGCAATGGTACGTCCGTGTAATACACATCTCCATAGCTTTTGCCAACCACTAGAGGGTCTGTCTGCATATGTAATGTAATTTGCTTATTTTTATTGGAAAGGTCATAGGTTACCTCCTCAAGTGCGCCCTGTACAGGTTGAATCTGAAATATTGACCCACCGTCGGAAACGAGCATACCCACTTTCGATTCGTCGATGTAATCAAACAAAGAAAGTGCCTTATCGCCGGAGATCTTAGCCATTCCATGATCACTCGCTACAATGAAGTTTAAATTGTCTCCAACATTTGAATCTACCGCTATCTTGGCTAGAATATAACTTATAAGTTCGTTGACTTCACCAGCCACCCTTTCCGTTTCTTCACTGAAACCCGTATAGTGGAGAGCATCGTCGAGCTTCCCGACGTACAAGAAAACAACATCCAAGTTATCTTCATAGAGCCAGTCAAAGACCACTTCTGCGCGATCTATGAGGTTTTGGTACACCTTGGTGGAGTACCCGATGTAGCAATTAGGAAGGATGCCGTCGATCGGCGTTTGACCCCCGGGATACATGAAGCTGCCCGCGCTAAGACCCTGAGTGATTGCCGTGATCCAGAGCGGCTCACCGGCAAAGTTAAACCACCACGTGGAATTCATAGTTTCGCTCCATCCACCTGTCATTTCGTGTGTGGCTGCGTCAAAGGCTAAGTTATGGACAACACCGTGACTTTCAACGTAGAGACCTGCA